>NW_010972981.1:6565111-6605621 GCF_000737465.1 Haliaeetus leucocephalus | reverse complement strand
TTCAGGGAATAAGGAGATCCCTCCCGTCGAGTCACAAGGTTTAGAGCAGACCCCCTTGCTTTCTAGACTCCTCAGCAAGGAGCCTAGGGGTGGCTGAATCCACTCCTCATCCCAGACTTGGTCAATGGTTTATGTCTAAAGGGATGAGGTGTAGGGATTACGGAAAAGGGAGGGGAAGGAGGGAGAGAGGAGAAAGATTTCACTGGTCCTGGGTCCAGTGTTGGTCCAGTCAGCTGAGAGGTCTAGTTCCAGTGGGCTTGCGCACCTGGGGCTTCAGTTTGTGCCCTTTTATCATCCTTGCCCCTCCTTCGGGTGGGCACCCGAACTCGTCAGGTTAATGAACAGTGTGTGAGCCTTTGGGCTTGGGGGTCATTTGTAGAGTAACTTCTCCTTCCCTGCAGATGTGGCCATTGTTTGATCTTTGTCTCTGAAGAGCTTACCAGAACAGGGAGCTGGGCACCCTCCAGCATGCCCTCCCCCTCCTGTTGCTGATGTCTGAGCTGATGGGCTTTTCACCTTGGTTCCTTGCTGTGCAGGGTTTGTCTTTAAGCAGAACTTGCCCCACCACAATGTTTGAGACATTAACTCCTTCAGTGTCTCACAGGAGTAAAGCTCTGTGTAGGTTTATAGCCCTTTTCTAACTTATAGCCCTTAAACTATCAAGCTCTTTACATTTTTTCCATTCTGTATAGTGAAGTAGTCCCACCCAAATTCACTGTTAAGTATGAGGACATGTTTAGTGAACAATTCATAATGACATTTTAATATATAAAAATATAGATATACATTGTATATTTATACATGTAAGGCATATTAAAAGTAGACCCAGAACTATGAGAGATTTTCATTTTCTATAGCTTTTATTTATTTGTTACATAAGACGTAATGTTTCTAGTGTTTTTACTGATATTTCTGTAGTATACATCTCACTGGGGAAACAGCTTGCAGCAAAGTGCATTTGGAGGAAGAATGCCCTTGTGCAGTGTTGGTGCTAAGTCTGACCAAGGGAGAAAAGTTACACTTTTAAATAGAACCTTTTCTGTTTTCAGTTTGGTTTGGTTTGGGTTCCGTCCCCCCCCCTTTTTGAAACCAAAATAACCAAGGGCTTTTTTATGCAGATAACACAAGCACAGAAGAATTTGCAACAGATATTTTTTCTTAGGTTAGGATCAGTGTAGATTGTACCAAGTTGTTATAACAAACTGTGAGAGGTTTGCACATCTGTAACAGTTTCTAGTGGCAAAGTAATAATCCAGCAACTATTTCAGAGTGAGCTAGTGACATTCACTTTAGATACCCATCTGTTAGATGCCCATCCATTTAAGCTCTTCGAAAAGGTGTTACCTTTTCTTTTTGCATTATACCACATTGCCAAATGGATTTTAAATATCATCTTTAGATATTGCTGTTGGAACTGCTGTTATGACCATTCTTAGGGTGCATAGACGTTTAATGCTGTACAAAATGATCTTTTAGTAAAAGTTAAAAGTTGGGTAGATAACTCGGTGTTGGAAGTGGAATTAGGAAAATGGCCCAAGATGAGAGAATATCACAGTTGACAGTAATAAAAAAATCTGGTGACATCAATCACATATGGTTAAACTCAAGTGGCAGTAATTTCACTAAATAGATACTAATTCACAACCTACCTTTGCTTTTTTTTCATACATTGTGGTAATCTGGAAAAAATGTCATTTTTCATGTTAACTAATAACTGAAAGCCAAAGTATCATAACTGCAATGCTGGTTTTTTTCTGAATATCTCTTAACCTGTATAATTTCTTCTTGGGATGCTTCATATGAAAATCCATTACCCACTCAGGAAAAGTAAAAAAGGAATTACAGAAAGTTTTTAATTGTTATCCCAGTTGCTTTCATGTTTTCCTTTCCTTGTTTTCACCACTCATATCTGCCATTGAAATGGAAAGGTAAAACCATATTTAGTACAAACCTATGCAATTTTTAATAAGTACACTGAAAATTCTTTTGTTCGAAAAACCTTATGTCTAAATAGATTTTATTGCAATAAAACAAAGAACATGAAAACACGTATTTAGTTTGAAATTGAAACAATATAATATTGTTTTCTAAATGTATGATGTTTGATAATTTCATAGCTATATTTCCTTATTAATTTATGCACTTTATTAAGTTTAACTTACATCTACAGATGAACTGGTTTTACAGTTTGATTTGCAGCAGGGGGAGATGTGCTTATAACGAATATTTTAGTTGTGCTTTCCCCATATATTTTTAGTTAAGAAAATTACATTTCCAGAACAGCATCCTCTAAGCAGAAAAAAACCAAACCAAAACAAACAAAAAAACATTTCTCTTTGCATTTCCATTAAAAAAAAATGCAGTGAAATGATAAAAAGTAATTATGTGCTTTAAATTTTAAAGATATAATAACTTATTTCTAGATATAATTTCTGCAATTTTAAAGATAGTCTGAAAGGAAGAATAAGTGTAATGGGTTTTGTGACTATAGTGCATACCTGTCTTGGGGATTGAGGACTGATTGGAAGAAATGGGATCCACCTAAGAGGGGTGGGTGACTAAGTAGGGTGACTGAGGGTTTCTTATCTCAACTAAGGAAAAACAACCACCAGTATGCAACTGGTAAACTCAGTGTATGTACTTAAAATACAGACTGCTATAGATGAAAATTCTCATTTCAGATGATTTTCTTTCTTAAGACATGATTTTCTTAAAGTCACCTGAAAATTTAAAGCTAAGGTTTAGCTGTGTCTGTGCATATGCTCCAGTATGACTGCTAACAGCAAGACTATAAGCATGAAGTGTGACATGCAGTCCAATAATATGATTATTGTAATTATATTACGAATGGTTAAATGTACCTTTGTTTTGCTAAAGCTTTAATAAGTACATAATCAAGGCAACAGCAGTTCAGTCAAGCAATGTATGTGATAATAGGTGAAATCTGGGAAAATGAACTTTCTTTTAAGATTTAGAAACCATTAATTCTGGTATGAGAGTTTCTCTAGAAGCATTGTAAAAGGTGACACACAGCTGAATAGTGTAAGTGTTGGCAAAGCTAATATGCAATCTCTAAATCATTATGTTCTTTGTAGTTAAAGGGAACAACAAAACAAACAACTAATAATTTAGGATATGGTTGTTTGGGTTTTTTTAAATGAGTACTTAAGTTCTTCGCATTAGACATGAAAAATCAGGAATAAGACAGAAGACGAAAGAATATGTTTTTGGTGGGTCAAGTGGAACCAGGTTTAATTAAAAGCTGGAGACAATCAAGTTTATTAGCATAAATAGTTTTAGTCACTATTAAAGACAATTGTTGAGAAGCAGTCTCACGCCCACCAGAGTGTTACCCTTGAAAACTTCCTGATGAACAATCAGTGCTTGAATGAACTAGGAGTCTGGCAGTTCTAGAACAGCCTATGCTTTGCTCAAAATCTAGCTAAAGGCAGAAAGAGAAAACACCCTAGAAGTGTGGGGGGAGAAAAGTCAACTTACATTTTAACAGTGTGAACAAAATACAAATGGTTATTGCTACTAATTCATTTACAGTGGTATACACACTTACAGTCCAAATTTTCTAATTAGTACAAAAGAAACCTCATTAGCAAAGCTACAGTTAGAAGCTGTTACATGAAAAAAAACCCTTATGAAAACAAAACCTTTTTCTCATGTGCCAGGTTCAGAGACAATGACCAGCCCAGTGATCACACCATGTTGTTGGTGCCAAGGCAGGGCTGAGGTCAGGCCAGGAAGTCAGCTCACAGCTCAGGGTCCCTGTCTGGATAAATGAGATAAGTGGTCCAGCCGGGCAGGGCTGCAACATAGCTGAGATGGGGCCCAGGGCTAATCTCAGCCAAAGGCAGTTCCCACGGACAGGAGGTCAGCCACAGCCTCCCTGCTGGGTGCCTGGGAACCTCTGCTGAGGCCTCTGCTAGATTGTTCTTTCAAAGACACCACTGCACCATCTCTAAGTTGGCCCTGAGCCCCAGCAGCCAAATCTACCAGAGGAGGGGATGGGCTCTGGGCCAATCCAATTATTCTCAAAGACCCCAAGCCGATGCTTTCAGCATGGGTCCCAGGGGTGTCATGATGAGTTGTTGGCATTCTCTCAGCACCCCAGGAGTGGGATGTTAATTACAGGGGCTGCTTCCTCCTCTTTGCCAGGAAAAACATATTCTTGAAAGTGATAGTTTTCCTCCTCACTCTAGGGTCCACTTGGGACCATTTTGGTATGTTTTCTAACAGACTTTATGCTCTGCTCTTCACTGTTCTGTAACCCTGTGTTACATTTGACTTTACCATAAATGGTGTGCTGTGCATATATGTTGGATACTGTTTCTTTGTTCTTTCTGTTATCCTCAAAATCAGTTTTGGCCAGCTTCTGTTTGCATTATTAGCAGTAATGTCCACAGGGGAGCTGTTGATATCCTTGGTAAGTCCAGTATGATATTCAATGTCCACACCCTCAAGGCCTCTGCTATCTCCCTAGTCCTGTACTACTGGATGCTTCATGATTATTATAGGGCCATGGATCTCTCATTCTCCACAGCATAACTAATTGTTGTTCTTATCTATGTAGAAATTATTAACAACGTTATAATACAGAGTCATGCAAAGCAAACAAAACAAAAACAAATTAAGTAATAGCCACTTGGTCATTAGATAATTGCTCTTTCAGTTTAACAGATTAAAGCAAAGCTCCAAGCAAGCCAATTATTGAGTCCAGAAAAGGCAAGCTGTAATTGTTACTAAGGCTGGGCTGTGAGGCTTGCCTTTTCTGGACTCAATAATTGGCACAGCCCAGCCTTAGTAAAAAGTTTGTGGCTCTTATTACCAGTGGCAAAACTGTGTTTACAGTGCTCTAGGTACTTTTTAACTAAAAAGATATATAAAAAAGTATTAGCAGTCTTGCTCATAGTTCCCAAGTTTAGATAGAATCATTTAATCTGTCATTTATGTTCTCGGAAGTAGGTGTCATGGTAATAGTTTTCATATTGCTAATTTTCTAGGACATTTCTTAGTACAACGACGTCACCTAAACTCAGAACCTATAAATCAGAATGTAACAATTTAAACATTAAATAACGCATGTTGACTATGTTCTTTTTTTTGAAGCATTTGTTTTTGTAAGCCTGTTGAAAACAGGACCAGTATGGAAGAAGATGAATAATTTATTAATTTTGTTAAATAAAGATTAATTATGCAATAATATGCCTATCATATTGGAAATAGGGAAATTCCACTTTTCTTGAAGTATTTCTGTGCTATACCTAGAATTTCTATGAGTCATTAATATTGTTTATCATTGGTACCATCCATGAAGGGTATTTTTCTGATCTTTTTAATTTTTCTATATTTTCTTTAAATATGTATCACACTGACCCATAAAGGATCCATGGACCCATAAACCCTTTCTCTACATTTGTGATTCTGTTTGGGACCTATTGTTTCACTGCATCGAAACAATGATGGTAAACCTTTTAAAGCCAGCGATTGGATCCAAACCTCCCTAAAACATGAGGGTACTCATTTCTGTAGGCAACACTGTAGAGATTCATTCCATGTGGTCTTAGATCAGTATGTTTCTCTTTGTAATTCACATGCATATGAAAACAAGTAAAAAGCAATAGTTCTTCACATAACATATTGAAGAGTAGAACTTGGTATCACGTGTGGTTTCAGAAGTTTTTATTTTCAGAAGAGGATGGACAAGAGAGAGTTACTAAATATGTATATAGCATTTACAGCTCAGAAGTCTGATTCAGTGAGACTAAGAAAGCATTCAAGGGAAGTATTACTATGTATTTTTATAGTCTTGTGCTTTCCCCTGTGTCTGCTTTTGGCTATTATCAGAGACAAGGTAGAATTAGATGTACCTTTGAACTAGTATAGCCTAGTATAGCCATCCTGATTTTCTATATTACTTGCCACAAAGACATATATGCCTCATTTATAATCATATCTACTTATTTGCCTGAAATCAGGCAACACAGGAACGAGGCAACTCTCACAAACATCATAAACACTTTCAGGTTCCTTATCAAGTGATGTTTACCACTTGGCTTATGAAAACAGGATGAACAGAGTTTAAATTTAGATAAAATAACATTTACTTTCCTATCATCTTCTAAGTCAGAATCACTACTGATATCACTGGAAAACAGAAATATAACAGTTGGAATTCTACAGTAAATTAAAAAAAAAAGTACTGCTGGTATATAGTTCTTGTACCTTCTTCCTTCCCACTGATTTATATAGCAGTTGTACATTGTTCCTTGTTATGCACTTCCAAACTGGAATTTCATTTTACTTTTGTCTATACAAAATTCTGTGCATTCCTATGTTTTGCACATGTGACAGACATCTCATATGCTTAATTCATATTTTTATTTTAGTCAAGCATATATCAAATTCTAGTGCAAGACTGCTAGTAAGTTTTAAAAAAATAACACTGATCAGTGTAGTGTCATATCTCCAAGTCCACATAAAATGAATCCACTAGAACTCCTCTATGTATGAAGAACTGATCCTCTAATAATTTCCAGCTCTTCTAAATTAGTTTTGTTTTTCAAATATCTGCTTGGAATCTTATCCAAAACCATCCTCTGAACAGTCGTCATTTTTAATATAGCACAAAGTATAAATTTATTTATGTATTTTTCTGTTTATAATGATTCCCAAGTGTACCTGCTGGCATTTTGTTTCCTAGAACAGGATTGTTTCTTAGCTGCAGTGTTGCAAATTGTGTATGATCTATGAACTTCTACCATCTGTATGTAATTTTATTTAACCACTTTTTGCTGATGTATGTACTTGGAGCTTAAAAAACACACCAGTGTAATATACCACTACAAATAACAAAGAAATGTGACATGTTTAGACATATTTTAAAGGTGCTTTCTTTCTCATAACATCAATGATTTAACATTTTGTTTTTATTTATTTATGGATAAAAAACATCTCTATGTGCAGCAGGAGTGGAGGGTGAATCTGAAATAAAATATAAAATCAATAATGTTCTTTCCCAGGAAACTTGGTCCTTCTATTAGAGCTCCTAAACAGAACCTTTCAAGCAAGAACTTGACTGAAAGTGAAAATCTCATAGTCCTTTCTCATATCATCCTGTCTTTGTGGGCCATGTGAAATTGCCTTCAGATGGATGACTCCAGATAGAAGATTCATGAGAATCTACAGATGGTGCAATGTGTCCTCAAGAAATAAAATCTATCCCAAGAATTTCACAGGCAGCTGTTCCCCTCACCCTTCCAAAATATTTGGGGGGGGCTGGGAAAGAACATGGTATGAAAGCAGTTGAGGTGAGACAGAGACGGTAGCATGAGAGAGAACTGAGAGTAGCAGGGAGAGCTCACAAATGAAAAAAACAACAACAAACAAAACCACAAACAAACAACAACAAAAAAAGTTAGGACAACCAAGAAGCGGTCACAATAAGGTATATGAGATAAGGTCACTGAGACACTAGGATGAAGAGGGGTAACATGGACCCAAGACATTAGAATACTGAACAGAGTGAAGAATTAGTGCTAGAGTGGCATGGGTACATAAAAGATTAAAAAAAAATAGACTTTGACTGCAAAATAGGAAGATATTGATGCAATTTGGGCAAAAGAGTTAAGGAATGAGAAAAAAAAGTCAGGCCATTGGAAACAAGTGAAGGTAGAATTGACAAACAAGGAGAAGGGGAAACATCAGGATAGACAGAATGAGGCAGGGTATTGTGGTGGTGGTCCTGTAGAGCTGCACTGCTAAAAATTATAATTTAATCCAAACTGATTATTAAAATTAAATGAAAAAAAACTTGTATGATCCAGGTGTTACATTAAAGATTGGAAGATACAGGACAAATCAAGTTTAAGAACTTCAGAAGTGCTATTTTAGTATAACTGTTGAATATTATAGAAACTGGATTTTTTTTTGTGAGGAAATGACAGTGTGAGGAAATTAAGGAAAATATGAATATCATAACATTCATAGAGATTTCATTACAATGTGGTGGCTCTTGAGATGCATAACTTCTCTGTTGTGCCTCATTGTGTATCACATTAAGGAAGTGATGGCTGGAATCCATTTTATAAATGGCTAGGTAGCAATGGTCAATAAATTCCTTGCACTGCTTGATTGTGTATATGCATCTGTGACATCATTCATATATAATTTTACTAGCAAATGATGGCAAACTCCAGAGGTTGTTCATTTGTTCTTTTCTTTTCTTCTTTTTCCTTCTCTTCAAAAGAGAACAGGTTTCAAAAGCTAAGTGATTATGTTCCACTTTTAGTTGAGCATTCAAGACAATAGGATAGAAGAAAAACAACCATATAACAGCCAAAAGCATCAACTAATTTTCAGGCCTGGACCCCTGCAGTGTCCATGTATTACACTGTAATGTTACTAACTTAAACATGTACCTTGCAAGTAACTTCCTTGATGGTACTGCACTATATTACTGTAGGTACACTACGTGACTTTTTTGTAGAGCACCCTGAAAATATTTTATTGCCTGATAATTTGAATTATATTCATTCTCTACTCAATCAAAATGCATTTAACCAAATAACACTAAAGTAATTTGACTTGAAGATATCATGTAGCAAAAATGCCCAAGAATTCCATGTCCATGAATGACAAGGGTATTTTCTGACAATTTGCATCACATAACTGGCAATTTGCTTATCCAAAAACTGGGATGCATGTATAATTTCAATAAATGGGAATCTAGCTGTGCTACGCTCACATTTACATTCTAGATCTGTCAAGTCCTTTTTACAGTGATGCTAGTCTGTCAATCATATTTCTGTTTACTCCTGCGATATGGTTTAAACCTGGTTAGTTTTACATGCCTATGTTAGAACTTCTCTGTTTTAAGGTAAAAAACCAATGTATTTCTGGAGTTGTTTATTTTACTTGATAGTTTCTCAGTGTGGGTTTTTGTCTCCTTTGTGCTTCTTCATTTAATTTCATGCAGGAATTTAAAACACAGTTATGTAGAATATTCACTGAGATTTGAGTCCTGATAATGGAAAAGAATAAAACTCTCTCCGTTTTTCCTCTGCTCTTGAGACAAAATAACTGGTGCCCATCTCTCATTCTCTAACTGAGATGCTTCAAGATGTCTTTGCCACCTACTCCCCATGGACTTGAAAAGCCTTATCCCTGGTAGTAGAACAAACTGTATTTTTTTGGACTTCCCCCCCTATTTCCTTCTTATCCCACTCTTTTTACAGCTCTGCTAAAGGCCATATATTTGTTATTGTTTTAAGACATAAAATGGTGTTCCGAGTTGCCTTGCAGCAGGTTTGTAATATTCCCAGTAATTAGGTCATGGGAATTGGGAGACAGAAGAGATGGATCTTTGCAGCCTAGAGGGAAATCTGCTACAGCCTGATTGATTCCAAAGTTTTGGCATGGAAAACTCGTCATTTGATGATTAGTTTCCAAACCTCTCTTATGCCAAATAGTGTTCTTTGTTCATAAAACATGCTACAATCGTCTTTCCCCAAGGCTCAGTAGAACAAACTATGTGACAAAAGAAAGCTGCTGAGAATATCAGTACTTGCAGTCAGTGTGAGTTAACAGGCAACAAAATTTAGCAAAGCTATGCCTGATAAAGAAAAAGAGACAGATATAAGTTTCACTTTTCCTGGGCATGGAAGTGGAGCAGAAGACCTCTAACCAATATGTATATGTATACGTATATGTATACGTACACACACTATACATATATTTATACATTATTTATAGTATATTATTTACATTATAAATAATAATGTTGAGAGATATTTGAAATATAGAACAGATCTGTAAGTTGTACATGTGTATTTTATAAACCTATATATGAATGTAAGCTTAGTGATGTTGCAGGCTAGGGAAGTTCCAATGTTACAAAACTCAGCAAGACAGAAATAACTCAAGAAATATTTTAAAGGATTACTTGGGCACAAATTGATGACTTGAATAAGTCATCATTGAATACTTTCTTTCAGTTTGCCATACACCACTACATAAAAATAGGATTTTAGATAGTAAAATAACAAAAATGAACTGTTATTTTCACTGGTGGTGTATATTCTAGCCTAGTGCATTTTGAAATCATTCAGAATATCTTTAGTCTTACAAATTTATACACATAAATTTAGGAACAAAGTTTACAAAGTTAACTATGTTGAAAATTCATTTGTATAATTTGCTTTTTGCAAATTTACATATTAGAAAGTCTTCAAAAATTCCTTTTGTACACATAGTTAGGTTTCATACTGATTAGTGCTAGTGTGGGGCAAGGATTCCTGAGAGTACAAGCATAGAATGATAGCAAAGGCTGTGAAAATACAGTGATAGGATGATAACAGAGCCTCCAGGAATATAAACATAAATCACAAATGGTCACTGAAAGAACGCAGCCTTGAGAGCTCGATTCCATAGCAAAGAGGAGAAAGAAATCATCCTATGTATGGTGAAACCTCAAAGGATAAAAGACAGTTACAGCCCCATCGTGAGCAAAGGAAGAACAGAAAGAAAAGAATTACACCAGCAGTCTGCCCCCTGGGCAGGGAAGCTGAACCTAATCAAAACTACTCTTTCTCCTCTTTCTCATTCAGTGGAGAGAGAGGTTTACTACATTTTGCAACTGTAACTCAGCAGTCAAATTTAAAATTACTTTAAATACAACTGAGTTAAGTAAACTAGAATTTTAAAGTGCCGTATGTGCTTGTGTGTGCTTTTTGCTTCAGCCTTGCAGCATAACAAGGTAGTTGACTACCACATCTGAGTCAACTTGGATGCAACAAGCATGAACATGAAATCATTACTTCAGTGTGATAGAATATACACTGGATTTTTATTAGGTAATTCTGATATTAGAATCTGATCTCAGGTTGCTCTGTTGCTCTCAGAGCAAGAGATTAAGGTCTGAAACTATCTTCTTGCATTAAGAATATGAATGATGATGATAAAAGATGACAAAGGTGATTTATACATGTGCCAAAATGAAAAAAATGTCATTAAGAGATGAAGAACTTGGTTTAAGGGGTTAGGAAACCAAGTAGAGAACAAGGTAGGAACACACCGTGGGATTAGTACACATTCTTTCACAGATCACTCAAAAACAGGGGCAATGGGGACACATGTAGATTTTGTCTGCCAACGTTCCCAGTAACAGAAGCTGTACTTGCTGAGAACTTAATTCTGTTGTGCTATATGGTTCATAAATAATAATAAAATATGATAGTAATAATAATAGGATGAAGGCTGAAAAGCTTTCATAAGTAATAATCAAAGTAAGAGCATGGAAGACTCATCATATGCATCAGCAGATTTCTTAGGAGCCTTAAGGAAAGGAGTGATTCCAGTAATAAGACTATTCTAACAACTGTCTTTGGTCTGCTAAAAAAAACCAGAAATATCTCAAGTTTTAACTTATCGTAACTCTGTTGAAGTCATTGAGAGAATATTAGTTTATATCAGCACAGCATATGTCACTCTATTCTGTAACAGTTCAAGACATTTATTAGCATAACTGACACCACAGATGAAACAGCAGTAGCAAAAAAATGTAAGTAGTTTTGATCTGATATCTTGCTACTATCAGATTGAATTGAAGGAGGAGAAGAGATCAAGGAAAAAAAAAAATGCCTTTGTGAAATCTTATGGATGCTTTCAGTCTTGGGTATTGCCAGACTGATGAATGATCCCATACCTAATCCATTAGGTTGTTACAGAGCTAAACAAGTCTGGGGAACAGTAAACCTCCTTACACACTTAGAAAATTTCACAGTAGCATCATCATCTAGAATGATGGATCTTGATGTTTAGGATGCCACAGTTTGGACTGTCTGAAAATGAATCTAAAACAAGGGATAACATGACCTAGCAAATAACGTATTTGGCAAGGAGGGCATAACAGGAAATTTACTTGTGACACTAAGTAGAGTATACAGTGAGACTGTAGATCTCTTTTTGTTCTACTACAGATATGTACCAAAGATTAAAGACATAATATTGTAACACTGCTAATTAGGGCAGACTCTGTGGATAAAGAATTATTTACAAATCTTTAATATTTCTAACACATTAACCATTAATATTAACAGTTTCAAACCTTCTATCTGTAATGATAGTTAACATTTAATATGTATGAAAATTGCTCTCAGATTTGCATATGACTTTAGAAAGAGTGGATAAAATAGACAATGGCTTTTAGAAAATATTGGGGGAATGAATCAAATTTGCCTATAATAGTTAGAAAGCACTTGAATCCCATTATGTAGCTAAATATATAGGAAATGGGGTTCAGGCAGGCAGGCAAATGACAGAGTTTTCCTGTTCAGATTACTTACTTGGATACTGAATTAAGTTTTTCTGTGCATATAACATTAAAAATGGTGATGTTTGGTAGGATTAGGAAGCAATTTTTTTATTTATCTGGTGACAGTTACCTTGTGTGCAAAGAAAATGGGTTATTGGATAAAGAAGATCATTAGGATTATTGTGTAAACAAACATGCTATTTAAGCACTTCTATATTTTAGCATTCTCAGTAGATGCTAAATATTAAATAATTAGATCATGCTTTTAGCATAATCTTCATTACAATAAAATCTGAGTGGGCATTTTTCATGTTCAGGTGGATTTTTTTGTTGGTTCACTTCTGGGTGAAGATTGATGCTAGAAAGTTTGGGACATATATAAGAGTGGTTACCATTCAGCCAGGCTAAGATAAGCTACTGTATTACAATACTAGTGATCAATTTTCATATTGTCAGCAGTCTAGTGCAAAGTGAAGATTGCAGGAAAAAACCTACAGAGTTATATTCTTTTATAGCAGAGGTACAAATCTGAAAGTATTTGATTTAAAACTTTGCCAGATCTGTGTCACTGTCTGCCAAGCCTCTGGTTCTTTCAACTGTATGTCCAGCTCTGAGCTATTCCACTGACACAGCTCTTGAACAAGTCAAAAAACTTCTAGTTTCACATCTTCTAGTGAAATTTCATATAAATAGCTAGCTATATGTCTTACATTAACTTGTTTTTCTAATAAGTTTTTAAAGTCTCTTCTTCATTACATGTCCCACAAAACATTAACATTTAAATTAAAAACAAACAAACAAGCAAGATAATGTCAGTGTAGTAAGCAGGGCAGGGTTCCATCAAGAGCAGAATTTCTCCCACAAGTTGTTTTTACCTCACAGCAAGTTCATTATTATTCATTACATAACACAGATTGTAATGATTTTGCATTAGTTTCTTATAGGCTTCCAAGAATGCTGGACAAGAATGTTGTAAGGAAAAAAGTAGTTATAGGAAAGCAAAAACCAGAAGAGCAGAATAACTAGCAGATAAAACTTCTGCTGAATAACTTCGAAATGGTCATGTTTGCAATGCTATTATGTTTTGCAGAATCATCCTACAATTCACAGGGGCTATTTTCTCCTGGATTATCATTTCCAGAGTTATAGTCACTTCTAGAATGATTATAGAAGAACAAAACATTATTTTTAATGATGATCTCACAAAATTGATTTATTTTGTCCTCTGTTAAAAGTTTGATATTTTTCCCTGTTGGATGGTAAAAAAGGGATAGTGAGTAACTGTACTGTGCATATCATCTTGTTATTAAATTGATAATCCACATGTGCTGTATAGGAAGGAAATCAAGAGCAGGAGGCTGTATGTCATGGGATTTTGCAGATTATAGTGAATGACAGACATAAAGACTCCCAGCACATATAGTAATTCATAGGATAACATCCAAAACCTTGTTTTTTTCCAATTTTGCTAGTTTGGGTAATTTAAGAGTCAGTTGTTCATGCAAAACTGTTGTGAAAGACCTGTCAGAACTGGTTCTGTCCTCCACATCAGTTTTGCCAGGAGAAACACATAGGCCCTGATTCCAATTTACTCTAATTACTTTAAATTTACATGTTTCGACTGATTCGATATTCTGAAATTATATTACTGTGCCACAAGTATATATCATAGAACAGCCTTGTGTGTTACTAGCTAGTGAGGAGCAAGAAAATAATTGTCATTTACACATTATTCAAAATCTACTGAATACACTTACCTTGTCAATTCTGTGTCTTTCATACACAAATCAGTGTTTCAGTCATATAGCATAATGTAATGCTGAAACATGGTTGATGACAGAAAACCTGATAATTATCACTCCCATTTTTAAGTCAGAAAAGTTAACTCCCAAGCAAACCCATATGTGACAAGAAAATTAAACCAGAGACATACTTTAAAGAAAAAAAATATTCCCAATGCAATTATTTATAATAAAAATGTATTATTTATTTAAACCAATATGTTTTCAAGCTGTAAATTAAATGTTTATTGCCTTTAACTGATAAGAGTGTTACAAATGAAATGTAAATGAGTATGGCTCATAAGAAAACCAATGTGATTTACCCACACCAATAGCAGCAATTGTCACAAATATAATTTATCATCTGTCAACACAATATATTATATATACAAACTGTTATGCAGCAACAATAAATTTACCCTAGCAAAGTTCTTTTTTACATGAAAACTAATCCATTACAAACAGTAAACCTAGGTCACAAAACAAAACACTTTAAGACAAAGAAGTATATGAAACATTTCTCTGCTGAGATATTTTTATTTTGAACTGTAGCTTCTTTATACCTAATTCCGTTTTTTAACTTCCTTTGGTTTAAACTCATTTTTGTTTTAAATTGTATAATGGAGAAAATGGGATTTCTTTAAGTTCATTTCAGTCGTTGTCAAAATCCCATTTATTTAACAGAAGACAGAATATATCCAAAGAAATACATATATTTCTCACATGCTTATAGGCACTGATAGAAAAATAAAGATTTTTATGAATTAAAGTATATACTTATTTCTTGGTTACTTTTATTATCAAAAGGTATTGACAAAATGAGCTAAGTAAATAAACCACCTCTATATTGCATAGATAGAGTAATAAACGTAATACTTTTGTCACATCATTAACAATATTAACAATTGTAGCCTATGCTACAAGCATAATAGTCATACTCACACCCTTAAAGTAATAAACCCTTGGAAACAGAACTTTTTCAAAGTTCAAAACTGGTATGCAGTATCCCATAACATTTAATTTTTTTCTTGATTATTCTTGGAAGTATTCACTGAGGAAACATTATTTTCTGTATTCCTTTTATGTATAACAACTTTTTTTTTCTTTCTAAGAGACACTGAATTGTTTTAACACAATTTCTTTCAGGTTCCATTTCACTGCTGGTTCCATCTGCTGTATTTCCTTTATACCTGAATAAATAACTTTACAGGTTCCAAAGAATTAATGATGCAATACTAACATTACAAGTCTAAATCAAAGAGTAATAATAATATAGTCTGTGTACTCATCCCTTCAGAACATCAGCCACTATCTATTTTAAGAGTCACACTTGTTTTTAAGTAGAATAAAAAATACCTAAGAATTGGATTTTTGGTTTGATGACCCTTCTCATTTAGTGCAGGATCTCTCTCTTTTCTCTATTTTTCCTTTCCCCCAAGCAAAAGCTTTAATTTCACTACCTCATAGGAAAAGATAACTTTTAACAAATATGTCCCAGTGTTTTTCTTAAGGGTAGAGGTATAAAGCTAACTCTTAAAACATGCTCTTTACCAGTTATGAGCTTCATTTGTTTTGATACTCATGTCAAAATAATAGACTTATTTTAATAGGTTTCCATCAGAAACTATTGGTACCAGGAAGTTTTCACAGAAGGTGCAAGTGATTTTTCCCTACTGGCTACTCTATTAGATGAACTTTATAATGCTTCTTCTTCATATTCCAAGCTGTCTTGGCTCTGACATTTAGCAGACTTCAGTCTGTGGTCTTGTGTATTTCATTCACGCTAATGTCTAAATCAAGATAATTGTCTTTTCTATAGAAATTTATGTTGTTCCTTCTTTTTCCCCACATATTTCCAGTTTTGCGACTATCTATCAAGTACACAACAAACATTCTTAGCATTCCTTTAAGAGTTATTGCCATTGCCTTATTTCTTCTCTGGATACCAGCAGAATTTTTTTCTGTTTAAGAATAGAATAGTTAAAGCAAGACAACGTTCACAATATCTAGATATCTTGTCTACTTCCTAACCTGGTGACAGGCCAAGAAAAAATATTATTTGCACTGGCAATCTCCTAGTGGTGAGTAAAAAGGAAATCTCCAGGTCATTAGCAGGATTGGTGTGTTCATCCCCACAAGCAGGTAGCATGCTCAGCAAAATGCCACGTGATGGACCACAAAATGATTTGTAGATCAGAGCAGACTCTGTGCAGTGTGTCCAGCCTTCTTTAGTTCCAAGAAGATGTATACTATTCTTGGCATAGGAAAAACTAAGCCTTCTCTGAAGAATACTGAGTCTGACTTTTGCTTATGAATGTCAGAAATGGAAGCAAGACACAGAATAATTTGTTTTGTGAAAACACATCTGCTTCACAGTTAAGAGCTTTGTTGCTTCCTAAGAACTTCTTTGCCTAAGTTTGCCTAGGTTTCATCTGGAAATTTGCTGTGGGGTTGCTTAAAATTAATAAATTCTAAAATGTTTTGAAACATATTTATGATTCAAATAATAATAATAACTAAAAAAAAATCCCCAGAAAAATTTTGACCAGCTTTATTCTTGAATGCCCAGTAGATTTGTTTATTTCTCCAACAAGCGTTTTTAGCCATGCAAAATTTGCTGTTAATGGGAGAGGAAAGACACAAGATAATGCCCTAGTATAATTGTTTCTTCAATGGTTAGCTGCAGCCCAAATATGTACAAGAGGAATGAACAGCCTGACATATATACCCTCCTGAATATCCCAAGAGTACTTGCTGCACTTGTGGCACAGGTTACAGACATTAAATATGCTTCCTGGTTTCTTTTTATTCTAGATTGACAAAAAGCTGTCTGTGACACATATAACTCTTAAATCCAGGAATGATATGCTGCTTTGGGAAAAAAAAAAAAAAGAAAAAAAAAAAAGGAAAGGAAAGTAGTACTGGTCCATCATTAATTTATACTTGTTTGTCTGCTTGGGGTTACAATTCAGGAATGGTGCCAAAATTCTATATCTACATCTGTTTTTCTTAGTGCATGCCCCCTGAAAAGAGAGCTCAGCTATGAACACCTAACAGAAAATCATGCTGTGGCACTGGCTCAACTTTCTTCCATGTTGATACTGATCTGGACAAGCAATTCTCATCTTTTCTAACCAGAGCATTTCTTCCAAATTTTATCTTTAACTGCCCATGTGGTGTGAATTCATCTTCAACATACTCTAGAGTGACTGATCAGTCTTCCTAAATGAAGCTTTTTTATCATTCCATAATAGGTTAGTGAGAGCATTAGTCATCTTTCCTTGATGTTTTTTCACAATATGTCAACATGTTCCAGTTATATTTTAGTATGCTTAGAGAATGAAGGACAGAAGTCCTGTGATGATTTTATTGTAGTTATTGAACCTCATTAACTACAGGATAGAAAAAATAGGTGTAGACTGTACAAATGTAGAAATATGCAATCTGTATAAATACTTTCACTACCTGAATGTTTGTGTTAACCTTTTCAACTGTTGTATAAAGAAGCATGTAAAGTATGCTATTTTGACCTTGTACAGAACAATATTCTCCTGCTGTTGTATTTTCCTGATACAGCAGTATTATTTACTAGTGTGGGTTGTGGGATTTTTCTACATCCATAGCTATGTTATCATGATTTCATGTATCATCCTGGATCCCAAGAGATATGACAGTTTAGAACAGTTAATGATCTGTTTCATAATTATCTGGAACAGAATACTGTGTATGTTGGCATATTGCAATAAATTTACGTACCCAGAAGCTAGGAGGACCATACATCTGGGTTTTCTACTTAGAGGTGTATTCTGGTGGAATTTCTTACATTTGCTCATTTATCTCAGAGTTCTGATTTTATAGGTAGATTAGATACTGTACATTTAGCCTTGTCTCAGTGTATGCTCATTTCAGTCTTCAGTCTGGTCTCCACACCTTCATCACTTTCCCTCTCTTGAATTTGCAACAAAGATGGCTCCCTGAGTGTGGAAAGAGCTGTAGCACAGCTTTAACACATATACAGGTATAATACATAAGTTTTGGTGGAGCCTGAGCACTGAGCACGCGCAATCAACTGTGAGTTCACAGGAATGAATTGCACATAAATCAAGTCAGAAGCAGAGATTCAAGTTGCATTGCAAACTTGATTAAAAACTCAACAGAGAAAACATTGGAGACTGCACTTGGTGGTTTGGCAAGAGTTTGGATCTTCTGAAATAGGAGCAACTAGGGAAGATGAATAGGGGGGAAAATTATCTGAGACAGCAGAGTTTCGTTGTCATCATGAAGTTTCTTCTGCCTGAGTACTTCTAATATGATCTTTTGGAGGAGACACAAACAAAGCATGGCTGTTCCCAGCTCTCCTCTCTGCCTCAACAAAACCTCTGCACAATATCCTTCCCCAATATTTGCATATTTTTTTTTTAATTTTTTTTTTTATCTCAGAAGTATATTAGTGCTGGTAAATATACTAGCTGCAATCACTGCATGCCAAGGACAAAATTGTGTAAGCCTGCTACTTAGAAACCCAAGACATTCTAAGTGTTTCACATCTGAAGTAACACTTTCTCCCCACAGAATTAGGACTGTTATTCAGTTAAGTAGAAAAGAGATTTATTTGGACCTAGGTAGATAAAACAACTTTAAATTTTTAGTGTCTTCATCACAAATGTACTGAAAGTGGTTTTAATGTAGTGCATGAATTGCATACTGATGTTAAGGAGATATAGAGAGTTTTTGATGAAAGCTACAAAAAAAAAAAAACCAAAGAAATTGTTTAAAAGTTCAATGAATATTACCTCATATCTATACCTCTACCATGACTTATATTGTGTTACAGAACACAAACAATGCAGATTATGAAATATGAGTCTCTGAATAGTTCATTCCATGCAAAGTATTAAATTTTATGAATATATGCATAGATCTCTTCATAAACAAAAAAAAAGTTATACAAAATATAAGAAATGCTTTGTGTCTGGGAGATGGGTTTTGTCTATTACTTCTTCATTCTATCATTTTAAAGGATGAAATATTCTAATATTAACTTTATTTTTTATTCTAGTTTGACATATAATGTTGAAGTTTATGATGAGTCTTCTTTTTGCTATCAAAACTATAGCACAGTAAACTAAAATTCACTTCCATTTTTATTCATTTTTTGTCCACACTGAAGAGAAAAGCTGTCCTGGTTTCAGCTGGGATATAGTTAACTGTCTTCCTAGTAGCTGGTACAGTGCTATGTTTTGAGTTCAGTATGTGAAGAATGTTGGTAACACTGATGTTTTCAGTTGTTGCTCAGTAGTGTTTAGACTAGAGTCAAGGATTTTTCAGCTTCTCATGCCCAGCCAGGGAACCTGACCCAAACCGGCCAACAGTGTATTCCATACCATGGAACGTCCCATCTAGTTTAGGAACTGGGAAGTGGGGGGCAGGGATTCGCCGCTCGGGGACTTGCTGGGTGTCGGTCAGCGGGTGGTGAGCAATTGCCCTGCGCATCATTTGTACATTCCAATCCTTTTATTACTACTGTTGTCATTTTATTAGTGTTATCATTATCATTATTAGTTTCTTCTTTTCTGTTCTATTAAATCGTTCTTATCTCAACCCAGGAGTTTTACTTCTTTTCCTGATTTTCTCCCCCATCCCACTGGATGGGGGGGGACTGAGTGAGCGGCTGCGTGGTGCTTAGTTGCTGGCTGGGGTTAAACCACGACAAAAGCCTATGCTGAATCTGATTAAAGTAAATAAAAAACAAAACATATAAGTAGAAAAAATGTTTAATCTATGATCCTAGAGAACAGCCTGCATAGAGTTTGAGTTTAACCAGTTTCTTAGTTCATTATTACAGTACTTCAGATTCACTATATGTTTTATTTTATATTTGCTATCACTTTATTTCTCCTAATCATTTTGTATTGGTAAGATTAAAAAGTCATGGGGTCAGCTCTGTAAAGATGTGTGGAAATTAAAGAACATGTGAATCCCTGGAATGTAAGGATATCTGGTTTTTGAGAGTATTTCATGGGTAGTTATTCAATAGTAAAAAGAAACAAAAGACAGGAAAAGTAATAAGTAAATACACAAACCCTAACAATCAGGATATAACAGGGGACCGTAACAAAGATGAGAACTCCCAGGCCACTGATGGACAGGGCACTGACAGAGTCACCCAAGCATCACCATGAAGCAGCTCAACCATAACTTTGTAACTGATAGGAATGGGGGAAACAAGATTTCCATGGGACTCATGGGAATGAATACACTTTTTATGGGATATGTGAAGGGCCTGGTGACATTATCAAAAAATTTGTAGGGGCTCTTTTAACAGGATTGTGGAAAAGTGCAAAACTACTGTGGGGTGCTTAAGGGAAGGCCAAAGTTGGGAAAATGGAGGGAGAAATTTGGATCAGAGGGGAACAAGCATGGGAAAATGGAGAAGGGGGTGATAAAACATCACATTTAAGCACGATGCTGATCAGTACATTTGTGTGGCCAAGCCCTGTGCCTTATCACCACAGTGATATTAAAATTACAAGTTTTATAAAACTTATTAAACTCTATTCCTATTTTCTATGTGATTTAGCTCTCTATTATGAATATAGGTATATGCATGATTCACCAGTGAACTTTAAGGTGGACCAGCTGGTATGTAGGAGTCAGACCTGAAATTGTATAAAAGCGACACAGGGTCTGGACATGGATTCTAGTTAGGTGGATCTAGGTGGAAAACTTTGAATACAAAAGTTCTTCGATAGCATTATTCACAGGATTGCTTTATATGTCAAAGGAACTTGTGCTTTTTTCAGATTGTTTGTGGAAATTTCAAGTGATACACCTGATATAATAAAGGGATATAATTATGTATCATCATTCAGAATATAAGTAACTCCAGGATCCTATAAAAATATTTTTACCTGTGTTTTTTTTCTTTGAGTATATTCATAAATAGAATCAGGATTGGTAAGCACTCTGTGGTGGGTTAGCCCTGGCTAACAGCCAACCCCCCGCCCAAGCTCACTCCTCCCCTACCCCAGTGTGCTGAGGGAAGGGAAACAGGAAGAAAAGAAATGAGAAAACTTGTGGATCAAGACAAAGACAGGGAGATCATTTACCAACTACTGTCACTTTCTAGAATTTCTTAAGCCCCATACGCGACATCAAAAAGGTCTCTGTGTGTGTGTTTGGGGGGGCTAACCTTTGCTAACAGCCAAAGTCCCACTCAGCCATTCACTACCCTTCTCAGTGAGATGACTGGGCAAAATAGAAAGAACAGGATTGAGAAAACTCATGGGTTGAGATAAAGACGGGGGGATTACTTACCAATTACCATCATGGTTTATTGCTAATTAAAATATTCGGGTAGTGGGAAACAAAAAGACAAACATTAAAGCACCACCTTTCCTCTCTCCTTTCCCATGCTGAACTTCACTCCTTCACTCCTGACTTCTCTACCCCCAACTGAGTGGCTCAGGAGGGTTGGGCAGAGGATGCTAGGATCAGTACCTAATGGTTTCTCTCTGCTGCTCCATTCTCCTCACTCTTTCCCTCTGCTCCACCACAGGCTCTTCATGGGCTGCAGGGAGAATACCTTCTTGGGTGACTGGAGCACCTCCTCCCCTTCCTTCTCCTCTGACCATGGTCTTCCCTCTGCAGTTTCTCACTCTTTCTGTTCTGCCTGCCCAGCATTTTCTGCCCTTTCTTAAACATGTTTTCACCGGGGTGCCACCAGCTTGGCTGCTGGGCTCAGCTGTGTACTGCAGTCGGTCCGCTGGAGCCGGCTGGAACCGGCTGGAACCGGCTATGTGCAGCCCTGGCCTCTCCTCACAGAGGCCGCCCCTGCAACCTCCCACTGCCAACACCTTGCCCCATATAGCCAATAAACCTTCTTACTTTAGATTAGGTAAATATGAATATCATTCCTGACATTGAATCAGATAAGGAAAGCTGTAAACTTTTAACGAGAAATGTCCTAAAACTGTGCCTAACATACCTTACATAGCGCTGCATGAAGTACAGAGGGATTTCAACTACAAAATAATATTTAAAATATTTATTCTAATTTCAAACTTATAGTTAATTCTTGAGTAAAATAGTCATATTTCAAGATACAAATTATTTGTAAAGTAGTATGTGATTTTAGCCATAGAGACAAAAGTGTTTCTATGTGCTTATACTTCGAAGTTTCCAGTTAAAGACAGAAACAGCTACACTCTTATTTCTCAGAAGTGAGAGCCTGATTGCTGTTATCTTCCCCCTAGTAGCTTGGGACAAAATCAAAAGAAGGAGATGCTCAGCATATCCCCCTCCATGTTCCCCTTTCCCCCAAAAGGAATTCATGTTACCATGTACCTCATGCCCAGAATAAAATACTGAGTTATCACATAATAGATGAAAGTATTTTTATGCTGCAGACAAAGTATTTTCAAAGTCCTTTGTGACTGGTTAAGTAGGCAGTAGCTCTTTTTGAGCTAACCAAAAAAGAAGGGACAAAGAAAGCATTTGCTTCCCAAAGGTAAGTGCCTACCTGTAGCTCCAAATAGGGCCCATGAGATTATAGCTCCAAGTACAAAGCACTCTTTGGGATTTTGTTGCCTAACTATTCCACAGAAAATGAAAGGTTGGTTCAGTTCCTCTCCTTAAAAAAAAAAAAAGACTGCATGAGAGGATTTGAGCTAAGAATTAGTGTGCTCATGTAGAAATGGGTAAATCTGGCTCCTGTGTCTCACCAACCTAAAGCTCATCCCATCTGGGACAGTGCCATGGCCGCCCACATATGTGGACTTGTCCTGTGGGCTTGTCTTTAAATTTTTTTTGCCACTCTGCTGCCAAGAGCAGAGACCCTGTGAGGATACAAGCAGGCTTAATTTATCTCTGGAATTCTAAAAGAATTGAATTTATTTTACTGGTTTCTATTGCAGGAGAATACCCTTGTCACAATAGGTCATGGGTGTGCAAGGTGAGTATTTCCAATACTGTACTTGTGTAAATTTTTAGAGACATTTTGGAATATTGGTACTTTTAATATGCAAGAAGTTTTGACTTTTCTTAGCTATTTCTAATAGAACCACCACACATAGGTTGTTAGATTTTCTTTTTAGAGACCACTTTGGATTTTCTCATGTAATGTTAATAGGACATTATCTGTAAAGGGGCATAAAAACAAACATTATGCATAGTTGCCAAATTATATTTATATATATAGCTAAATTCCCCTTTAGTTCTCCATAAATAGATTTTAATATAAAACATTCATTTTTAAAGGTTTTGACAAACGGGTCTCCTTTCAACTTGCTGTTTTCTGTAGTTGTAGCACAATTGCAGTGTTCAGGTGGCACAAAGAAGTAATATGTAGCTGAAAAACTGAATAGCTAAATTGGAGATAACAATTGTTCATAGATCCACCACAGGTTAAGTACTGTAATAATTTTCTCTTTATAGTATTAATTTGTATATTGCCATCTCTTTATGATAATATAAATTTGCAATTCTTTCATTTCAGCAGTATCATGATATTTTAGTTATGCTTATTTTTCCATAAGTAATGAGCCTAATCAGCCAAATAGCAATATCTGTAGACAAATTGTGAATTTTTAAGGTTCAAGCTATTACTTATTCTATTATGAAATTATTATTTATTTATTAAATTGCATATAACTATTATGTAGCTAATATATAGTTATAACAAATGATAAATGTAGAACAAATTGTTAAGTCATTTACCATTTATTAGACCTAGGGAGTCAATAACCTTGGGTAGTGTAAAACAAAAAACCTTGTAGAAGAGTGGGATAGTAAGTTTTACTTAGATGTATTAGGTTTGTGTGGCAAGATTTTGGTAGCAGGGGTGGTTACAGGGGTGGCTTCTGTGAGAAGCTGCTAGAAGCTTCCCCTATGTCCCATGGAGCCAATGCCACCCGGCTCCAAGACGGACCTGCCACTGGCCAAGGCGGAGCTCATCAGCAACGATGGTAGCACCTCTGGGATAATGTATTTAAGAAGGGCAAAAAAGTTGCAGCAGCACAGAAAGGGCAGCCGTAGAGAGGAGTGAGAATATGTGAGAGAAACAGCCCTGCAGACAGCAACATCAGTGAAGCAGGAGGGGGAGGAGATGCTCCAGGCACCGGAGCAGAGATTCCCCTGCAGCCCCTGGGGAAGACCATGGTGAGGCAGGCTGTCCCCCTGCAGCCCACAGAGGTCCCCGGTGGAGCAGATATCCACCTGCAGCCTGTGTAGGACCCCACACCAGAGCAGGTGTGTGCTCGCAGGAGGCTGTGACCCTGTGGGAAGCTCGTGCTGGAGCAGGCTCCTGGCAGGACCTGTGGATCTCTGGAGAGAGGACCCCACGCTGGAGCAGGTTTTCTGGCAGGACTTGTGACCCTGCGGGGGACCCACGCTGGAGCAGTGTGCTCCTGAAGGGCTGCACCCCATGGAAGGGACCCATGCTGGAGCAGTTCATGAAGAACTGCAGCCTGTGGGAAGGGCTCACAGAGCAGGGGAGAGTGTGAGGAGTCCTGCCCCTAAGGAGGATGAAGTGGCAGAGACGTGTGATGAACTGACTGTAACCCTCATTCCTCGTCCCCCTGCACCGCTGGGTGGGAGGATGTAGAGAATCTGGGAGTGAAGCTGTGCCTGGGAAGAAGGGAGGGGCAGGGGAAGGCGTTTTAAGATTTGGTTCTATTTCTCATTACCCTACTCTGGTTGATTGGATTGTACACAGAACTAAACATCCAAAGCATAAAGAAACTGGTACATGAAGAAAGCTCTGTCTGACAGGTCAATAAATATAGATAAAATAGTACCACCAAACAGCAATCTGATTTAATCCTTGCAAGGTATGTCAAAACAAATAGCAAAAGACTCTTCAGTTATATATATATATAAATAATATATATATTTGTATATGAAATAATTAAAAAGGGAGAAAGAAGTGAGGCTGTTTAGATTATGAGGACTGAAATTAAGTATAATTTTATTAAAATGAAATCAATGTTTATGTCTGTTTTGGGTAAAAGAGTGTGGTGGAAAATTGAATAATACTCATTATGAAGATGCATGTGATTCAGCCCATAGTGGTGTTCTCCTTTATTATTTAATAAACAGTGGAATCAGGTAGCTCTGTTTCTGACACTAGTGCCAGCTAATATTAATATCTTTTTTAAGCCATACAGAATTTTGGGGTATTTTAGGAGATCGTTAGTTCATTTATAACTTCTGAATATTCTGCACTGTACACATTTTATTTAAATAGTTATATTTAATTATAATGTATATTTAATCCTTCATGACAACTTTATGCATTCCTGTAACAAAAATAGATATTTGACACAAAATTTCCAAATCAGCTGTTATTCCTGCTCTCCAAAATTCTAAATCCAAACACATTAAATTCACATTGTGACTTTTAACACTTGTGATCTGGATTTTGTAGTCCTTTCTTCTGTGGGTGAGAAATTTCTCCTAATGCTAGCTCCAGCACTCTCAGCAGCACTAATTAAATAGAGAATTTACTATACAAAGTGAGAAAAATGTCCGTATAAAATTATTTGGGTTTGCCTGTTCTCTTGGCATCAAATTCTGTGTTTTTTACACCAAAAAAATACAACTTAATGAGAACAACATTGTAATGCAATAAATTGTTCTATCATTTAATATCAGGTTATTGGAACACTTTTAGGTTGTAAGATCTTTTTTTCCCAGAAACCTTCCTAAAGAGATGTAATTAATACTAGTAATTAATTTTCAAAAAAAAAGCACTTGAATTTGAGTTGATGATTAAGGCTTCAATTTCATATTTTCTAGGTCTAAAATGAATACATTATAGTGTAAAGGTTAACTCGTATTACTAATTCTAGTTCATAAATTATTTAATTGAATCTCTAATATTCCTCAATGCAAGCATTCGTGATTAGAGAGGGTTTTTAGGCTGATGCAATATTTTATTTTTAAATTTCTTATGTACTGCCAGCTGACACACATTTGTTTGCATTTCCCTTTTAAAAAGATTTTGCAGGGAGCGACTGAATTTGTCATTCCGCACTAATTCAAAGTATCTCTAAATGTGGATTTATACTAAAGAATTTATTACGTTGGTTCATTTCTTTATAATAAAATATAGTGAGACCAATTCCTTTCTGAGATACTGTCACATAACTATTTATTAAAGTATAAATTGCAGAAATTCCAGTTTTCAAGTCTGTCTCTTTTATATCTATTTTAATCAGTGCTTATTCAATATATTAATTTACCAAATATGAATCTAATATGGCTTTAATTTTACTTATGTCTGAATTTCCTCCATTGTTTCTTCACAAGCTCATTGATGTCTTCTGTATGTAGACCTCTATCACTTGAGCAAGTTGTAAGGTTGCAAAAAACAATCTGTACCTAATTTCTTACACATTTTCCCTAAACATTCTTTTCTGGCCACAGTCAGAGAGAGATTAAATGAGGAAATAAGCCTTTAATCTGACTGTGAGGTTTGATTCATTCTACTTCTTATGCAGAGATGTATCATTTAGTTCTGATGTACCATTCTATGCTGAAGGCGTCTATTTAAAAGTAAGACATGCTATATAACTTATTTTTACGAGCCACATCTAGTCTCTGTGCTAGTACTGTGTAACACTGTGCAATGCCATGACTCTGAAAGACAGACACACCTTAAAATGGAAGAAGTATTCAAACCTAATTCTTCACTAAACAGGGGCTGCGTGCAAGTAAGTAGATTGTGTCATGTTGTGGTCCTGCTCCACATATTCAACACTGACTTAGAATCATACTGCATCTATTCTTCATGAGCAAAAACCCAATCTCAGGGCCAAATGAGGCTTGTTTTCATACCTTGGTACACTCCTTGATTTCAAATGATCTGTTCACTGATTGCTCTGATATTATATTGCTCTAAAACAAGCCTCATTCTTCCCTGCCATTTATATATCCTTGGAAAAATATAGGTGGATAAATATGCTCTGTCTTCCTGAGGCAACAAGTCTCCTGGTAGTGTCCCTGAGAATGCTCTGCATCATTTCCTATTCTAGATAACCCTACAACAAAATTTAGTATAAGATAAAGAAACCTGATTTTTGAATATTATTCATTATGTCCCTTTGGGAAGTCACTTCATGGTAACACTTTTCTCTATGTGTAGGATAATAACTGTCTTTTTAAAATGTTCTGAAATCTAGAGCAGAAAGAGATCATGTAAAAGCATTTAATTTACACACTTCTACTCTAAATGGCATATACTTTTGTTTTTATTGTGCTAGTACTTGTTCTTGGGCTACTTTCATGTTCTACAAAGTTTTTTCTATAAAAAAATGCCAGTGAAAAAGTATTACCATTTCTTGAAGTTTACAACTTTTATATGATATATCCTTAGACAGTTCCAGCTACAGTAATGTTACAATTATGTTTGATACTTATAAGACTGCTTAGTTTTTCCTTAACAATCTTTATTTTATATGTCCAACTCCTTCTTTCTTAGCATTCCTCTTCATGTTTATTAGCAGATGATTTTTAAAAAGACATTTTGAAATATGGTGGACATTTTTACTAACAAGGCTATGCAAACCTATGAGTGAACATTTATACCCCATATTGTAAAAAATATATGATTTTTCAAATTTTCTGCCTATGACAGTGTATATATATATATATATATATATATATATATGAAAATAGAACATCTGTTCAAAATGTGCTCCTTAAATGTTTTTGTTTGTTCTTAATATAGTCCTGGGAAGTATATTTGGGGAAAAAAAAAACCACAACAAAAAAAAACCCAGTCATAGTTTGACAGAAGGCAAAGATCAATTAGAACTTGGAATGGTGATTCTAAAGACACTGATTCAGTATACAACTATTGTGCTGTACTTTTTACAAGGCTGACAAGAATGCTGTAGTTTAAATCTTAGAATACTTTTCCTATATGTAACAGGTGTTATGTTTCTATCATTTGTATAACATGTTTATTCAATATCCTTAATTTTCACACCTTGGAATGTAGCCAAAAAGAGAGATATCAAAAAAATATATTATTACTGTATTACCATGTGGGTTTTTTTCTAGTAAACAAGGCCTGAAATAAGTTAACCTGCAATATTATCAGGTTTCCCTAAAGCCTATGTCATTAAGATTCGTTAGCAGCACAATTCTTTAGCTGTGTAAAGCAAGATATAAAACAATTCAGCCACCTTAAAAAAACAAACAAACAAACAAAAAAACCCCACCCAACAAAAAAACCCAACCAGCAAAAAACAAACAAAAAACTTCACTCAGCATCAGGTTATTACATTCTAAAAGATTAGGACTGTCTGACAATCAGCATTACCAAGTGTTCATTGTTTTCAAGACAAAAATATTACTAGCAAATTCCAGGCTAGAAGTGAGAAAATTAGAAGCTATAATTTTGGATAAAAAGAAATTATAGTAAGGCATCAAGAAACATAATGCTTAGATCTTCAACACTCTTTTCTCCTGATAGATTTTTAATCAGATTTGCATCTGTATTGAAGAGCAGCGTAATTAACTGTGCACTAGACATATGACATCACATTTGGCCATACTGGAACATACACTGCTAATTAGAACTTTGTTTCATTCAGTACTAGTCTGTCTTCTTTGTTATTAGCTATTCTTCTAACATTTCCTGCAAATTTCAAAATGTAGATTTTTCCAAGGCACTAAAATTATTTATAAACACTTCAGACTTAGTTCTGCTGTCTACTACAGGGTTTCTGTTATTTTGTTTCTCTTCAAATTTTATTATTCATTATTATAAACCTAATATAGATAACCAGAATAAGAAAAATATAGTAATGAATTTTCCAAGACAAGCTCTCAATATTGTCTGGCACACCTCAGTGAGAAAGCACTTAGGTTGAAGAAAAAAATCTGGAGATAGCAAGTGAGGCTGGCTGAACATATCTGAGAGTTAGGATTGAAAACATTAGGCACTAGCTGAACAAAAGGACTAGGACAAAGATTGAGGAGGCTGGTCTTACATTGCAGTAGACATTGAGGTTTTAATATCATCTCCCTGTGTACTTCCCCATTCAGAGAGCTAGAAATCTTGAGGAGTCTGAGAGCCAGCACTTGCAAAACTCACAAACTGCTGAAATACCTAAGAATATGGCATGCATAACAGCAGTACTTGTTACACAAATTTGTGCTGTTTGCCAAATATGCGGATAGTTTAACTTTCTACTTAGTTTAATAAGACAATCAATCTTGCTAAAGATTGAAGAAAATTCTCTGAAAGAGTAATTCAATGCTTAAAATGTATACAGTGACAAAGGAGAACAAAAAAGAAGAAAGACCTTTCCATATGTGGAAAAAACTAAATCCTCTCTAGTTTTGATGAGTGTGGCATGAAGTGGATCTGGATTCTAGTCTGTATACAACACAGAGAAAGTATTGAAATGTCACCAATACTCCATGTAAGGTTTCAACCTCTGAGATCTCATTTGTTCCTCATGAAAATCCATGAAAAAGATTTCCTTGAAAAACCTTTTGACAATTTCTAGTGTCATATTCAGAAACAAAGCTATTCTTTTCTAGCCAGATGTGTTTTACAACCTGTATTTATGAACACCAGGCAGTCAGCAAAAATGGGCTAGCATGCTTTTTGCAGTGACTTTGGACTTGGGAGAAAAAAACTAGATACGGAGTTCCAACATGCATAATATTTATGGTTCATTCTGCAAGATCTGGATCCATTTTTACAAATGGATGAGGCTTTTCTAGAGTTTAATAAAAACATCACGTTTCCTGTCACTAGAGGGAAATAAAAGTGGTCACAGAATGAGACGAATGAGGAAGGAAGGGACCCCTGGACACCATCTAGTCAAACCACTGGCTCAAAACAGGGTCAACTACAGAAGCTTGCTCAGGGCTATGCCCAGTCATATTTTTAATATCTCAGATGACAGACACTCTGCAAACTCTCTGGGCAATGTGTTCCAGTATTTGACCACCTTCACAGTTAAAAAAAGTTGGGCATTTTCCCTTACATTTAAAAGGAATTTCCTGTATTTCTGTTTGTTGCCATTTGTTCTTTTTCTTTCACTGGCTCTGTTGTTCTTACTCCCTCCCATCATATTTTTCTACATGTTGATCGGATTTCCCTGAGCTTTCTCTTTTCCAGGCTGAGCAGCTCTCATAGCCTTTCCTCACGTGACAGATGCTCCAGTCCCTTGATCATCTTTATACAAAGTACAGAAGTTCAAAGTACAAAAAGATGAAATTTGCAAATTGACATTTCAAATACAAGATTTGTTTAGCACATTACCACAGATTCATTTCAATCCATGTGGTTCTACATGGTTGTTTGGACATTATGGAGCATAATCTGATAGTAAAACTTAATATGTTGCAAGCTGGCTCTGTGTGTCACAAGAGGTAGTATGTTGCATACTTACAGGTCTGGTGACACAATTACCCTAAACTGTCACAGAATGGACAGGAAACAACAACTTTTTGTGCCAAACGTGAAGCTACTAACGCTGTTGAATAACATTTAGATTTTATATATTCTGAAAAGTGCTTCCAGTGTACCTCTTTGGTACTGGCAAAACTGTTAAAGTAAGTATGAATTACATATTATAGAGTTTCATTAGTTATATTCTGAAGTAAAGAATAGCTTTCTGAGAAGAAATATGGGAGATTCATATAACATGTTTAATCTATATTAAATATCACAAAACTGTGGCACTGAAAAGGTTAATAAAATAAATAAAGTTTCTTTAAATCCTGTTTTTCAGTGAACCACAGCTTCTCAAAATTCTCAGTCCTGAAGGGTCATCAGAATGATATATTGTTTGCTGTTATGTCAGCATGCTGCATTATGCAAGGAAACACAATGTTCTTTTTTAATGGAGTGTAACAACAGGTCATCCCAAGAAAGATGCATCAAGTCAAGGAATTTAGAAAATTCATGGTTCACTGAAAGTAGTGGTTAAAAATGTTCCCATTTCCTTTTTTAAAGTGAAAAGAGCTGGAAGAGTTTAACTTAAAAACATTTTTTTTTTTCCTTTCTCTCCCCATAGAAATTTTCTGCACTGGATTAGGAAATTCAGTATTTGCTCTGTGTTCTGTATTCATATTTCAAAGATTCTTTTTCATTAGTTTTGTCTGCTTTCTGTTTCAGGATTTCATGAGAAAGCTCTCTGTGAATATTTTTAAGCCCTATTAGGTCTGATTTTGATTTTCTGTAGTCACTCACTCAAGAATATATTGATGCCTGGAATATGGATGGCTTAATGAATCTATAACTAAAGATTTTCCATTGACCATACAAAATTAATGTCAAGCACTTAATAAGGGGGAGAACATATCAGAGAAACTTTTTTGTGCGAGAATTCATTTCTTGTTCAACAATTTAAATTTCAATAAAATTCTGAGATGTATTCTATGACTTGTTTGTTTTAAAATTTAGCTAAAAATAGAAGAGGAAGATAGGAAGGCTTAGTTAATCTAGCATAACCTTCAAGGATTATCTAATATACCATTACAGTACCACTAGTCATATTTCCTTTAAGGAAATTGTTTGATGCCCTAAGAAGAAGTATGCTCACTAAAAAAAGGGCTTAATATAGATGATCATACAGCCATATGTTTTTCACATGATTTAGTTTATACTGAAATGGGGGACATGCACATTCATAGGACTGACATTCCTGTGGAATCTAAACATTTAACTGCCCCTTTTGCCTTTGAAAATTCCACATGACATTTATTTCCAGTGAATTTTTCCTATCATTAAACTTCCATCCAAAGTTCATCCTCTAAAAGAAAAAGATTCTTTGGTGACAGAGGGGAACACGTTGGTTTAAAGCAGCACAGTTATATAATATGCAACTGTTTCATAACTGTAAAACCTACTGACTGTGGCTGATTTTGGCTTCCTGAAGCAAGTATTTGAATATGAAATTATAAAATACAAGACTCACAGAAAGAAAGATTTGTGACTCAGACAATGCATGTAATACATCATCTAAATCATCTAGTCATTGAGTAGTTGCACTTCTGCAGCTTTGTAAAGTCACAAAAAAGGCAATACATATTTTACAATACCTTCTGGTTTACTCTTTCTTTCCAGTCATCAAAATTAATGTTAGAGAGCACTATTTTTCCTATCTTTCCTATCTTTTTTCTATGCATATTTATGTGTATTGAAGCAATTTGATTGAAGCTTTGTTTCAGTATATTTTAAACAATTAATGACATATAATCTTTAATAAGTAATATTGCCAGTCTGGGAAGTGAGATATAAAATTATAGATCTTTTGATTGAAATGTGCGATTGGATTAGCAAAAGTCTTACAATATCTGGTTTTCAGAGATATTTTGAAGTTCAAAGTGTCCTCTGGTTGTTTTTCAAGACTTGTTCTCTTGCTAGAAAATAATTTAACAAACATATTCATTAGGACAACTGAATTGGAAAAACTATAGGCTGAAAACTCCCTCAAGGTAAGTTATTTAAAAGCTTCAATGAATAATTGGATACAACATTACAATGGCAGACATGCAATTCTATTTCATAGCTTCTTTTTTTCAATCTAGATGCAGCATTTGCCAGACTTTGGTTTCATGAAACAGAATTATTTAATTGTAAAAATTACAGTATAAATGCAATGTTAATGTTTGTTGAGGCTAACCTCATATTTAATGAAGCTTTTCTTTTCCTATTTCCAAGTGTTTACATTATTTAAAAATAAATGGCAATTTAATAACATTTATATTCTTAAAGCAATAGGCAAATAACATCAAAAAGTTTAATTGGCCATACATTGTGATTGGCTGAACATTTGTAGGCTTTATACTATATGATTAGAAAAACAGCATAAGTTAACTTGGAGGGAAGATTAAAGCCATAGCAAAACCCAAACAAAAACTAAACAAAAACTGTCGACAAACAACCCACACTGTATAAGCTTAGATTTTTATTTGTAAATGTTGGGGCGGGGCGGTTAGCTAAAATGAAAAAAGTTATACATTGGGTTAAAAGAACCAATTCTTCCCCATATTTTTTTGTTTTTCCTAAACTATGCTGAGCAAAACTCTGACATAGAGGAGCTGTATGTTCTTTCCTTCCACTTCATTCCTTTTCACAGTGAATTCACCTTCTGCTGAAACTGAAACCTGTGCAAAGCCATAGAACCTTTGAACATACAGAATTGCCTAACTCCTGCACATTTGTTTATTACTGGGGAAAGAAAATACATTTCGTATTGCACACCATCATTAAATGACTGTGCATATAATACTAGCAGACAATATCAATGGTTGTAAACAGCAATATGACAGAAAGCAGTGGCAAGAGCGGCTGACAACTGAAGTAGTTTTCTCAGAGAACACCAAGTAGTCAAACTAGTCCAGGTATTTATGTTCTAGCAAAGCTGATTAAGGGAAAAGATATGGAGTGTATTTTCCACTCTATGACTAATGCTGTTCTGTAAAATCAAAATGTTATTTCTGTCTACCTTGTATTTGAAATCTGCATTCATACATCTGGCTAACTTTGAAAGAAATCATAATTTTTAGGTTTTTTTGAAAAATACACTTAGCTATAAAGTCTCAAAGCTTTAAAATGGTATAGTTTAATTTTTTTTTCTTCCCCAGGGCATTACTGAAGAACTGTAGACATAACGTCATGTAACAGGGAAAGCAATAGACAGAATAATATGTTTGGCTCTCTGAAGCCTTAAAATATTCCAAATGAGATGATTGTTTAGCTGCTATGAGGTATTGACTCTTCTTTGAGAAGGACAATGTTCTGAAGTTATATATACTGAGATTCACAGGGGACAGAAAATGGCTTATGGATATTTCATTATACATTGCAGTATGCATGAAGAAAATTTCTCCCATATTTGTCTCTCAATAAAACCATAAAATACATCTAAGCAGATGCAGGCAAATTATCATATAATGAGTTCAGTTTTGTTAAGTTCTAAGATGAACTGGTCTGGCAGTTACTTATTTGCAGGAGAAACTGCAAACCACGCAATGGGAAGGATTAATTTTCAGGCCAGACTTTTTTCATTAGTGAGAACAAACATACTTTTACTGCATTTCAATAATTCCCATATGTAAAGCATACCTTAAATTGATAAGAACAACTAGTTGCAAACCTGTTGTGGTTTAACCCCATCCAGCAACTAAGCACCACACAGCCGCTCACTCACCCCCCACATCCCCAGTGGGATGGGGGAGAAAATTGGGAAAAGAAGTAAAACTCGTGGGTTGAGATAAGAACAGTTTAATAGAACAGAAAAGAAGAAACTAATAATGATAATGATAACACTAATAAAATGACAACAGCAATAATAAAAGGATTGGAATGTACAAATGATGCGCAGCGCAATTGCTCACCACCCGCCGATAGACACCCAGCTAGTCCCCAAGTGGCTATCCCCCCACCTCCACTCCCCCCAGTTCCTATACTAGATGGGATGTCCCATGGTATGGAATACCCCGTTGGCCAGTTTGGGTCAGGTGCCCTGGCTGTGTCCTGTGCCAACTTCTTGTGCCCCTCCAGCTTTCTCGCTGGCTGGGGATGAGAAGCTGAAAAATCCTTGACTTTAGACCAAACACTACTTAGCAACAACTGAAAACATCAGCGTTATCAACATTCTTCTCATACTGAACTCAGAACATAGCACCGGCTGTACCAGCTACTAGGAAGACAGTTAACTATCCCAACTGAAACCAGGACTAAACCCAAACCAAAATACAGTATTCCTGAGTGCAGGTTATGCTGCCTGTTTGTCTGATCTTGATCAATTGAAGCATGTACTCTACAGAAAACATTAACACTGACATTTCAATAGCATCTGACATTTTTTCAAATTTAATAATCATTATTAAAACTTCATATATTGTCCTGGTTTCATCTGGGATAGAATTAATTGTCTTTCTAGCCAAGTGGGTGAGCAGCTGCGTGGTGCTTAGTTGCTGGCTGGCATTAAACCACGACAGTATGCATGAAGGGATTAGTAATTGGAAATGTCTGTGAAAAGTCACAAGAAAAAACAGACTTCTTAACTATTTTAAGTGTGTCTATGTCTTTACATACATGTGTGAGCTCCATGTGTGTTTACTGTCCAAGAACAATGAGTAGAGTTAACAAAGCACTGAGCAGAAGCGAATATACCCAACCTTAGCACTGTTTGCTAACATAGAGGTTAGTGATAAGTGCTGTATTGACAAGGTATTTGGAGCATGGGTGGGACAAGACCACATCTGCCTATGAAATTTAACATAGTTACCACTGCTACCTGTTGTTACTAATGTTGGAAGCTTTCCATCCATCACAGAGACATCTGTTCCTTAAAACATTGTAGTAGTAGTGCATGTTCATCAGTTACATGGAGAAGAAGAGGGACCTTGATGATATTTGCTCATAAATTTCACAGATACTTGCTCACAGCAGAGGAGTAATAAGATTTCAGAATCCTGCTTGCCATTGTAGATAACGCAGATTTTCTTGAATGTGGGTTCTTCTCCAATTGTTTTTTTTCTTTCCATTCTCTTTGAACCCATTCTGTTTTTACAGACACATCTTCCATCATCCTACTCAAATGGAAAGTCTAGTTAAATACTTAGGCTTTCATTACATTTACAATATGTGGCTCTTCATAACTCATTGTTCCTTACTGGATAGCCTTCATTATGTAATGTACATCTACAAAAAAGGGATAAAATTAGAAAGACTAAAAGACAAAATGAGTTCTTTGTAATGGAAGGAAAAGATAAAAAGAAATTTGTATGAATGTATTATAGAACAAAGTAAAATATATAGGTTAATTACTTATGGGAAAGAGAACAAATTATGATTTAAACAAAGGAGGCTTAAGTAGAAATTGCTTCAGTCTTTACAAAATTAATTGTGTCCAAATGCATAGCAACACTAATCTTAGCACAGAAATAGGACTGTAGGCCATAATATGGAAAGAAGACATTGAGGAATACTTTAGTTGAAGTCTTCCATGCTTGATGAACTGAGGAACTAAAGAAACCAACAATACATTAAAAACATTGAAATAATCTGAACCTGTGGTCATGCCTGAGAACTTCTGAAAGAAAGAAAAGGACACTTAAAACTGGAGGGAAAGGGAACAAAAAAAAGAGAGAAGACACTTAAAAAGAAAAAATAATAATAACCTGTTTTCCTCACAAGGTCTGTGGAGCAGTGTTATTAAAAAACTACAAGATATGTTAAGTGGTAAAAAGCATCTACTACTGGTCAAGAATATTGTCCTGGTTTCAGATGGGATAGAGTTAACTGTCTTCCTAGTAGCTGGTACAGCTGTTGCTATGGTTTGAGTTCAGTATGAGAAGAATGTTGATAACGCTGATGTTTTCCGTTGTTGTTAAGTAGTGTTTAGACTAAAGTCAAGGATTTTTCAGCTTCTCATGCCCAGCCAGTGAGAAAGCTGGAGGGGCACAAGAAGTTGGCACAGGACACAGCCAGGGCACCTGACCCAAACTGGCCAACGGGGTATTCCATACCATGGGACATCACATCTAGTATAGGAACTGGGAAGTGGGGGCTGGGAATCGCTGCTCAAGGAGTAGCTGGGTGTTGGTCGGCGGGTGGTGAGCAATTGCCCTGCGCATCATTTGTACATTCCAATCCTTTTATTATTGCTGTTGTCATTTTATTAGTGTTATCATTATCATTATTAGTTTCTTCTTTTCTGTTCTATTAAACTGTTCTTATCTCAACCCACGAGTTTTACTTCTTTTCCCAATTTTCTCCCCCATCCCACTGGGGATGTGGGGGGTGAGTGAGCGGCTGTGTGGTGCTTAATTGCTGGCTGGGGGTATACCACGACAAATATATTATATCATATCAGTACAGTTTCCTTTTTCTTATGGTAACAGGATAATGAATGCAGGAGAAGAATATACTATATTTACTAAGGTCATAGGAAGGATTTGGGGACTCTCCTATATAACGTACTCTCATGAGCAACCTCAGGAAGTATGGTTTATATTTTATCAGTATAAAATTGGTGTACAGTTGGATTAAAACCTACACTCAGTATTTATTATTGATTCACTCTATGTTGGAAAGATTTCAAGTGAGGTACTTCCAGGGTTTGTTCTGTGACTGATTCTGTTTAATATTTTCATTCACAAGTTAGATGTTGATGCACAATAATGTGTACAGATGGTGTCAAGATAGAAGGGGCTATAAGTGCTTTGGAAGATAGCATTCAGCGTGATCTTGAGAAAATGGAAAACTGATCTGAAATCAACAATAAACACAAAGTATGAAATCCCACAATTATGAGGCATAAATAAAATGTGTACAAATATGAAATGAAATTATCTGTCTAGGCATTAATGCTGCCAAAAAGAATGTACAACTACAGTGGGGCCACAAATTAAAGAAGATTTTATGTGTTGCTGTGACAAAAAAAGGCAGTTACATTCCAAGATTCACTTACATTTGAGAAGTATTTTGTATCACATGTGGAGGACAATATTTCTGTTTGCATTTGGTCACCGGTGCTGTCTAAATAGGAATTATTATTTATGTTAGCCATACCACATGTGTTCTGAGTAAGCAAATCGGACATGCACCCTTATGTCTGGGACTGTCTGACATCAAAGAGTGCCATTGGACATACTGCTGTGATTAAGATCCTGCATGATTTGGAAATCCCAGACAGAGTATAGTACTGATGAGAAAAATCAAAGGTGCCTTAGTTTCCCTTTTTTTTTCCAGAAATGTAATCAATGAAGAAAGGTTGAAGAAACCAGATGTTAACACGGAAAAAAAGGGTGATGTACAGAATGAGAGAAAAATAGGGGCAGAGAAATAACTTTCAAAAATGTAAGTTGCCTTTACAAAGAGGATGTCTTAGCAGAAAAAAAAAAAGACAATGAATATTTCAGTTTGATAGTAAGAAAAAAATGGTCTAATTGTAATGTTGGTGAAGAGTAGGATAGGCTACATGGCAGTGCAGAGAAATATTCTTAAACAGAAAGGTTTTAAGGGAAAGTTAATTGGATACTCCTAAGTTTGATTCTGAATATAAGTATTCTTACTTTAGTGAAGAGGGATTGTCCACATGGGCTTTTGAGGTCCTCCCCAGGGGCTTCTTCTTCTAATTCTATAATAAACTTACATTTATTTTTTGCTATTTTATAACACCTGTGAGCCTAACTAAAAGAACAGGATCCCTGTTGTGAGAGATTTAGTTTTTATTAATGGGACTTATGACTATATCCACCTGCAGAAATATTCTCTGATGTGAAAAATATAAATTGTTACTACAATTTAATTGTTAATAGTATTTTGTTCCCCCCAGATTTTTTTTATGCTTTGGAACACGTAGCTCTAAGTTCTTTTTGTACTTTTATATGTTTTGCAAAATTGTGTTAATGTCAGAAGCTATTAGTTGATGTAAAGGTAATAGGTGAGAAAATAAATACAATTTTTAAACTGCAATTTAAGTCAACCATTCATAATTTTGAAAAAAAAAAAAAGTTTCAGTTTACATCAATTATTACCTCTCTTAATTTTCAATTGTTTTTCAATTGATCTCAATAAAATGAATTTATATTTTGTTATACAGAATCTAATTAGCTGTTACATATATTATAGATAATTACATTTTCTTGCATGACAGTTTTACTATATCCTACTGGAAATGACATAAAAATATTTGTAGTTTGTTTATTTTTGATGCATTAACTACACACTGATGAATAGGCATATTATTTAAAAAAGAATACCCTCATGCATATACACTATTTCAATTTAGTAGTAAACCATACTATAAATTGTTAATAGACTAGATCAGAATGTATTCCTTAAAATATAGGTAAGGTATTTTCTTGAAAAAATACAAAATTATTCAAGAAGAGTACTGTGAAGAAAACAGTGGTCTGACTTTAAAGCATATTAAGTTGCCAGTTGTAAATAAACATAAAAGAACATGACATTAAGTAAGCTCCATTTAGTGTTTTATTAGACCGTGGAGGACAGACTACTGGCAGAGGCAAGAGGTATGTTGTTATAGGTGAGAGAACAACTCCCTGATAGCACAGCTTTGTCACTGTTATCCATCACACTCTATCCACAGCTTATGTTAAATGAGTGACTAAAATGTTCCCTTGGGAACACTCTGAACATTGCAAGCTTCCTTGGCAACCAAAAGTGCCTACAGACAGCCCTGCCTATCACATTTTATAGTCTTTCTCTTTTCATATCATCTTGTCGCTCTGAAGCCCCAGTGCAGTGTTTTTCCTCCAGGGGCATTTTGCAGTTCACAGATAATACAGCGTATTTTGCAATCCACTGCTGTCTTCTACCTCCCATTTCTGTCTTCTGGACTGTTTCCATTCACAGACTTTATATTACATCTTCCTACTAATGTGACAAATATTACGAGAAATGGAAAAGAGGAATTTTGCCCTTGTTGTTTGGTTTTGTTACTCATGGGAAAGGCTAAGGACTTGTTCTGTACAACGTTCTGGCCTAACTGCCATTTTATCCTTTTAATACCTTCAAAACTGTTCAGGCCTTTTGATGCTTGACATGGTGGATGGCCTTATAATCCAGATCCTCAAAGATATTAATTTTGTTGAGAGTGAATTGCATAAATATCTTTGAGTACCTGGCTATTGCTGCAAATATTTTTATTAACAAGACTACCTGGAAGTTTAAAATGTCTGAGGATCTAGTACAGCACCTGAGAATTCTTACTCTTGTTACTGAGCCCTAGCGCAGCCCTTGTCTAAGCCCTTCTGGTTCCTCAGACTCTGTCTTTCCTTTTTTGCCTAATCTAGGGGGCATTTCAATAAATTAGCCTGCATGGAAAAGAAATTGGAATGATATTTTAGTAGATATAGTACTAGTTATTTAAATACAGGAGCAACAGCAGTGTTCCCTGGGAATTAAAAAGAACCAGATACATCTCCCATAAGCAGTGACAGCAGCACTTATTGTCAGGTATGTGGACACTATGCATTGAGTCTTTTTTAGTCTCCTCTGTGAAGTTGTCCCAATTTAAAAAAAAAAAAATATTCATGATGGTGTATTCATTTTCTTTGAAGAAATGAAAGAGTTTGGGAGAGTTTATGTTGGACTTTTTCATGGGACATGAAAACCTAGATTGTGCATTCAGCTTCAAGAGTTAAGGTTTGTCGTGAGAATCCACTCTAGAGAAGGTGACTCAGGTGCCTCTGGATATTATGGGAACTCTGGAAAGTCCTCTGGCTACCGGATAGTGCAAATCCCACTCTTTAGATATCTAGCTTACTTTACTCAATCTCTGGCTCAGAACTGTTGCTTCCAACACTTTTTACCTCACATAAATTTTAAGTGTTCTACTGTATTGGGTTTGCATGGCAAGGTTTTGATAGCAGAGGGGCTACCAGGGTGGCTTCTGTG
>NW_010972981.1:6558121-6561825 GCF_000737465.1 Haliaeetus leucocephalus | reverse complement strand
TTCTTCAGAACATTTTTTTGTTCTGATGGACCACTCCATAGTCATAATTAATAATTACTTTCTTTTTTATTGAGGGTAATGGTACTTGCATTATGATCTGAAAGGGTTCAACTAAAGCTTGCCTACCAATCTATGGGCTTAAAAAAGGGAGTGAGAACATTTACGGAATTGTATTTTCCTTTTGGTTTATGTATCAGATGTATGAGGGGCTGTATGTTGTGCTATGTTCATGCAAAGTTGTCTAAGTTACCTTTTTTAACAGAATGTAATATATAAACTGTTTTCTTGTCTGAAACTTTTTTTCCTAAATTTCAGCCTGCAGTAAATCTTTTGACCTGATTTATAAATAACTAAAAATAAAACTAATATGATACATGAAAATACTGACAGATCGTCAACTACAAGAACACCAGGGAACATTGGAAAAATTAGATCTTGATATGTTTTCCTACAAGAATGTATTCCTTCTGCTCTCTGCAAAAGAAAAGAATGTTCTTGTTTCTATTCAGTGCTGTTATTGCAACATTAACATATTCGAACATGTGAATGGCCTCTTGAACACACTTCTTCATGAATTATCTCTGTAGCATATGGTAAAACATCTAGATTGTCTCTGAATAAAATATGTAGGTACAGTTTCCATTGAAGTCAGTGGTAAAACATTGTTCTTACTCTTGTGGGACTGTTCTTTCAGTAGAAGGTTAACAGTATGAGATGTTAATTTAAAAAAAAATATTTAAAAAAAATATTTCTTACTAGCAGGATTATGAGTAGGATTTGGAGAACCACGTGGACACTATTTTTTCCAACTGAAGTTTATAAAGAATCAAGATTCTTGGCTGCTTTCAAAAGCTTTCCATCAGACTGTTTGAAACAGCAAATCATGTTAAAAACATCTATAGTTGCAGCTGTATTTGATATATATGTAGATATATCATTATTTTTGTGTGTATATTTACTCTGTGCATGTATATTTGTGTATACATCATATTTATAGAAGAGGTACAAATATAATTTAGTATACAATTTATACTTAATGTGTGTGCACATATGGAGGGTGTGTTTGTATATGGAATAGCTAACTATGGGAAATTCTGTATAGGCAAATGCTTCACTTACTGTGATAATTCTGTTTTCCTTATTATGATAATGCTCATATTTAAAGCAATGAGATTAATTTTCTTAGCAATTATTAAGTTTTAATTTGATGTGAAATTATTATATTTCTGTATATATGTATATGTTTATTTACAGATTTTCCTTACATGTAAATCTATGTAGCTTTATGTCTTATAGTTAGGGTCATCTGAGGATTTTGTCCTATTAATATAATCTGATTTTGTTTGGGTCCCTCCATGTGCTACAGACTAGGCATTTAACACAACACCATTATACACAAGAATAGTCATAAAAAAATACTGGTAAATGGTCTTCTTTTCTAGCATTCTTGGCCTTATATTATCAGCAATAATAATGTCATTGACAGTTAGCCTTACCATGCAAAAATTTCCCTATTTTTCAGCAACAGTCAGACTCTACATATTACCTTCTTCAGAAGATGGAAACTGCCAGTAAAAATCAAAAAGCACCAAATCCAACCCCTCAAATCTTTCACTTTTACTAAATTTGTTAGTGCACACATGGTATCCTAGTATGTCATCATTTGTGTGCAATTATATTAGCTTAAATTACTGTATATAAGATCATAGTTTTGTCATTAATGACCATGATCCTTATCTGGCCTTTGGATTTTAAGGTCACTTCCATTGTTCCCAAGTAAGGAAACTTTTTCAAAACTTTACTGTCTTCTAGGCATTACACAATGGGAGTGTAAAAGAAATAACTGGGATCATTAGATAATGTGTAACTTTGAAAATAATATTTTGATTTCTAAAGATTTTTCAGTTCTGCAATCTTATTTTCTAGAAGGTATACAGAGGCATTAAAATGTGATGAAATCACATTTTATAGAAAATTGATTAAGTCACTTGTCCTTAGAAGTGAAATGACTAAATAGATCATCGCTCTCCAGATATTATGATGTTTCTTTCTTTTAATTCAGAAATTACTGATGTATAAATATTACATCATTGTTCCCTTTTCTTTCTACCTGTGTTGAATGCAGCATCAATTTACAGGAATACCAATTCCCCCTTTGTCTGTTAAGGTAGTTGACAGAAAAAAACAGATGTAGAACTGCATACATCCACAATTCACAGAATTATTTAATATGATGTCAACAGGGTTATCATGGAAGTTGCTAAAATAATATTTCGTATATTTATTGAGTGTGATTTTTGCAAGATGTATTTAAAGAATTGCAACTTACCTTCTTTTTTTAAAAAATCAGTTAGAGTTGAAGATAGTAAGAATGGAGTTCAAACAGTCTAAAGAATTTTATAGACATAGGACTATAGAAGTAGAATGCATTCCAAGTCACTCAGTTTGGCCCTTTCATCATTTTATACTACTACCACATAACATTATTTTCATAATGTGCTCAAACTAAAGATGAACTAGTTTTATTTATCTATTTATTTATTCATTTATTAATGCATACTCATACTGGAAAGTTTTTTCAGAATGTCTGAGAATTTTTCATAATTTCCTACCAGTGTTCCTAAAAACTTCATTTTCATAGGAAATTAAATAAGAATTGTACAGATTGTTGCAAAGAAGAACACCAGAAAAGGTCTCCAAAACACTTTGAAAAAATGACATAAATATTTTCCTGTCTATCCTGGAGATAATTCAGCCCTATTCAGGAAAAAAACTTAGCTCCTACATCATAGAACTGCATTTTCCTGCCAAACAGGTACATCCCACAAGATTTGCAAAGTGAAATTGTGATCAGATAGTACTCCTATATCTTTCCCTTATCTGCTGTTTCCAGCAGGTGAGTTACACACTCACAGTAAAAATTCTTGTTATTAATCCTAAGGGAGGTTTCATTTTGTTGAATTTGCATTTGATTTATTTATAATTGAATTTCAGGCCATTTCTATTATTTTAGTTCTCTATGACAGCCAGTTATTTCTTGATGTTCTATATTAATAATATCACTTAACTTTGTCATTATCAGTTTTCATTGCTGTACTCACATTTTTTTATGTCAATATAACTAATGAATTTATTAACCGTGACTGGTCCCAAGACTAATCTTGAGGAACTTCATCAGTTCCTCAAGTAGTTCCTCTTTCCACACTACCTCTCTCTGCTTCTTTTTATCTAGTTTCCATGTTAAAGATGTTTGGCCAGTCTCTATTACTTTACTTATATTCTCTTGTGTAGTACTATTTCAGGTACTGGTTGAAAAAAATTATATCTACTACATTCCTATGCCTAAAAACCAGTTAAGAAAGCAAGCTAATATGTCAGTCTGCTTTAATCTGAGAATAATAGTTCTGTCATTGTCACTTCAATAGCAAGTATTTGTTTTGCGCTGTTACTGGGGAACCAGTGTACATACTGTAACGTAATGTGATCAAAACTCCAGCAACCCTCTTTTTTTACATGAAATATAAATTTAAAATTTTGATTTTGATTCTTCATGCTGCATCTCGATTTTTACAAACCCCCCCCCCCCAAAAAAAAGTGACCCAAAACCACCTTTCCTATATTGGTCTCTAAATAATCTCTGTTACATTGTCGTGGTTTAACCCCAGCCAGCAACTAAGCACCACGCAGCCGCTCACTCACTCCCC
>NW_010972981.1:6509767-6553162 GCF_000737465.1 Haliaeetus leucocephalus | reverse complement strand
GTACCAGCTACTAGGAAGACAGTTAACTATCCCAACTGAAACCAGGACATATATTTATTTTCTCTGTGTACTTGTTCTGGATGGTTTAGAAGCTAAATCAGACCACATGCTTGTGCTTTAAAATTTACAGTCTAATTTTTTGAAGTTTGCAACTGGGGCAAAGAGGTATGTAACAGAAGTTCCTTTTCTATTAATATGGTAGAATATCAGCAGATAAATAAACATCAATATCCATTGCTCAGATTTATTTTCTCTAGTAGTGTCTGAAGGATGTTTTTGCTGGTATTTGAATAGCGGTAGCTCTAGAACTGAAACAACATACCTGTGTTTTTTCCCTTCAAGCTTTACTGCTTTACTGTTCATCTGCCATCCTCTACAAACCATAACAGAAATGAATATGTGTAACTTTAGCATATTAAAATTATAAGTTTGGGTGTTTTTTTCTTTTGTGTAGAATCTTCTTCAAATTTTGTGTTTAATATCTGTAGGACTGGAAAAGAAATAATGTTTGGCTATATATGTGAGGAAACTAAGACAGAAGATGTTTTACAGTTAAACATGGTGGAAGAACAAATGTGTATGTCAGGATGAAGAATCTTGTGGTAAGGATTACTTTGGTAATAAAGTAGTGAATAACGTCCCAAGACAAAAAATAAAAGATCACTCTAATAACATTTATTCCTCAAAAATTAACTTAATAAATATCAGATTTATTAGTTTTGTCTTATCAGAAAGCTGGTATAACTAGAGACACTGTGGCAGAAAATATATAGAAACTAGTGGAATTTTTAACGGTAATTTTTCGTGGTACACATTTTTGATCACAAGAGCATTCATATATCCAGAAGTTCTATAATATTAAGTATATTTTTCATCTTGTGATGTGCAATTCCTTTGTATTTTGATTGCCACCTGAAGACCAAAACCACGTGTTGTATAATCAAACTGATTACATTTATGTGATGAAACACTATTGTTACCATCTGTACAAACACCTACTATTTGACACCAGGCTTTTCATCAGTATTGCAAAATATACTGTTGATTTTTCTCTCTTTTTTTGTTCTGATTCCTCCCTCAACACAAGTTTAATAGAATGGCTTAGGTAAGTTATGAATGAAGTAACTATTTTCTTTTTTTAATTCAGGTGCTTTACATCTCTCATGCCTTTTGCAAACTATGTCCAAAAATAAAGTGAAACAGTATAAGCACTAAATAAATTTTGGAAGAATATTACATTCTATTTGCAGAAATGAGTTGAAAAGGATAACACTGAAAGAAAAGATAATATAATTAATAGATTTTTTGGCAGGTTGAAGAAAATGTTTGAAAAAATAGAAAGGACACATCCTTCACAGAAATAAGAACAAGAAGAGTTTTTAAAAAAAGTATTTGTTATTCACAGAATAAAGATGTTTCTCAAAATGGACTTCCACACAATGAAGTGAAAATGTTTGATGAAGAGATCATAGATATACTTCAGTGCTGAAATGAAATATTTTCTCCTGGGATAACAGAAGCAGTGAAGTAAATGCTTGATGGTGGTGGCAGCAGGAAACTGCAATTTTTGTTTTCAGTGTTATTTTCACTCTCTGGGGAGAAGCATCAGGATTTCCCATAAGACACAGATCTAGAAAAGAAGTTCTATTGGAAATCTCCTTAAGAAGAATTGTAAATAAAGTGTGATATAAAAGACCTAAAAAATATTTTCTCCACTCTCACTTTCCTCAGCACTTCAGCCTCCTTTAAGGTGCCTTCTGCCTCACAAGTAGTGACACATTTGCATGTCCATTAGAAATATATTTTGGTTAGCTGTGACTGAGAGAAATAATCATTTTAAATGTAAACATAAACCTATAGTTTAACTTCAAAAATATTCTAGATAGTTACTAACTATGATACTGATGCTGCCAAATCTAGGCCATTGACAAATGTCAGTGATGAAATATGTATATCATTAACTGAAGAGTTACAACAAATTATTTTTACAAGTCTGTGAAAATACGTGTGCTTAACTTCTATTATCATTTTATCTGATGAAATAATTCAGAAAGATGTAGCGGTAAATTTTCCTGTGCATCACATGTTAGCTGGATAGACTTCCTATGTCAGAAATAAAACAATGAGACTACATTGGGGTAACTTTCCTCTCCTTCCAATTTGACAAGAATAAAATCCGTTTATTGAAATTTTGAATGCAAATGGCTACTCCCCTAAAGTACTCCATCTTTTGCATTTTAAAGCAATACTATAGAAAGAGTTATATGATATTCACAAAGTTTAATTTGAGGATTATTTGATGAGGACATTTTCATTGATTTCTCCAAGTTTTTTATTTTGTTGACAATCTCTTTCTTTTAAGAAAGGTTTGTTGTTTTTTTTTTTTTTTCTCCCAGCTTATCTGATAAACATTCTGGCTCTAAGACCCATTCTTTGGTTAAGCATTGGCAAGCAAAGTCATTTATTGTAGTTCACATCGGAATAGGATATGTTTTAATCACATGTTTAGCTGACTTCTATAAAACTAATAACAGTGATCTGGTGACTAGAATGTAAATACCAGACTACAGACAAATACAAGAAGAGTTGCATGATAATGTCTGCTCAGAATACTTGAACATTTTTTTAATGGGCTAAGATGGGGACCTAACTTTTCATCTGTCATATTTTTAAAAATAATCCTCAAGAAAATGTGTTTCTTAATATGGAGAATATGTGGCCTGAACTGCACCAAAGATCCAGTGTCTTTTCATGATGAGGAATACCAAAAAAATGGTATATTCAAAGCAAAATATCCATCAGGAGATTCTGCAGCTAACAGCATTTTTGAGCTGAAGCTGCACAGAACCTTTTCTGGAAGCTAGCTGCTTGCTAGTCATTTTGGGGAGGCATCATAATTGCTAAGGAGAGAGAAAAGAAAGAGGAGACATTGATAATAGTCATTTGTATGCTTTATTCTGATACTTCCCTCTCTTGATAATAGAGAAGATGATAGTAAAAGTCTACATTGAAATGGCAGGAACTTGGACACTTGAAAAAATACAGTAAATATACAAATCAGAAATAATTGCAGCACAAGGATCTTAACCACATACCTCTGATGCCTCTTCCTCAAAAGAATTATTAGGAAGAAAGGCACAAGAACTAGCTATACCATATATGGCTGTAGTAGTAATAATGTTCCTGTAAGGTGTCTTGCTGACCATTTATGCCCATTTTCATGTGGAAATTGCAAAGAGTAGTAAAAAGCATAGAAAATTTCCCATAGAGTATGACAATTCAGTTGTCCTGAAAAAATATATTTAGATTTCATCTTACCTACACAAAAGCAGGATGAGGATTTCACTAGACTTTGGGTTTAGGTGGGAGATGAGTCCTGCACTGAAAAATCCAGAATCTAGCACTTCCATAAATTAGAAATTCTATTATATTAAGTATTGAGTATATTAAGAGTAATAATCTTTTTGTAAATCCTTCAGTGTGGAGATAATGAAGTAAAAACCTTATGAAACTCCTGTGGATGAGTCACTACTGATAAGTAAAGTGAGTTATATTCAAAGAGACTTCCTCAGGCATTTTCTTTTCATGACATGCTAGTCAGTATTTCTCAGTTCACATATGGTGTTAAATTAAGCTTAGCTGTTTGTGTCTGCCTGGTTTGACTTTTTGACTCCCTCCCTTTTCCAACAGATACAGTGTTTTTGCCCCAAAGTGCTTAGATATTTTCATAATATGTACAGTGACAGCTACAGTAGTTTCTTAATATTTTTGTTTAAAAATCACTTTCCCCTTTGACCTGATGGGTTGTACTGAACTTATTAAACTCAGTAAGAAAAATAAAGTGTAAAATAGGAAGATTTTAATATATTGCTCTTAGGTTAGGACTACCAACTTGATCCTGAGTTAACCAAAGAAAGTCATACCAATTTCAGTTATTGAAGAGTCTCCCCATTGTTTGGATAAATGGGCATTATTCACCTATTTTATTATAACTTCCAGCAATATAGAATTTAAATTATGAACCACTTTAAGATATAGAGAATTTGAAAAAAATTAATAGCATATTTTATTGTATTCAAAACATGATTTATTTTCTCATTAGAATTTGCACCCTTAGATCTGTCATTGTCATTGCTAATAAAAATATTCTTATTAATTTCAGAGAGTGAATGATAGTTGTAAAAGCTGCATGTTTCAGAAGTTACTTAGACTTTGATTTTGTATAAATTATCATGACACAATTCATTCTTTAAAAAACATAGCTACAGTTTAATTTTGGAACGTCAAGGGTAGCACCAAGGTTCTGAAATAACTTGGCATATTTTTTAACTCTACTCAAAATAATTTTTACAAAACAAGGAAAAATACTGATATATGGTGACATAAGACCCCATTCCACAAGATTTCAACATGATTTATTACTAAGTATGAATGGATAGGGTCACCACACTCCTAAGAACAACTACTTATGGCAACAGTATGTTGAGAGGATGATAGCTACCAAATGAATGGGCAAGATAGAAACTGACCCAAAACATTAAGGGAATGTTAGCTAGTTAGTTTTTTGTTGCTGGGACGATTAAGCTGTTGCACCAAAAACTAATAGAGGGGGAGGTTGGCTGGTGGTCACTTGGATGTTACTTGTTCAGTGTGAGGGATGTTCCCTCTTTAGGGGTTATCCCTAATACTTCATTAGGTATTACCTCCAACAGCAGTGCAAGGATCATTCTGCTTAGATAAAGTACAGTGTTCTTACTAGCAGGATCCCCTCTTAGGATTTAGGAAGTCCTGTCGAACTAAAGTGGCGATTAGGTATATGGCTGTCCCAGACTTCAACAGTGATTGCAGGGTGTATGCTTGCAGTGGTAGAAATGTAAATAAAGTTGATCTAGCTATAAGAGATGAAGGTCTTATTCTTTAAAACCTAAAATTATAGAGAATTGTAAGTATATGCTCGTTTCTGCCAGGCTGAGCACTTGGTTCATGAGACAGAATGCATGCTTAGTGTCAAGAGGCAATGGTAACAAGCTCAGCAAGGGAAAGTCTGATTGAAGGAGAAAGCACTTCACAGTGATGGTGATGAAATACTGGAGCAGGTTGTCCAAAGAGGTTGGGGAACCTTCACCTTTAGAGATTTGCAAAAGTCAACTGGATATGGCCCTGAGCAACCTGATCCAACTTTGAAATTAGTGCTGCTTTGAGCAGAAGGTTGGACTAGATGATCTCCAGAGAGCCCTTCAAACATAAATACAATTCTGTGATTAACATGAAAAGTGGCAGGTCCATCATCTTCCTTACAAGCTGCTCAGCAACTTTCAATGAGATATGATCATAGTATATGTGAAAAATGCACATGCATATACTTTCTTTTGGACATTGCTCTTGGTTAATTTGGCATTAAACATCACAGCTGGATCCCAAAGAACTAAAAGTAGACCTTTTTTTTTTTTTTTTTTTATGCTAAGGATCAAGTCCTTTTAATTCCTTTGAGAAATAAATGGATAAAAATGGATAACAATGGATTAAAAAAAACCTGTTAAGATCCTCTATTAATGACAATAATATTTGCATGCATTTAGATATACCTTAGAAAGGTGGTTGGTACTTCTACTGCCTTGTATAACTCAGAATAACCAAAATGGACATAGAGGCAAACTGCACTGAGTAATTAGTTCTGATATCAGTCAAACAGAATAGAAATGTAATTCTGTTTTCTACCTCCTTAATTTGATTTTACCAGTTATTACATAAATGGATTTCTCACTTAACAAGCAGCAGGAAGATCTTGAACATACTGGACTGTAAGAAGAAAATCATTAAGAACATATGCAGTAATATAAAGCAGAGGTATGCTGTAGAAAATAATTAGGTTGATGGAACCTCACTGCTTAAGGGCAGGGGCTATATGATGGAAGCAGAAGGAGGAAAGAACCCTTCACAAAATTGTATCCAAGTAAAAGCAGACAGCTTTGACTAAGAGCAAGTAAAGAAATATGTATTACAGGCACCGTATCTCATTTGTCTTGAGGAATGTAAAGCATTTCAGAAATACAGATTCTGACTGAATAGGCACCATTAGGAAACAAACCATATGTAATGAATCACTACAGGTTTGAAGGAATCAGGCAGATTGCTAGGTGCCACATACTGCAAATGAGTTTTCAAACAAATGAAACCAGACAAATTCCAGCTATTAATTTAATTCTTGGTGTGCCTGTATGGCAGATACCATTAGCTCCACGTAGGCTATTGGTACTTGAAATGTTTAATTTCTTTTAGCTTCAGTATGTTAATTTGGATCTATGACCTATAGAAAAGAAACAGAATCAAATTCTGTACGCAATTCAATACTGGCATCATAAGAATATTTTCTATAGATTTTCATCTGTGTGGTCTTTTACTCAACACAGATCTTAAAATGCCTGTGTCACATATAATTCTCAAAAGATTCAAATTAATTCTAGTGGAAAAGGTTCTAACCTGGAAATGATGGCACTCCCTTTGTCTTTAGCAATAGACCTGTTAACTGGAGTAGAAGTAGAAAAAGCCCCAAAACAGTAGGGATACCGGTAAAGGTGAAGGAAATAAGATACCACCTTTCTCAAAGACTCCATTACTACCAGCTTGAGACATCTTTCTGATATTTTCTTAGGTTACATTTCCAAGTATCACTGTATAGCTTCAGCGTCAAAGTACCGTCACAGCTGAGAATCCTAATATAACTCCAATGAAGGTGGACTTGCTCCTGAAATAATGAATGCATTTCATAATGTATTTAAGCATCAAAACAGAAGCTTTGAAGGGAAATCCAAAGAGATACAGAACAATGTAAACTGTTAATGGGACTAAAGTATATTTAATGCCTGATGCTCAGGATAAGTTGTGCATTTCTGTGTATTTTAATAGGTATTTGAAATAAATAGGGTATTTAAAATATCTTGAAATTGTAGCCATTTTGGATTGCTTTTTTATAGCTCAAAATGTTAAGTACACTAAAATAGAAAATAATTTTTCATAAAGTTTAACCCAGATGTTAAAGTACATAAACAAAATAGAAATGAGAAATGATAGAAACAGGTCTTTCCTGCTAAAGTGCTGCCACTGATTTTTTTAATGTTATCATCTGCTTTTTGTGACTGTACAATGTCATTTATTGTTAAATTGATAAAATGCCTTGTCTATGTGTCTATTATTTGTGCAAAGGCATTTAACTGGAGTCCAGTCACTATTTATATGCTACTGATTGAAAATTTAACAATTACCCAAAAATCATCCTAAATTAAACCAAAATTTTGGTTTTTTTTCCTTCAGACCTCTGCTGACTGAATAAAAGATTTACCTATACTGTGCTCTGCTTTGCTTATGGACACATTTTTTATTCTGTTAATGGAATATCTCTTTTTACCTAAGAAATATTGCCAGGATGAGATCCTTGCTCAATGTGAACAATTTGGAAAGACTGGTAAACAGATTTGTTTCTTCAGGGGTAGATTTTCACACATTTCACATCTTGGCATTTCTGGTCTATAGATCATCTAAAAGGCAACAGCTTAACTCTTTGTCATTGCCACCTGCTTAACCATATCACTTGTCACGGTTTAACTCCAGCCGGCAACTAAGCACCATGGAGCCACTTGATCCTTCCTCCCCACCCCAGTGGGATGGGGAAGAGAATCAGGGAAAAAAAAGAGTAGAACTTGTGAGTTGAGATAAGAACAGTTTAATAATTGAAATAAAATAAAGTAACATAAAATAAAAATAATAATAGTAATGAAAAGGAAGATAACAAAAAGAGAGATAAAACCCAAGAAAGACAAGTGATGCACAATTCAAATGCTCACGACCCACTGACCGATGCCCAAACACTCCCCAAGCAGCTATCTGTCTCTCCTGGCCAACTCCCCCCAGTTTATATACTGAGCATGAATGACTTCCTATGGTATGGAGTATCCCTTTGGCTAGTTTAGGTCAGCTGTCCTGGCTATACACCCTCCCAGCTTCTTGTGTACCTCCTCGCTTGCAGAGCATGGGAAACTGAAAAATCATTGACTTAGAATAAGCGCTACTTAGCAACAACTAAAATATCAGTGTGTTATCAACATTATTCTCATACTAAATCCAAAATACAGCACTTCAACAGCTACGAGGAAGAAAATTAACTCTGTCCCAGCTGAAACCAGGACAACACTTTAGTTGTAACGTATAAGTTTGTTTCCAAAAACTTATTTTTTACTGTCAGGCAGATTTATAATTACCTATTGCCACTCCACCACTATTTCACCTTTTCCTATTTCAGTGATATCCAAATTAGGATGCTATTAAATATTTTCTGCCTATGCTGTCGTGGAAGCTGTGGAATTGCTTCTTAGTATCTGTCATAACTTTCTGCCTAATCATGATTTGAAATTCCATTAAAGAGATCTAGGCTTACCACAGCTTGTAACTGATGCAAACATCACAGATATTATTAGTGGCATTTGTTACAAGAGCTTCTGTATCTTTTGGGAAAGACTGAGACGTAAATGTATTTAGGAATACTATTGTCTGGGGATTGTGACATCCCTCCTTTGGAGCTATCAACTGTGAAAGAAGGAGTATATATTCAGGAGTACCTTTGAGATGCTGCACAGAATGGTAATATGAGATGAATTCTTCAGGCTGGTTGTTGTCTTATGTAGGTTTCAAAACACAGGAAGGGAGTTTGAACTCCTAACAAGATCAGTCGAAGTTATGGAGCAAGTCCATCATACTTTTTAACTGACAGTTTAACAAACACAGAAATAATATTTAAAATTTCATGAACTTTTAATAGTCTTCACTGAATTCTAGAAATACCATATATGCTCTATGGTATATTAAATTTGCATTATTTAGTATTTACATTCTCTTTATCCCTTTCCAAGCAATGCAATAAAATGCTAATTAAAACCCACATTTGCCACCAAGGAAACTCAAGATTTGTCTACACTTTCAATGATTAATTAACTTCTGTATGTCCTTAGGTAAGTTGTGCCTCTAGATGTACTAATCATCAGTATAGATATGCATTTTCAGTGATAGGTCCCATTAGTGGCAAAGTGCAGAAGCCACCTCAAAAAAAGAAACAACTAACTTTTCTGTCATTGAAGTAAGATTTTTAGAAATAATGCCTTGATAATATTTCTACAAGCCAACTAGAGGAACATTTGAGGTTGAATGACCCTTTACATCTGACTGTAAAACACAAACAGTGCTCAAATCAGTCTGTGTATGCATTCTGAGTTTGGACTTGTTCCTCTAGGGTCAGGAATGTAGAGTGGGATAGGGTTATGATATTTAACCACATTTTTCACTGATGCTTTACTTCTTTTATTTCTCCTATGCCTCTTTTTGGCACATGTCCAAGTTTATCATCTGCTGCTATTCATTAGTTTCTGTATTAAGAAAAGAAAATACTGTGCACTAACTAAACAGAAATATAATACAGCTGCAGTGTGAGCAAGCTCAACCCTATGCGAAGAATGGCTCTCAGAGGGTATATTAAGGGCAGACTAGAGATTGGTTTATATTTCTTCAGAATCTGTTTTGCTCTGTACTGCTCCATTTTGAGATTTATGTTTTCTCTGGGGAAGTCATAACACTTGCAGTTAAGTACATATGTGCTCTATAAAATAATCTTCAAACTAGATAGCAATCAATCGGTCAATTCATATTGAAATAAGTTACTTCAGGAAAAAAGAAGAAGGAAAAACATTACTGCACAAAATTGCCACTGTTTGGCAATATTCATGAGTTGGAAAATTCAGTTCAAATAGCGTTAAAGTTCTTTCCTATTAAACAAACAAAATAACAGTAAAAAACAGTTATTGGTTTTTAACAAGTTGGAACCTAAATGTATTTTAGCATAAAATTCATTTGGCATTGTGGTTTTAATTATCTGTAGAGATCAAGAGATTCGTGTGTTTGTACATTTACTTCTTCGTGCTGGAGGAATGGGAAGGAAAGTGATCAACAAGACATAAAAGAATTGAAGAAAAACAAGAAAACAAAACAAAACAAAACAAACCTGTGGAGTGAACATTTCTATGTATGCTTCCACTCTCACCTACAGGCCATACCAACTAATACCTCTTTGTCAGGTATTAACTCCAGTTAAAGCTGATAAAAATTTTAAGGTTTTATATTCTCATTTGAAAAGAAGTTATTCTTTTTTTAATGAAAGTTTTGGGTTTGTCAAATTAGCATTTTCTAAGAAAAGCAAAATCATTGGTATTTCTCCAGTCAGACTTAGTAGCTACCCAGAAAAATACCATAACTGGAAACAGCTCAGGAGGGAATCATGACATGGATTGTATGAATTCCTGGTAGTAGAACACATAAGAAGCAATAAATCTGTGGATTACTTAGACCACATTGCAAGTATTCTGTCTTTTTTTTCTGATATGTCCATCATGATGTTTGCATTATGGATTTATACTGTATGTTAGTCTTCATCCATTCTGTCTCATCTCAGAATATGTTGAATTCCATCATTTCACATATGTAGTCTAATGCTCAAATTGAATAATGTATAAGAAAGTTCTATCTTGTTAAAGACTTGCTGAGAAACAGAGAGAATAATTGTTTTAAATATATTATTTATTTTTCCTTTGGCTACTAAAGAAATCACAAAGAATTTACTAATAAGTTAAGAGTTCACACATCAGTAATGTGAAATTCAACAAAATTGTTCTTTAATGATAAGGAACTGAAAAAATATATTTTATAATCCATTTTGAAATAACAAAGACTGTAATTTTTCAACTGCTTGAATATAAGGGAGAGCCTGTTTTCAGGCTCTCATTGTCCACTGAATGTCCTTCATGGAGAACTCGGCACAGGAGGCACCATAGAAATGCAGTCTTAGGTTTAGAATGCTACATAAACCAACAAAGGTTTGGCTCTTCACAGGGAGAGCCAAGACCATAATTTTTCTAAATTTCTGAAATGGAGCAGGAAAATCTTAACTACAAGGGTGGTGTGGTTCCTAAAAAGCAAATTTGATTCAAAGATGACACTGAGCTTAGGAACATAAAACCCTATTGCCAATAAATGGCACCATAAATGAGATGGGAGAAGTCAGCAGGTAATGGATGGAAACAGAATAAATTTAATTTTATCTAAACTTTATCTATTAAGTGCCAGTCTTTTTTCAGCAGTGCCATCATCACGCTTATTTTATGATGTCCTTGTTAACTTAAAATCAGCATGAACATCAAAGAACTAGAGGAATTTAGCTATTCCTTGCCAATTCTTATTTATGTTGTTGCAACCCTTTGTGTAGAAAGTACTGCTGAAATTCAGTCACCCATATATGAACTTAGAAATATATCCCATGATTTTCAGAATACTAAATATTGGCTTATGACATTGCCTTCAGGTGTTTTTTTTTCTCTTCGTATTTCTAAGGACTGTGGAAAAAAGTAAAAGAGAAAAGAATAGAAGATCTGTCTAGATTACCCAAGTGTATCAGAAATCTTTTCTGGGAATTGATGACCTATAAAAAGCAAAGGAATGCAAGAAGTTGATAGCGTTTAAATGTTTGGGTAAAGTTATCATATGCTGAAGAGTTATTTAATTTTGTTGTGATGTCCAAAAAAAAGAGAGGTTTATTATAACTGTCCTGATAATTAATGATGAAACATTTAAATCACATATTGGATTTCTTTCAAAAAGTATACTCAAGATTCAACATAAGATATGGTTTTGATATTGAGGCCACTAGGTTTTAAGAGTCTGATTGTATATGAGTTGGGGAATGGAGCAAAATAGCATACCTGGATTCTAACAGTTAAGATTGAAATTTCTAACCAATATTTAAATTATTTTATTAACAAATTAGTTTTTAAGATTTAAGAGGACAGCTAAGATACTTCACATTACTATTTCTATAACAGTTAATAAGATTTTATTTCCTTTCATAAAATGTGCAGAGGTGAACACTCTTGTCAGAATTTCCAAACTTCAGTTCTTGAAGGTAGTGTAGTTTTTTTATTTTCTATTATATACTTGAGTTTATATATACTTTCCATACAAATGTTTGCATAAATAATTTAGGTAAGTATATATTAACTGATTTACTTACTTATGCAAATTTAATCAGTTCTGGGGGCTTTTCAACTGTTAAGTATCAGATTTCATCAAGTAGAAAGCCAAAAGTTTGGCCTTTTGATAGCAGGCAGTGCTACCAGTGGTTGCTATTAAAGCATCATATTTATATTGTTACCATAATTCCCTACTTGCATTGTGACAGTGTCTAATACTCCAGAAACTGTGTTCCCCACTTTAGAATCCTCAAAAGCTACCATTTATACTATTTACTAATCTATTTCCACACTGCAGATTTTACTGAAGATTTGTGAAGTGTTCAAAATGTTTAGTGATTGTACATCTTGCCCTTTTGGATATTACTAAACCAAATTTAATCAGTTTATGAAAAAACAGACTAAGAAGTGAGGAAGTCTCTATTTAGCAAAGAAGATATGATGTAATGGCTAATCCAGAAGCCATAGGTAAACAGGGGGGTATACTGTTATGATAATTAATGATAAAATAGGAAGTATTTATTTAAGTTAAAGTTGAGAACTGTTTTGGAGGGAGAACCAACATTAAGCATAAAATATAGTCTTTATTCTTGAATCAGTGAGCACAGAATGTTTTTTTATGCCTCATTCATGAAGAGCCAGGGCTATTTCTTTAGAAGTAAAAAGTACATGTTTTATTTTCTTTTTGTCATGGACAAAATACTTTATTGCTTATATCTAAGTACTTAGATATTGGTTTACAGGTAATGCCACTGATGTAACCACCACTTCCCATTACAAACTTTCATGAGTGGAGACAAGCCTTTGTTTAAGCCATAGCATGATGTGATAAGCAGAATGTGATGATCATAAGAAAGGTTTGTCCATATAGGCAAAACACACCCCTAGCTATTATTACTTAACCGTAGTAATGGGGGGGGGGGGGGAATTGGATTTTTTTGTTTATTTTAGATTTCATAGTGCTTTAGAATAGATAGTGAACAAAATAATTTGTCTCATGTCAAGATCAAAGTCTTTTACAGAGAATTAGGCCCCATTTGAATCAAAGCATAATGTCTTTTGACATGAATAAAGACTGTACTTGTAAACCTGCACTCAATTCATTTGAATAAATCCACCATGGACAAAAGGCATTACTTAGCTTTCAACTAATAACAACACCGCTATCGTGAAAGTGACTACTGGCATCTCCGACCCACTTCTAGAAAGCAGGTAATGTCTGGATATGAAAAGAGATGCCATACAAGCCTATATATTCAAAGCTACCTTGGTCTTTCAAAACTGGTTTGATTCCACCCTAACTGTAATGTGACCCCACCCCCCAAGAAAAACAAAACAAAAACCCAAAACAAAATAACAAAAACCAAACCCGGCAAGATTGACAAAAACAGTGGGCAAAGAAAATCTGATAAAAAATTTTTCAGGAAATTGTAGCGAGATACAAGCTTCTCTGGGTAAGCATGAACTATCAAACTCTAGGGCTTGTATCTGTAATGAAATAATGGTTTCCTTCTAATTCTCAACACCATAGTAAAGTTAGTTAAAGGGCAATGTCAGCTGCAAAATCAGATTTTGTTTTGCGGGGTTTTTTTTGTGGTTTTCCACTAAGGATAATAATCATCTACTTGAACTTTAGATGCCTAAAAGTTAAGTCTAAGTTAACTATATAGGCTCTTTCAACATTAATGGAGAGATATAGGTATTTCTGGAAGACAAAAGAATATCTACCTCAGATATATGCACTGAATGTACAGTTCCTACACTGTTACTGATAATGTGATTCATCTTATTTAAAGGTGGCCATCAAGAAGTTAGGTAACTAGTGCAGGCTAATCATTAAGATTCCCTTGACAGACAGTGGAGACAGATAAGTACTGAGCAGTTAGTTCTCTATGAAGACAGATGTTTGAGGTAGGCTGAACGACTCACCTTCCAGAAGTGCCACTTTGTCTTTACTGTCTAGTGAACGATCCCAGATGTGTAGTTCAGACTAGACACTTAACTCACAAAGTTATGTGAAAGAAACTTCTCACTGGCCATTCCTTTAAAAGACATTGTCAGAATTGGACTGCAGCTGACAGTTCTGCATAGAGATATGTATAAGAAATATAGACATTTCCATGTAGTGATATCTACATATATGTGAGAAATATTTTGAATTCAGATCATCTATAAAATGCTCATAAGTGTTTACCTTTTTATTATTTTCACCTTTCTCAGCTGCTTCTCTCTCCAGCCTACACCACCACCAAGTCAATGAATTAAATCAATTACAAGCTCAATGACAAGTCTCATTGCCTGTCTTTTTCCCAGGAGGAGGGGTCTTCAATCCATTGACTTGCTGACAGCTTTTAGAGAAAGCTGTAGACCTTTTTTTCTAACAAAAAATTTTCCACTCCCTTCAAAAGTCCTGTCAAATTTTCTCTTTCTGTAGATGAGCTTCAGACACCTTTTGAAACCACCTATAAAAGGAATAAATCTAATCTTCTTCCCTGCACTATTTTATCAGGAAACAGAAGAAAGGAATTTTCCTAAGGAAGATTGATTTTGTTTTCATTCTTCATTATTTTTGACACTGAAGAATTGCTGAGTGGCTGAGTAGGAATTAGGATCAGATCTGGACAAAAGACCATCCTCAGGAGATATTTCTTCCAAGAAGTTCCAAATTTAATTGCAGTAAGATAGATGAGTGGCTATATCAGATATAGAAGTCAGAAATTAAAAGGTGGTGGGTTTTTAGCATTCAGTTTTACTACAAAAATGGATTCAGCCATGAATCAGAGCTGTGTTCAGCAATTTATAAATAACACAAAAACATCCACAGCTTTTACTTAAAAATGACTCATTTTCTGTCATGGGGAACTCACATTAGGCTTGGGACAAAGAAAAGAAACTAAGAGACTGAGGTGATGGACAGAGAACTCAAATTATAGTAAAATTGCAGTTTTCTTTAAACAAGGACACACCTACTTTGCAATTTATTTAGTTGCAATCAGTTGGCAAAGGGCATCAAAGTAGTTCCCTAGAAAGAATTTATGAAAAGACCAAACTAGTGGATTTACTGATGTAAATAAAAGAAAAATGTTAACAACATGGGACAAGTTCAGTCCCTCTCATAGATAGCACCTGACGATTTCATTATTGGACTTAAGTGCTCAATCCCTCTTTAAAGGAAATTCTTTTAACTAATTTTGTATTAGCTAAAATGGTACAGAAAACTATCACTTTTGTGCCTTTGCCTGAAAGTTTTTGCCTACTAATTTTCAAAAGTTACTAGATGCTACTACTGAGAGCTATCAGAATGTAAGAGAAGAGCAATGAAAAGATTTGCAAAGTTATTGCTAGTGATGCTTACCATGCTGATACTGTAGAGTCCCCAGTGGTTCTGTCTTCTATCAAAAGTTGCATGAAGAGTCACTTTGTGAGAAAATCTCATGAAAGACATTTTTTTTCATTGAGATTTTCATTGTATTAGCTGATTGGAGAGGTAGCAGCAGTAGGTAGGAGTTTACAGCAGGAGTAAAAGAGCAACAGCTGTTTTAAACGCTGCTGCTTTGATCCATGAAAAATGAACGGTATGACTGCAGAACCACTACACCCTAGTGATTTTTCAGGTGTTCTCTATCACCATTATGACTGCCCTGAGAACTACCCTTACTTTTTCTTGTATGCTTACTTGTCCAGAAGAACAATAATATGCTTGTACCCTTTAATGACTGCCTACACTAACTCAAATTGTGAGTCTCAAAGCAGATGAACAATTCTGGTGTAGCTGAACTAAACCTAAAAATTTTAAAATTTCTCCACAGGTGGAGATTAGTGAGATTTTTACAGACAGAGAAAATAACACAAAAAATTTTAAGGACCTATCTAACAACAAAATGGGCAATGTTAGACCTCAGGAATTCTCTTGTCAATGTAAGAGTCAACATTAACATTCAGCATTTCTCCATGAAGACCTACTCTCTCTTCAGAATGTTTACATTGGCTGAAGGTCCCCCGACATAATTTAAAAAATTAGAAAGTGAAAATAAGTTGTGCAATATGTCCAAATAAAATCAGCAATATTGAGATTTTTTTGGTAAAGTAAGAAGGTGTTGCTTATGAAGATTTGACCATGGATGTGAAATGCCATTTCTGTAGACTGTGTAAGCCACAGCATAACAAAGAAACACAGAAACATAGGGCAATGTGGGCAACAGAATACTCAGTGTCTTGAGCTAAAAATTAGGAAATCCAAGTTTCGACTAACTAATCATAGCTCACACTTCCTGACATATAGTTTTATTGTTCACATTGAATATTTTAATAAAACAGTTAAAAAAAAAATATTTAAATATTTCCAATCCTTCCAAATCCTTCTCCCTCGTTTTCATCTGGATTCATATATAGAACAGAAACACACAAACATAGAGCAGAAGTTTTTAATAAGAATAAACAGAATAATAGATAAGCAGTCACACAAAACTATGATGTTAGTCTTTCACAGGATCTCTTGACATAAATCATTAGCACTTTGTTTTGTAAGCTTGGCTTATTTGTTTATTTCTTTAATATTTTAGATTTCTAAAATCTACATATAACATTCAAATAACTACAAAAATAAAGACTGTTTTTCCTCTCTTTTTCATCCTTAGTGATTTTCAGCCTCCCTACTTTCCCCTAACAATATGTCCCATTTTGCTTTTGAGAACAATACCCTTTTGTTAAAGATTTTATTACGGTGACAGCCTAAGGGACCAAATGCTTCTGAAGGTAAGTGGACACTGTACTTTTTTTCATATTTCCACTCCAAGACAACTATTACTTCCCCTTTGTTTCCTCACTTGTGCTTTCCATCATCTACTTCATAAATAATTTGGGAAAGAGTGTTGTAACTACCTGTTCTAAGCTTTCCCTTCCTCCCTGTTTTAGTGGTTGGGGATCTAAGACTCCAAGGATCAACTCTGATAAGACACAGCTGCCCATCCTTGATTCACTCCGCTAAGAAAGAGCTGTGAGAAAGTCTGTGGAGAGATAAGAAAGGCAAAATTACAGAGCTGGGGTTGTTAAGATGGAATTCTTTGGTGCAGAAGGATTCAGGAGGGAAAATACCAGCATAGAAGGGTATAAAATACTAAAGCAAGGAAGCATAGTCAGGCTAGTGAGGAATCCTTGGGTCAAGTTATCTGTGTCAACAGAGATAGTGGATAAAGCCAGCTGAGCAACACTGAGGATTCATTCCAGGGGGCTGCAAAGGCTGATCCTTCTCCTCCCAACTGATGCCAGTCAGGGCAGCAAAGACTGTTTGGGTGCCTTAGCAGGGTGATAAGCGCATTAATCAAAGCCTAACAGCTCCCTAAAGACTGAAATACATTTTTTTAATAGGAATGCACATTAGTGTTTTTCCATTGTTCACATTTGCTTTTTCCCCCCAAGTTTTCAAAAGTGTTAAGTGTAAAAAAGTGCAACAGCTGCACATGAGTGCAACAGATTGTGCATAATTATCCAACTATGACTATTGTGCCAGTGAAATAAAACTTAGAAGATCTAAAAAAATATAGAAACCTTATTAGAAAATAAGAAAACAGAAGAATCTCCCATTAATATGCTTAGAAAGTTGCTAGTTCTTCTGAGTCTTTCCTATGGCATTCCTTTTCGGTTCATTTGCTTTGCTGATCCATCATAGTCTTTCATTTAACTAGATAGACTTCCTCCTGTAATCACTAGGTTTTTTCTCTCACATCTTTTTTCTTTATTAATTATTAGGCATATAGGTAGCTTTACAGGGTGTCAGAAGGGTCTAACAGTCATAGACATCTCTTTACAGGATCAGGCTAGACCTATTCCTGGAGCCATATATAGAAATTATTACAGATTGAACCTTCAAAACCTGAAAGTTTTCAGCCGTTCCTATGGCAACCAATTGGATCACTGGATTGAGAAATACAGCACATTCTGAAAAGAAAGTTTTAAAAACAGAGACTGCATACCCATTTAAATACTGAAATAGCATACTGTCACTAACAGTAGACAAATACTCTCCTCTTTGTTGCTTTCCTCTGCTTCTCCTTTTGGGTTAATTTTTTTCCCTTTAGTGTTGTTGTAGCTTTGTGTGATTTGACCAAGCAGCCATGCATGAGACTCTAAGGTCCACATGTGATACAGCAGGGTATCTGCAGGATGCATAATGTTATGATGAGATGACTTTAAAGTATGCCTTCAAGATGGAGTTATTGCCTGATTTTTTATTATTTTTGTTTTAATAATTATTTGAATATATAAATCTCTCAACTCTCTTGAGAGATGGGAGCTCTTCAATAAGGATAGTCGATTCCTTTATGCTGTCTAAAAAAAGAACAGACTTAAGCTTTGTGGTCCTTTGTGGTGGGTTGACCTTGGCGAGCTGTCAGCTCCCCACCAACCCACCCTATCAATCCCCCTCCTCAACAGGGCAGGGGGAGAAAATATGACAAAAAGCTTGTGGGTTGAGGTAAGGACAGGCAGATCACTTAGCAATTACCATCACAGGCAAAACAGAACAGGACAATAAGAAATAAGAACAAATCTAAAAATGCCTTCCCCCCACCCCTCCCTTCTTCTCAGGATCAACTTCACTCCTCACTTCTCTATCTCCTCCCCTGGAGCAGTGCAGGGGGGTCAGGGACAGAGGTTGTGGTCAGTTCATTATATGTTCTCTCTCCCACTCCCTCCTCACACTCTTCCCCTGCTCCAACATGGGTCCTTTCCATGGGCTGCAGTTCTTCACGAACTGCTCCAGCATGGGTCTCTTCCACGGGCTGCAGTCCTTCAGGAGCACAATGCTCCAGCATGGGTCCCCCACAGGGTCACAAGTCCTGCCAGAAAACCTGCTCCATGGGCTCCTCTCTCCACAGATCCGCAGGTCCTGCCAGGAGCCTGCTCCAGCGCAGGTTTCCTATGGGGTCACAGCCTCCTTTGGGCATCCACCTACTTCAGCATGGGGTCCTCCCCGGGCTGCAGGTGGATATCTGCTCCACCGTGGACCTCCATGGGCTGCAGGGGGACAGCCTGCCTCACCATGGTCTTCACCACGGGCTGCAGGGGAATCTCTGCTCTGGCACCTGGAGCACCTCCTCCCCCTCCTTTTTCACTGACCTGAGGGTCTGCAGGGTTGTTTCTCTTACATGTTCTCACTCCTCCCTGCCAGCTGCTGTTATGCAGCAGTTTTTACCCTTTCTTAAATGTTATCACAGAGGTGTTACCGCTGTCACTGATTGGTTCAGCTTTGGCCAGCAGTGGGTCAGTCTTGGAGCCAGCTGGAACTGGCTCTGTTGGACGTGGGGGAAGCTTCTGGCATCTTCTCACAGAAGCCACCCCTGTAGTCCCCCCACTATCAAAGCCTTGCCATGTAAACCCAATACATCCTTATTAAAGCTGTTGATTTGGGAAAAACAAATTGATCAGTGCTTTCTGGCAATTAATGGAATTAATTATATCTAGATCTTTTTTGGCTCTCATTAACATTCTGATTTGCTCCTCCTGTCCTTGGACACTTTCTGTTCCCTGTTTTGAAGCCTTATCTTCCCACAGAACTTACAATAATTTGATCAATTGTGTCATCAGTGTGGACCAAAAAGGTAAACAAAACAATACTTCATCACCTTCATGACAATAACAGGCAACGGTCTGCTCTTCCTCATATTCTGTAGCTCTCACTAGTACTGCAATGGGACAGATGGGATTTTCATTATCGTTCTTTATGCAGGAAATATCTACTTTTGGGTTTGTAGAGTACATGTCACATGGTTTCCAAACCACACTATTAGGTAGGTGTTTATATCTTTCTGTCAACTTTTAGAAACATGTTAACAATGGTAACTGTGGAAATATTTCCATAAATAATGTACAAATTGTTACATCATGTGTCCACTGTTGTATCCTCCCAAATGGCAAATGTATGCTTATTTTAGTGCAAGAAATTAAAACCACAGCTACTCTGTCATGAAAAGAAAAAAAATGAGTGGGACATTTCATTACCCAAGAAATTTTTATTATTGTTATTATTATTGTTGTTGTTGTTATAACATTAACGCCACAATTACAGAAATCTCCAAAAGACCCATTATGTATCTGGCCTAGGAGATACAGGTTCTATACAAAGTCAAAACACAAGGATAATAGGTATTAGGTTAAAACCTGCAGAATATGTAGATGCAGACAAATATCTTTTTTTTAAGCCATTACCTATTTTAAGAATGGGCCTTATGCAGACATGATCAGTATTTTAAAAACCAATGCATCTTTAAGTAGTTTATGGTACCTGGGAATGTTAAGACTGAACTGATTGATAGACTGAAGTCTATCTGCAGTTACAGGGTGAAAGGACTTAAGGTTGCCCCACCAAGTTACAGATCTGGGACATAGTAACAGACACCAGAGCAACAGCTTTAGGGATGAACAACTTATCACCAAATAATAGCACAGTAACAAATACAAATACAAATCACTATTACAATTATCTGGGTTGTTTCAGTAGTACAATTATCCCAGTTGAAATGTGAACAAATCCTGTAATTCACCAATACTGGCCTAAACTTAATATCTGAACACGCAGACTTACATAGCCAAGGTTATCAGGCAGACTAGCAGGAAGCAGGTGATGACTTCCTTGGAAGAGTGACTCAGACCAGCCCACAGGGTCAGGGAATTCCAACTTCCCTGATCAGGTTGTCCTCTTTTACTGTTGAACCATGGAAGCACTATCTGGACTTGTTAACCCATACCAACTCTGTTCCCCTTCTGTGCCAGTGCTGTCCTTGGCGTGCACAGTGCATGGAAATATCATATAAGACAATACTAACTCCACATTCGTTCGTGTGCACTGTGCCCAGAAATATCATGTAAAGCCCCACACATGGCTATGACCTTACTGGGATCATGGAGATGTGGTGAGATAGCTCACATGACTGGATTGCTGTGTTGGAGAGATACAGGCTTTTTAGGAAAGACAGCTGGGAAGGCAAGGACATAGAGTTGCTCTTTATGTGAAAGAGCAGCTGGAATGCATAGAACTCTGCCTAGGGACAGATGAGTAGCCATATCAGAGTTTTGGGGTCAAAATTGTTCAAACAAACAGAAGAAACCTCAGATTCACAGGCCTTGGTCCTCATGGGAGACTTTAACCACCCTGATAATTGCTGGAAAGACAATATAGCAGGGAACAACAAATCCAGGAAATTCACAGAGTTCATTGATGACAACTTCCTGACACAGTTGATCCATCAGCCAACAAGGAAAGGTGTTTTGTTATACCTCATACTTACAAAGAAAGAAATGGTAACATATATGAATGTCATGGACAGCCTTGGCTGCAGTTACCATGAGACGGTGGAGTTGAGAATCCTGAGGGGAGGGAACTGAACAAAAAGCAGTACCACAATCTTGGATTTCAGGATTTCACTTCAGAGATCTGCTTGGAAGATTGCCATGGGATATGGCCTTGGAGAGAAGAGGAATTCAGGAGAGATGGTTGATGTTCAAGGATCAGCTCCTCCAGGCTCAAGAAAGGTCCATATCAATGTTCAGAAAATTAAAGAAAGATGTCAGGAGGCCATCATGTATATGCAAGAAGTTCCTAACTGAACTAAGACATGAAAAGGCAATGTACAAGAAATGGAAGCAGGGGTAGGTGACACAGAAAGAGTATAGAGGTGCTAGCCAATCATGCAGGGATGGGGTTAGGAAAGTCAAGGTAGACATGGAGGTGAATCTGGCAAGAGATGTGAAGGGCAATAAGAAAGGATTCTACAAGTACATAAACAGCAAAAGGAAGACAAGGGAAAACGTGGGCCTGCTGCTGAATGGGACAGGGTGATCAGAAAATGCCAAGATTCTCAATGTCTTATTTCCTTCAATCTCTACTGGTAAGATTGGTCTTCAGGAATCCCAGGCCTCTGAAACAAGGGGGAAAGTCTGGAGCAAGGAATACTTACCCTCAGTGAAAGAGGACTAGAACAGGGAGCACTTAAACAAACTGCACATAGATATAAGTCCATGGCACCTCATGGTTGCACCCACCAGTGTTGAATGAGTATGAATGGTCATGGCAAGTAGGAGATATTCCTGAAGACTGAAAGGACAAAAGTTCAATCCCATCTGCAGGAAGGGAAAGAAGGAAGATCTGGGGAACTACAGGTCAGTCAGCCTCAACTTGATCCTTAGGAAGGTGATGGAGACAATCCTCCTGGAAAGTGACTGGGACTAGTCAGCATGGATTTACAAAGGGGAAATCATTCCTGACCAACCTGATAGCCTTTTACAGTGAGGCGACTGTCTTGGTGGACAAGAGGAGAGTGGTGGGTGTTGTTTATCTTGATGTTAGTAAAGCTTTTGACACTGTCTCCCTTAACATCATAGACATGCTAAAAGAGCACGGATTTGGTAATCCACAAGTGAAGTGGATTGAAAACTGGCTGAATGACCCTGCCCAAAGGGTTGTGATCAGTGGCATAAAGTCCAGTTGGAGGCCGGTTGTGTACCTCAGGGGTTGATACTTGGGACAATACTGTTCAACTTGTTCATTAACGACATGGCCAATGGGACAGAGGACACTCTCAGCAAGTTTGCAGGTGATACAAAACTGGGAGGAGAGGTACGCCAAATGATTGCACTGTCATTCAGAGGGTTCTCAACAGGCTGGAGAATTGGGCAGAGGGGAATCCGATGAAGTTCAGGAAAGGGAAATATAAAGTCCTTCACATGTGGAGGAATAACCCCAGGTGCCAGTGCATATTGGGGGCTGACTATCTGGAAAGCAGCTTTGCTGAGAAGTACCTGGAAGTCCTGGTGCACAATAGGCTGATCATAAGCCAGCAATATGTCCTTGTGGTGAAGGCGGCCAACAGCATCCTGGGCTGCATTAGGCAGAGTGATGACAGCAGATTGAGAGAGATGATTCTTCCCCTCTATTCATCACTGGTAAGCCCCCATCTGGAGTGCTGTGTCCAGTTCTGGGCTCCCCAATACAACAGACATGGACATATTGGAGTGAGTCCAGCAAAAGGTCATGAAGATGATTAAGGGACTGGAGCATGTGTCACATGAGGAGACACTGAGAAAGCTGGGACTCTTCAGCCAAAAGAAGAGAAGGCAAGGTTCAGGGGGGATCTTATCAACATGTATGGGAAGGATTGAAGAAGAGGGAGCCTGTCTCTTCTCAGTAGTGCCCACTGACAGGAAAAGAGGCAAAGGGCACAAATTAAAACACGTGAAAATCCATCTGAACACAAGACAGTAGTCAAACAGTTTGCACAAGTTGTTATGGTGGAGATATTCAAAACCTGACTTGATGCGGTCCTTGACAATCTGCTTTAGCTAACTCTGCTTGAGCAGGGGTCTTGGACTAGATGATACCAAGATCTGCCTTCCTACCTGAATCATTCTATGATTGTGATATAATGACCTAAATTACTGTGATATAGTAGCATAACGGATGGCATCAGAATTGCTCTCTTGGGCTTAGAACATCTGCATTGTTTGTAAGTCCCTCTTTCTATGTCAAATCTGATTCTAAATTTCTATTTTGAACTGGATTTGTCAGTTTTTAATCTGCATGTATAAGACTCCACAGATCTATTTTATGAATTGTCCTAGGTGAATCTTTTAACAATTCTAAATCTGAAGGAAACAGTTTTAATAGGATAAACTTTTGCATATAGAGATGGTTGTAATTTACTAAATTTAGTCTTATGTCACTCAGCTATACTATTGCAGCTTTTGTCTCCACCATTGATTAATGAACTACTGTAAAATACTTCTCCACTCTAAACTTATGCAAATCCACAATTAAAGGTAAGAAAGAGGGTTATTTTTGTCAAATCAATCAGATATTGTATCTATTTAAAACTGTAAAAGCATAATTTATAATGCATAATTTATGATTAACAAAGACTATTAATAATTAAATGATAAGATGATATTATAGAAAGATCAGAAGAGTAATTTGTATTTTAAATACAGAAGTTTCTTTCTGTGTGTCTCCAATTAAATAGTCAGGCCGTGAAATGAAATTATTTTCGTCTTGTTCACTGTGTGTGCCTGTGAGACAGAGGACATTCTCATCCATATGGTACAATCTTAAATGGCCCATATTTATCAAGTAAACAGAATTGTTAAAGCACATAATACAATAGCAAAGCACAAGAATAAGTTAATTATACTGAACAGTGTTTTCAAAGCTCATTACTTCTAGTGTACTGTGTTATGTACAAGGTTGTTTCTTTGTTCTGGTAATGTACTTGAAGATGAGTGTTCCCTTTAAGAAAGACCACATAATTACTCACTCAACCTGTTTTCATGCTGAGTGACCTCATCAGCTGTACCTATGGCTAGAAATTTTAGGGGAAATCCAAAGATGGGTTTTGAAAAGCACACAGAGTTGCCCTGGATGGTAGTGCTGAAATATCTGATAAACTCATGTGGCTATCAGGCAAGTTCAGTCAGCCCTATTGGGGAAAATCAGTTGTCGGAGACATAAAGCACCTACGCTTAAGAGATACTCAGTTCAGTTAAGAATTAAGAGGAAATATGTAGATATGGAAAACATAATTAGATTTTAAGAAAATTGTCTATGTGATCACTTCTATTGCTTCATTGGCCTTACTGCTTTCTCTGCGACATGGTTTTAAACTAGGATAACCTTTAATGAAATGAGCAGAGCTACGTTAGTGTGAAACTGGGGTGAGATAATAGAATCATTTGCCTGGAGTCCTCATGTTTTTCTTAAAAGACAGGACAGAAAAAAATATAGGAAAAAGTTGTGCTATATAGGAAAATGTCCTGCTGTTTCTAAGCCGTGACTTTGTAGACACCTTCAGCACTTCTGTAAAAAATTCTGTTTAATGATTCTATATATTTTTTATTTCATAACTAGAATTTTTAAAATCCCTAAGCCTTGTATATAAGCTAATTCAATCCAGAAAAAGAAACGAAAAATAGGAAATTAGAAAGAGGACTTTTTCCACCTATAAGGAATTTGACAAGTGATAAAAGCATATGGATGAGAATATATAAAAAAGAAACACTAATCAATATGCAGATTTCCTATTGGTATGTTTTTCTATTCCTTAGATGGCAGAAAAGCAGAGGAGAAGGCAATCTCCCTCTATTGTGGAAGTTCTTAAGTGCAAAAGATAATCTACTGGGTACTGGAGTGCTCATAATATAAGCAACTCTTTTTGTGACTTTCTCTTGCTGTAGGTTTGTAATGGTCCAAGGCACTTTAATAATTAGTCTACAGGGAGCCTTAATAGACTAGGGCAACTCTTAATTAACTTAATCCCCAGTACATGAGTTGACCATGAGATATCAAACCACATTTTAGCTTGAAGGGTATGTGAACTCAGAGGAAATCTCATTTTTTAACTACAGTGGTGCTGCATTCTTTCCTTCTAGCACAGTGTGGTTGTAGCTAAACATATTGTGCCATTCTGTCCTATGGTAACCAGAAGACTTTATTTTCAGTAGAATTAATAATAAATGAAGATGGCAATTTCAGAATAATCATTTTAAGATGCAAAAATTATCATAGGGTGATAATCCTATGTCAGTTAAAATAGGTAATTAAGAAGTGATTCTACATAGTTTTTGCTATATCTCTATTGTACATTATTTATGCTTAGAAAAGAACTGGACCTGTTTAAAATATGTGAAAACATGCTGAAAATATTTTTAACTACAGTAGTTTTTAAACAGAAATTTTCTGTACTCCTATGATTTGGTACTGAGGGAAGGATTCTAGTATACGATTATGCTGCAAGCATGTTTTATGTTTATAAGGATTTGGTTTGTACTTTATATTATATTCTTGCCTCTTATCAAGATTCGTGATAACTCCTAATAGTAGAAAAAAAGATAAACTTCCTGAAGAGCACCAGCCAGCAACCTTTCTGTTTTCATTTCTATGTTACTATTCACATATTCAGCAATATAATTGACAAAGTGAGTGTTGCTTTAGGAGTATTTTCTTGAGGTACCTAAGGCTATATGAAAATAGTGATTATCACTGCATTGTACTGAGTGCCACTGTGGGCAGCCTAACACTCATGAAAGAAAAAATGTCAGTATAATCACAAAGCACCCATTTGAAAGACAAAGCTATACTATAAGGTACATATGTTTCTGAACAAACATTGTTAGCAACAGAATACATTAAACACATCTTTTTTATTATTCTTTACAGAGAGCAGTTTTGGCATTGGTGTTACTAGTATTTGCTGCTGATTTCCAACAAAACAAATGAGAGCTGTGTTTAAATGAAATGAGTTAACAGAAAAATTGCTGGGCAAAGGAGTTTAATCCAAGCCATGGTACTAAGCTACTGTTTGGTTCTTGGGCGAAGAAGAAAAAAATCATTTTACTTACCTCTCTTTACTCCTGCCATAATTTGTCTGTCCCAGTTGCTGAATGTTTTGGGGAACACACATTTCCTTAAGATGCTTTCCATTAGTATCTTAGCCAACATCTGTAATACTACAAATAAGTTAAAAAATAGTCATAGTCAGGTAAACCAAGCTTTCAGCTGGACAATTACATATCTCACTGTCATCAAGTAAAACACACCAATTTAACAATTGCACAGGATCTGAAACAGTGACAGAACTGAGAACATAAATGTGTTTGTGATATATAAAGTTTTTAGGATGTTCCCTGACAAGTGCTTTTTTTAACATAATGGAAAGAATGAACCATATTTGTGTGCATTGCATAGTGAACCATATTAAGTACTCAAGAATAGTACAATTAGGAAAAATGTACACACATTTGTTCCTGCTATTAGTCAAATTTAATTTATCTCATTAAAACACTTCCCTTTAATACTGTTGCATGTATTCAAAAGCACTGCATTTTATAGTGAATTCAATTTCTTATATTATTAATTCCCTTATAAAAAGGAAAAGTCATTCTCTTCAAAAATCTTGATATAGTCTGTTTAATTTCCATAACAATAAAACTTTTATAACAAACGAGCTTTAATTAGTTGCTATCCTTGGCCACATACAAGAGGAAGGAATCATCTTTCAATCCATCTATTGTTAGGTTATACTGAATTAAAAAGTCCTACATGTTTAAGATGTTCAGACTACTATCCTTCCAAATTAATAGACATTGACTCATAAATTTCTAAGTAGTTTTCAAGTGTTTCTCTTTGTTTCTGTTTTAGAAGAAAGCCTTTTTTTTTTTTTAACTTGGGGGGCTGAAAGAACAGCACTAGAAAATAATTCCAAAAAAGTCCAAAGATACACACAGCTATAAACTGAATCAAAATCTCCAAACAAATGTCTACTTGAAACTTCTCAATTTCCCAACCTATTTTTATTTGGAGTATAAAAACAATGGTTGTTGGCTTGGTATATGGTCCAACTGAATTCAGGAGTCAAGGAACAGATTTGATTAATCCCGATCTTTAATTAATTTTATATTTTACCACTCTCAGTTTCCTTGTGGTGTCATAGGGTAATGCAGGTTGCAAGATACCTCAGAAGGTCATCCAGTCAAGCCTTATGCTCAAAAGAGTGTCAGACCAAGTTGCTCAGGTCTTTGTGCAGTCACTCTTGAAAACCTTCAAGAATGGAGACTGCACAACTTCTCTGGGCAGCCTGTTCCACTGCCTGATTGTTCCCATGAGGAAGTTTCTCCTTTCTCACCAATGTTTATCTGAGATTATATGTTTGTTTTTGTTGAGAGCACCAAGTAGAAGAGGGACAGTAAGGATATTATGTGTAATTTGTTCATATGACATTGAAAGAAAAATAAAGTTTTTATGGTGAAATTTCAAGAAAGAGGTGTTTGAAGTGACCTGGAAAGAAGATGATTAAATATTGTCTAAAATTCTGTTCACCTAAGTCCTCCTTCCACAGACTTTTAGTGAAGAACCCAAAGACCATGCTTGCTTTCTAGTATAATTATATTGACCTAATTAAGCAATGACACACCAAGGATTAAAATATTTGGGTCAGTGGTTGTTGGGCTTTTTTCTTCATGGAACTTCCAGCAAGCTATTCCAATTAGATAAGTCATCTGTGAGCTAGAAAATGTAACATCATGTACTACAGCTACAATTTTTGTCAGGGTGGCAAGTGAGGTACCGCATAATTAGGAATGCAGCACAATTGTCGCTCTTCCCTTCAAACAAAAGGTTGTTTTGTCTGTATGGTGCCAATGAGCCCCATGTAAACGCTTTGTTCACAGCCACATCATTACCACAAAGATGCGTCTACAGTGAGATCTGAAAGAAGACAAATAATGTTACAGGATTTCTTCATATGTGAAGAAGTGAAAAAGGATTAGTTATGTAACATTTATTAATAATTACTCAGAAGCTGAGACTGACTTACCCTAGATCTGTGTCTCTTCATTATTCATCTTACCTCCTCTGTCACAATCATCTTACCTCCTCTGACACACATTCAGCATCAAGAAACCTGGTAGGGCTATGAATTTTGATATCTAAGGATCCCTAGACATCTAAAGTACCTCTCCTCTGCTTGGACAGCATAAATCACTTAAGAAGCCAGGGCTCTCACCTATTCCCAGTTAGCATTGGAATGCAGTGCTTACTTTCAAGAGGTTTCAAGTTTGCAGTGAACCTTGTGGTAATAGAGACTGACCCCAAATGGGGCTCTATAAGCAAGAGTGCAGCCACAAGGCAAGTGGTTATTCCTCTCTACTGTACCTGGAGCACTGCGTTTGTTTTTTGGCTCCTCAGTAAAAAAAGATATTGACATCCTGGAGTAAGTCCTTCAGAAGGTCAGCAAGATGATAAAAAGAGCTGAACTACGGAAAGAGTAAGAAGATGCTAGGGAAGCTGGGTTAAGGAAAGAAGGCTAAGAGGGGATCTTATTGCTCTCTTTGGCTACTTAGTGGGAGGTTACAGAGAAGATAGAGTCAGCTCCTTCTCAGAAGTGCACAGAAAAAGGATATGAGGCAATAGACAACAGTTGCCGCAAAGGAAATTCTAATTAGATATTGGGGGGATCACAAAGAAGGTGATAAAATACTGTTTTGGGTTTGTGTAGCAGGGTTTTTGTAGCAGGGGAGGGGGCTACAGGGCTCCTGTGACAAGCTGCTAGAAGCTTCCCCAGCCCTAAGTCAGACCCTCCAATGGCCCAGGCCGACTCAATCAGCACCTCTGGGTGTCGTGTCCCAAAGTTGGAGTGACTCAGGTTCATGGATTTCCTTTGTCAGAATTAAGGTGAAATGACACCAGGGGAGTTCAAACTACAATCAACATTTATTCAACCTAGCTAACTTTGTCCAAGTACACATGAACTTGTTAATATGAACCTTGCAACATGTCATTAAGCCGCTGTTTGAGAAGAGGAGGGAAGTACAGAAAAATGAAATGGAAAAAGGAACAGGAAATGTATCAGAAGGAGAGCCCTCCCGTTGAGTCACGAAGTTCAGAGCAGACCCCCTTGCTTTCTGGACTCCTTCTCAAAGAGGAGCTCAGGGGCGGCTAGATCCACTCCTAGTCTCAGACTTGGTCAACGGTTTATGTTTCAAAGGATGACGTGTAGGGACTGTGGAAAAGAGAGAAGGAAAAGAGAGAGAGAGAATGAGAGAAAAAAGAAAGAGAGAAGAGAAAGGTTTCACCAGTCCTGGGTCCAGCGTTGGTCCAGCCAGCGTAGAGATCCAGTTCCGGAGGGCGCGCACTGAGGATTTGTTCTCTCCTCTTTTATAGTGTGTTAGTTGATGATCTCAACATGCGCAGTTCCCACACCTGGGGTTCACTGGAATCGGTAGCTTTGGTTGGGGGGGTGTTCATTGTGGAGTTGCTTCTCTTTTCCTGCTGGTATGACCACTTAAGATAGAAGCACAGTCCCAACTTCCATGGGGCCTTCTTCCTCCAGGAAGGCATAAATTGTGTTCCTTCTCCTGGTCACTTAAGATAAGGAATTGGGGCCTTGGAGAAGTGCGTTCCCACCCTCCATGGGGCCCTCTCCTCTGTCCACATTGTCCTGTTCACAAAACTCCAGCATTTTTACAGAGGCCGTTTTCTCCACCAAAGCTCTTTTAGCGGATGTTTGAGACATTGAATTTGTCAGACCGTCACACTGGGATATAACATATTTAAGAAGGGGAACCTGCAGTGAGTAGGGGGATTGGAATGTGAGAGCAACACCTATACAGATACTAAGATCAGTGAGGAAGGAGGGGAGGAGGTGCGCCAGAGGAGGGGATGCCCCTGCAGCCCGTGGTGAGACAGCAGGCTGTCCCCCCCAGCCCATGGAGGGGAACAGGGGAGCAGATGCCCACCTGCAGCCCGGGGAGGAGACCATGCTGGAGCAGGGGGATGCCCCCAAGGATGGCCGTGACTCCATGGGAAAGCCCGCGCTGGAGCAGACTGTGACTGAAGGGCTGCAGTCTGAGGAAGGGACCGACACTGGAGCAGTTCATGAAGAACTGCAGCCCGTGGGAAGGACTCACGTCAGAGAACTTTGTGAACTGTTTCCCATGGGAGGGACCCCATGCTGGAGCATGCAAAGAGTGAGGAGTCCTCCCTTTGAGGAGGAGGAAGCAGCAGAGACAATATGTGGTAAATTGACCACAACCCCCATTCCCCATCCCCCTGCACTGCCGGGGGGAGGAGGGAGAGAATTTGGGAGTGGGCTTGAGCCTGGGAAGGAGGGACATGTGGAGGCAAGCTGCTCTAAGATTTGGTTTTAATTCCCATTATCCTTGTTTTGATTTGATTGGTAGTAAATTAAATTGATTTTGTTTTTTCCCCAAGTTGAGTGGTTTTTGCCCATGACCATAAGAGGTGAGTGATCCCTCCCTGTCCTCACATAGACCCACGAGTATTTCTTTATATTTTCTTCTCCTCATCCCAACCGGGGGGGGAGGAGTGAGCGAGCTGCCTCGTGGTGCTCTGTTGCCAGCTGGGCTTAAACCACAACACACTGAACCAGGTTGCCCAGAGATGTTAAGAAATATCCATCCTTGGAGATGTTCAGAACTCATCTGGCCAAGGCCTTGAACAATCTGCTCTGACTTTGCAGTTGGGTCTGCTTTGAGGCCAGATCACTTCCCAGGGCTCCCCTCCAACCTTTTATTTTTTTCTTCTGTGATCATTATATGATTATACATGTTTACAGTATTCTATTTTTAGCTGTGTTTTTAGCCATGACTGACCCTTACTGGTCCAGCCTAATAGGTTAGCACTGAGGCTGCTGCAAAAGTTAAAAGGTTCACACAAGATTTATAAAAGCATTGGTCTCACACAAGCTTATCTGATCCACTGAGCTAGCAAATAGTTAGCAAAAGCCCTTTGAGAATGCAAAGGGCTTTTTCCATGGGAGCTCTAGATCAGATTGGCATGGACAAACTGATAGAAAGTAACAGACCAAGGAAGAGACTCTAGTACTAAGGTAGGAATAAAGCTAGGAATGATTTGAATAGTTATACAAGAAATAGGAGAGGAGCTAAGCTTGTTTAAATAAGGGATGGGCTAGAAAGTGTGGAGACAGCACTGGGCAGCCATACTAACAGCACTGAGCCATAAGCACTGGATGATGGGCTGACAGAGCTGAGGGAAGCCACAGACAGAACTTGAGGAAAGTCTTATGAACACCAGCAGCAACAAACCAGTTTGTGTACTGAGTGATACTGAACCGTGAATAAAACATCAAGGCATCATACCCATTATCACCCTGCCACAGGCAGTTTTAGCTACAAGGGACTCAAAAAGTGGCATGACTGTGTAACAAGAACTATGCTAACAAGAACAAATAGCAACTACATGGAGATATTCTGGGTTTTGTCTAAGGTTAAAAAAATTGTTCAAGTCACAAAGTAACATGACCTAGAGAGATAATAACACAGAGTAAATCAATCAAAATCTCATTTATATAAAATTTCATTCATGTACCAGCTTCTTTTAGTTAGTTAAATGCTGTGCAAATAGAAAGACAATGCAGAAGGACCTTATAGTACAGCTTAGAAAGCTGGCAGATGAGTTTCAAGGTAGATAAAATAATAGTAATAAATAAAGTATGAAGTAATGTACTGAATTATAAATAGAATCGTAGAATCATAGAATGGTTTGGGTTGGAAGAAACCTTTAAATATCATCTAGTCCAACCCTCCTGCCATGGGCAGGAGCACCTTCCACTAGATTAGGTTGCTCAAAGCCCCACCTAACCTGATCTTGAACACTTCCAGGGATGGGACATCCACAACTTCTCTGGGCAATCTGCTCCAGTGCCTCACCACCCTCATCATAAAAAATTTCTTCCTTAAGTCCAACCCAAATTTACCCTCATTCAGTTTAAAAACATTGTCCTTTGTCCTGTCACTATGGGTTCTGGTAAAAAGTATCTCTCCATCTTTCTTATAAGCCCCCTTTGAGTATTGAAAGGCCACAATAAGGTCTCCCTGGAGCCTTCTCTTCTCCAGGCTGAACAACCACAAGTTTCCCAGTCTTTCTTTATAGGAAAGGTGTTCCAGGTCTCTGATCATTTTTGTGGCCCTTCTCTGGACCTATTATAACAGGTCCATGTCTTTCTTATACTGGGGCCCCCAGAGCTGGACACAGTACTCCAGGTGGGATCTCTAAAGAGGGGAGTAGAGGGGAAGAATCACCTCCCTCAACCTGCTGGCCACGCTTCTTTTTATGCAGCCCAGGATACCACTGGTTTTCTGAGCTGCAAGTGCACATTGCTGGCTCATATCCAATTTTTCATCCACCAGTAGCCCCAAGTCCTTCTCCTCAGGGTTGCTTTCAATCAATTCATCCCCCAGTCTGTATCGATACTGGGGATTGCCTCCACCAAAGTGCAGGACATTGCACTTGGTCTTGTTGAACTTCATGATGTTCACATGTGCTCAAGCCTGTCAAGGTCCCTCTAGATGGCATCCCTTCCCTCTAGAGTATCAGCTGTACCTCTCAGCTTGGTGTCATCCTCAAACTTACTGAGAGTGCACTCAATCCCACTGTCTATGTCATTGATGAAGATACTAAATAGTATTGGTCCCAGTACAGACCCTTGAGGGACACCACTTATTACTGGTTTCCACTTGGACATTGAGCCATTGACTCTAACTCTTTGGAGGCAGCCATCCACCCAATTCCTTATCCATCTAACAGTCCATCCATCAAACCCATATCTCTCCAATTTGGCAGCAAGAATGTTGTGTGGGACTGTATCAAAGGCCTTACAGAAAGTCCATATAGATGACATCAGTAGCTCTTCCCTCGTCCATTGATGCAGTCACTCCATCATAGAAGGCCACTAGATTAGCCAGGCATGATTTGCCCTTGGTGAAGCCATGTTGGCTGTCTCTAAACCTGTCTTCCATATGTTTCAATACAACTTCCAGGAGGAGCTGTTCCATGATCTTCCCAGCCACTGAGGTGAGGCTGACTGGTTGGTAGTTCCCTTATTACTCTTTTCTCCAGTCACTGGGGACTATGCCTGACTGTGAATATAAAATACTCTAACTCATGTTTACATGATATTGAACTCAAGGCAGACAGTTCTAACTTAAGAAAGATATCTTGGAATGACCACTGCCACATATTTGTAATGATTACCTCAATGTGCACAGGAATCAAAATAGGCAAAAAAACCCACATTTGGGCAACATCAGAAACGATGTTGAGAGCAAAACAGAAGGTATCATTTTGCTGTTATGTAAAAACACATCATGCCCACACTGGGAGCGCTATCCGCAGTTCTAGTCTTCACTTCTCAGGAAAGACATATTAGAGAAGGTAAAGAGAAGGCAACCAAAGTGATGGAGGTATAGAACAAGTGTCTTGTGAGGGGAGGCTATTGAGGCTGGGACTCCTCTTTTTGGATAAAAGGGATGGGCATCTGACTAAGCCCTACAAAATCATGATAGGGTGAATATGGGTTTGTGATTCATGGAAGTCCTGCAGTTCTGTAATTAGGGGACACTTACTGAAACTAGTAAGAGTTTCAGTGATCAAACAGAAAAGAAAGGTTTTCTGGTTTGCTTTGCTTTGTTTTAAACAGCAAATTATACACCTTTAGAATTTGTTGCCATGAGACACTTCAGAAGCAGACAATACCAACATGTTCAAATAGAGTTTAAACAAATTCACAAGCAAGAGAACAAAGCAGATACTAAAGCATGTAGGCAAGGATGTGTTTTCTACCATTGCTAATCCAGTGCTTAGTGGAGAAAAAAGGAAGTTAAAGAGTTGTAGAAAGTGGTAGGACTTGCATATTATCTCACAGTAGCTTTTTCTGTTCTGGCTGTCAGATGCAGACTACAAATTGCATGGAAGACTTTTGGTCTGACCCAGTTAAGCATTTCTCATGTACTTTTGTGCTATGATTATGTGATTTTAGGGTCATTTTAAATCAGCTGACTTAGCACTAGGATATATAAGAGGTCCTACATACATGCTGTTAATAACAGTTATAGATATTACAGAAGATGAAAAAAAATCTTCTTGCACGAGGAAGTTAGGTATAAGCATTACTCCTATACTCCCTTTCTCTTGAACTTTTCTTGATGCAACGATATCCTCAGAAGTAGAGTTTTACATAAGTGAATGTTTGAAAGGCCCAGCACATCAGAAGTATTAAGTATCATTTTCATTTGTTCGGTATTGATTAACAAATGGGGCTTTGTATTTCTCCACACTTTCCCTTGAACCCTACTCGTTGTTTCTTAATTTTATGTTCAATGTGTACTAAATACAAAATTGAAAATTAATTCTGTGAAGTAAAAAGTTGTAGTCTGTGCCAATCTAGACCATAAACAATTTTCTATATTTTATAAGAAGGTGTAACTGTAGATGTGATCTAAGTTTACACCTAAGATAAACTCAGAAAAGTGAATTTTCAAGAACATTACCTCATCTATTTGGCTGTTTGCTTTGTTTTCTCTTTTTTCCTGGAACCCAGTGATTTATAATTGCTTTTGTCTGACTGTTTAAAATGTCCTCTATTCTCCCTTTTTAGCTAAGTTTTCCCAATATTTTCCCATAATATCAATCTCTGACATTGGAATAGAAAACATTTCATAGTAAATCTTGCATTTTGGGGCCTACACAGCAAATAGTCTAGCTGAACAAGTCAGAATGCCAGTTTTATGGATATTCTATTATGGTAGATTTTTGTTAGGTAAAGCCAATCATCGATCTCATGGTTCTCTGTAAAGTGGGACTGTAGGGTTCGGCGTTCGGAAGATCTCGCGATGTCATGGAAAGTTAGTCACAGCCTTATGATGTGTCTGTAATCCCGCCTACCCTTGTTAGTATAAAAGGAATTGACTGCGCAATAAAAGGCGGAAGTTGGCGCTCACACTGTGTGTGTTATCTGTCTCTTTCCCAGATCTGGGGGGTGATCAGTGATCTAATCATGGCACCTTGATATGCGGCGAACGCTACATGGGACTACAGTGGAAACCAGAGGCAAATACATAAAGGCTTTTAGAGTTTTCCATTCCTCAGTGCAAATTTCTAAAAGCTTGCCCCATCCTAATTAATTAGAAGAGGGAAAAGATGATAATTTCTAAAACATCTGGAAATGTGACAGTAAATGTTTTCCTTGTCCAAAATATTCCAGTGCCACAAATAGCCATGTCATCCTTCCATCTTCTCTTAGTGGTGCCATTAAAATATCAACTCTGGATTAATACAATAATAAGTTCATAGGAAAAAAAAAAAGAAAGAAAGAACAATAGAATAGACTACTAGTCTCAGGGTAGAAAATCTTATACTACTCTTGTTATCTATGGACCAACAAAAATTTTGATTAGCTGACTGCTCACAGTTAATGGTTTAGATGCTTGGATGCATTAGCAATTAAAGATTAGTTCTTTTGCCCCATAATTCAAAGCATAGATATGAAAATAAGGAAAAAATCAAATTATTCAGTTATAATTGGCATTGATGCTATTATTAATACATTTCAACCAGAACAAGAAAAAGCTGCAACTAAGCCTCAGCAGTCTATAAATCCACATGCAAAATTTATTTTTTCACTAGACTTAGCAAAACACCTGTTAGGAAATGGCAGTTTTCATTACTACTCCAGGAATTGTTCAGGCACTAAAGTATATGAGGTTTGGCAGTGCTGATTCATCAGGTAAGAAATCAGTTTCCTGCATTAAAACAGAGACAAGGAACAAAGGATTGCAATATATGGAGAGAAGTGCAAATGAAAAAATGGAAGAAAATTTAATGTCTCTGACATAACATGCGGGAATGTATTTCTATGCATCTATTGCTAGTACTGTCTATTATGAGGTGAAAAAGCATTGAATAGATTGACTTTAAATATAAATAGGCCAGATAAAAAAAGAAAAAAAAACAAAAGATGAAAGCCGATATTTTCTGATTAAACAGGCCTTTTGCTAAAACTGAAATAGTTAGATCATTCTGGCTTTAAACATATGCTTCAGCTAGAATCAATAATGATTAACTACATTTGTATTGACAAGAACATACTCATAATGAAGTTATTATCAGAGTTTCAGTGTATGAAATAAAATGTCCTTATTCATTTTTCCCATTATGAAAAGTAATTATTCTATTTTACCAATTTCTGTGCTTAGTAGTGCACATATTAGACCAAACACCATCAATAATCACCTGCCATACTCTATTCATTTCTTTAATGTAATCTTTTCTTTGTTCTGTAATTAAAGATTAATGTACTTGTATAGTTAGTAGTGGAATTGTGTAGTGGCAGTATTTTATTCTTGCAGTATGCTATTTGTCTTTATTCTGAAGGAACAATTACAGACAAATATTTATAAAACTGAAAACATTACTTGGTGAATTTTGGGACATTTCAGAAAAATTCAGCAGCAGATTTTTCAGTTAACAATTAAAAAATGTTCATCCTGATCTAATTGTGAGGCATATCTCTGCATTTTACTACAAGAAATAAGGTTTACATTGCTTTTATTTCTATTGGAACTGTACGAGTAATAAAGTTGTAAGAAAATTAAAGTAGATTCTCTTCTCTCCCTTACTCGCTCAATGAAATGATTTAATTAAAATGTCTTAAATCAAAATCCTCTTCTCAGCCTATTAACAGATGAACAGCTTCACACCTATTACACAAAGTTAGGTTAGTTATACTGGTGATGGTAATTCAGGTGGATACAATGGAATTTGTTTCTTAGATTCAAAGAGATAAATATTTTGACTTATGAGAAGTATTAACTTAGATCACAAATTAATCAAGTTTGTTCCCTTTTGCTAATGCATGAAGCTTATACAGTTTGGATCGAGACCAAGGTTTTACGAGACCTGGATTGTGGAATAATGACCGTATGCCAAAAAATATTGAGGCAATAAAAGGAAATTATCAACACACTGTTAAACCTACTTTTTAGAGTATATCCTCATTTTAAAATGGAAGTAAAACACTTTCTAGGAATTCAAATGCCTGGTCTGTAATAAAGGATTCCTATATTCCTACAGTTCTAATCATAATCTACAAATTCAAAGATCTCAGATCTCTGATCTACTCTGAGCCATTAACATAAAGGTATTGGATGATTTTTACTTTTCTTCAGGAGGATTATTCAGTGGGAAATGACATTCCTGTAGCTCCTCTATATCTTTTCTACAGTTGACAGCCTTTCTTCAGATTATAGCATTAATCATTTCCATAAAATTGTGATGTCTGTTATCAGCTAAGTTATCCGAATAACTGAAGAAAAGCAGACTGAGCTTAATATATATTCTTAAAGAAAAGAAAAAAACACTATTTCTAGAACAAAGTTTGTTCTTTATACAATTTAGTGCACTGTGAAGAAATATATTTAGAGTCTATTGTTAAAAGTAGTACTGGAAGGAAGATGCTTTTTTTTTTTTTTATGAAAGCAATTTTAATTTTTCTTAAGCACTTTCTGTTGCATGACTCAGTATTTCAATATTTGGGTTTTTTCCCATAATTTAGCCATAAACCCTGTGTATTTGTTAATGAAACTACTTGGAATGCGTTTGGAATCCAGGGAAACTGACTTATACTTAGTAACATATTGGTTGGCACAGCTCAGGTGAATACTGCCCTAAGCTCTGCTCCATCTGACAAAGCACCACTCTGGCAACAGAGATGGCTAAGCAGAATATTCGCTCTTGGGCCATCACAGTTTGCAGACAGAATATTAATGTAGCATTTAAGCAGCTTATATTAATATTATAGGCTGTAAACATGTCAGGAGGGAACAAGTATCCCATTCAGGATATAAATATCCCATTCAGGATAGATTCATGGTATCCATATGTTTGGAAAAATAAACTTTGTCAGATGGTCAAGGTAAAGAGCTAGGATTGCTTACCACTTCAGCCATCCCAGATACATCTGGCTGTGAATTAGCACCTCTGCAATTCTCCATCAGTCTCTTTTCATACAGGACAGAACACCATCAAATTCTATATTGCATATTCAAAGGAAGGCCAGTAACCAGAACTCTCTTAATCTCAAAACCACAGAATATTAGACCTACAAGTTAACTTTTAGGAATCTAAGTATATGTCATACAGTCTAATTCTGCACTTAGACCCAAACCAAATGATAAGTCCCAAGGGAGTGAAAGACAGGAGTCTTACAAGCAACCTCAAGCCATCGAGCATCAAGATGTCAGTGAGGAGGGGAACACTCACAGATGAGACTGATCACACTCTCAAATTATTCTTTTGTCTCTGTGCTTCAAGATCATTTGTTTGTTTGTGAAACTTCCCATTTCATTCCTTCATCCTTTCTCTCATTGTCCTTTTTTGGAAGTGACACAATAAGAACTTTTTACCTCAAGAAGAACACTTGTTTGTTCTCTGTTTGTGGAAGGAGCTAGAGGAGGGGAAGAGGCAGAAAGAAGAAAATCTGATGAGAGTGCAAGTGTCTTCTTGTGAGTTTGTGTGCACACACAGTAGACAAACTCACAATATTTTCATTACTGGGGGAGAGACTTAAGAAAAAGTCCTAGGAGAAAGAAAAAAAGCAGACTAGGTTAAAAAACTGCTTGGTTAATGACTTGATTTTCAGAAGTACTGAGCCTTAACTTATGTTCTGAAGTCAATGGGAACTGCAGGTGATTCACTTATTGTGAGTGATCCTTAAGTACACATACAAGAAAATAAGTTTTTAGTACCAGAAGACATTGTTTCCACCTGAAGTTTCTATTGAAATTAATGAACAGGTCTACTAGGATTTGTGAGCCTACTATAGGTAGTCAGATAAGAAATATATGGCCTAAACACTGCTAGCTTCACTCAATCTTTTTAGCAAAGGACTGCCTTACTAGGTGAAGAAAATATTAGGTTGGTATCTTTATTTTAGGAATATTTCTTTCTGTGGACTATTACTGAAGTTCCTGAGAGCTTAGGTATTTAGTCTTTCTGAACACCATCTGTTTAGATACCTAAAAATACAGAAGAATTTCACCTTTACCTGCTGCTACTTTATCATTTGTTACCTGACACTGTTGGCAGAGATAATTCTAATATTATTTGTCCCTAGCTTCTTATTGACTCCCCTTCTATTTCTAGTCTAGCATATTTTAAACAAGTCTCTGAAAATGTGTATTAATAGGAAAGAGGTATATTTCTACTGGGCTGCTTAAGAATAAGACCTGAACTGTGCCTTGTTTTGTAAAGTACCTAGTTTCTGAACAGGGTGCTAAGTTAGGCATCTAAAAATAGATAAAGAAATCATGAAGGATAATGTTAATGAGTTAATTATCTGTTTTTATTAAAATTTTCTCCATAGCTAAAATATAACCAGTTTTATGGCAAAATGGTGCCAGTGCCATGCAAGCCCATTTTATTCTGTACTTTAAGTCAAGGATGTCAAGACACCTAAGTGGTAGTGGGATGCCAGGGGAAGATACATGACCAAAGGTTTTCTTTTTACTCCATAACGTCTCATCTTCAGGTGACATCATAAATCATTGTCACTGTCAGAAGGCTACAGTGAACAGTGGCATTATTTCCCCACCTGGGGAAATACCACCTGGTATTTTGCATAAACTACATGATAAATCATGGTAACACTGCAGTGTTATTTTACAATAACACTGTAAATAACCTGTGTCTTGACCATAAATCTCTATCACCAGCAGCAGCCTCGTCAACAATAGCAACCTGAGACTAAAAAAATCTTCCTCTTTACCTGTAAAAATGTTCTTGGTATTCTGGCTTTGCTTAGTGTCTAGGAACTATATCCTCACCTGCTCTATGAAAATGAGCTCTGAATAAATACTTGAGAAGGGTAGTTTAAACACTTGACAGCATTTGTACTCCAGACTCACTATATTTTCTGATTCAGAAATGAATGCATGCAGGGGCATCTTCCCATACTGCTCTTTATTATTATTTAGGTGACTTCCTTCAATACAAAAGCAACCAACTACTGAGTTTTGATACAAAAGGAAAATATATATATATTTCTCAGGTCTGGGTCACAATTTATTCCTGGAGTTACACAGAGAATTTGAGGAATAAAAAGAAGAGACAGAAAACAAATGGATGGTCCTGGATAGAGCACTTCTTTTCTACACATTGCATTATGACCTACTAGAGCACTAGCAGTTGTACTGAGTATGTTTATATTCCTGTCCCAGATTGCCAGTACTGGAAAAATCATTAACTTTACATCAGATACAGTAACCAGGGTATATGACTTTTTCATGTCTGGTATTCTACTGTGTTTATTAAAACCAGTATATAAAATAACCACCCATTTTTCAGCAGAAGGAGTTTTAACTATCTTGTTCAAAATTTAACGTGTTTTTCAATGTGCTCCTCAGAAAGCTGTTAAGGGAGTTATTAGAGTAATACCTGATACTTTCCTACTGTCATTCTACTCAGTATCCCTTAAATACTATTAAAAGTATCTACTAAAAATTCAAAACTATCCTCAAATTAGCATATCACCTTCTGCTTTATCCATTCTGCCATTGTGTATTTTATTCACAGTTAGCTTTTACTTCATCACTAGCCATTCCAGAAAGAGTTAAAAAAAAAAAAAAGGACAGAGCTTTCAATTATTTCATGTTTCAATTTGCACATAAGCAGATTTTTTTTTCCTTGTACTGGCTTTAAAGATTCATGCATGCTTTTACTGAGTGGTAAGGTTTTGGGGGGTTTGGGGTTTGGGGTTTTTTTTTCAGATTTAGCAAAGCCCTGCCAGAAGACATTTAATGCTGTCATAGATATTTACTCTACTGCCAGGGATATTAAACTGAGAAGAAAGACCTGGCACGCTGACTTTCTCTTGAAGCTTTGATAGTATGTTGGCTGCAGTTTAGCAGTGTGAAAATAGTGTTGCACTGCAAGCAAAACCAGGGAATTTTCTTCTTGTCAATTTAGAGAAGTTGTGAGGAAAAAAGTCAGCTTCAGACTACATAGGCTTTACAGATTAAAAAGGTTGCAATTTTTGTTTCATTTTTTTAAGTAAAAATCTACCTCTATTCTTTTGTCAAAATTAACTATATTGTTATAGAGCACTGGACATTAAGAGGCTATTTTAGTTTTCAGAATCACAAGGCCTTTCATCCTATTTCATTCCTTTACCTATTCAGTAGCATTAACCCGTTAAGGAGAAAATGTGCAAAACATTTAATATATTCAGTAGACAGCAATGAACCTGAAAGACAGGTTTGGTTTATAAGGTGAGTATGTATGTGTGGGACATCTAAGTACCAGCAACTGGAAAAACTTGGCTCTGTTCCTATTTCCAGTGTCTGTATACGTGTGTACCTATGTGTGCATGGGTAATTCACTAGCAAACTTCAAGCTAAACTAGGTGTGTTGGAGGACACCAACATCTGGAAAAACTGCATGCATAAGCCAGTGGCTGAGTAAAGAGCCCAGGGTCTGAGAATGGTGTTATATGGATGTAGAGGCCATGGTGATATACAAAGGAGCTGTGAACATGAGTGTGCTTGCAAATTGAGAGAGTGAAGGCATGTGTGTTTTCACTAGCGAGTTTCAGTCCTAGTCAACCAGAAAGAAGGAACAGGGCTTGACTGTCTATCTTTTATGTGGGCTTTGGTAGTGATATATGCAGGTGCTGCTAAAAGCAGTGGCCTGTCTGTGACAATCTGGGTGGCCAGCCATGTGTTAGTGGTTTGCGCGTGTGTATGTGTGCATGCTTCTCTGGGGTACACACTCAGCCTCTTTACTGGCCAAACTGCAAATAGGATAAGCAGCCATGCCCATCTGAGGTAATACTTGGGACGGCAGAAGTTAATGGTGGGGTATTACTGTTCAATCTTTTATAATCAATTGTTAGTCGCCACCTTCCATCTGATTTATAGACTGGCCAAACAGGAGAATTATAAGGAGAATGTGTGCAACTGATGATCTCTCTTTTCTCCAGATCATTAATTACTTCTGAAATGCCCCGTTTGGTCGCGGTTGGAAGTGGGTATTGAGGGACACGGGTTACCTTAGATTGCGGTAGTGCAGGAGCAACCTGCAATGTTCTCACATGAATAGCCTCTGCCTCCCTGCCCCCAAAGCTCCACACCCTACCATTGGGTAGATACCATTGTCTGCCTGCCAGCACATCAAATCCCAGTATATTCCCTCATAGGGGCTTAAAGCCACCTCCACAGCTGTCATTCTTTTTTCCCTCAGTAGCCGAAGTTGGGTTCGAGCTATGGGGCATTTTTCTGTTGCCCCTGTTACCCCTCTAATGTTTATAGCCTTTCTTGATGGCCTAATTCCCAGCTCACTAGCTTGTAGATCATTTAAAACACTAATTTGGGCTCCTGTATCGATTAAGAATTCCAAACTTATCTGTTTTGGGCCCACAGGAATGTGTATATAAGGCTCCTTATCAGCAGACCATTGGCAGGTATTCACCATAAGGACTGGGCGGCCTGAACCCCAAACCGCAGCTTCTAGTTTTTAGCCCTTCCAGTTCCTCTGGCAGTGCCGCGAAAGGGTCCCGTTTCTCTTCCCGAGGGGGCGGGGTTACTGGCGCTTCCCTTTGGTCTCTAGCTTTCCCTCTTCCCTTTGGTCTCTAGGTTTCCCCTCCAGCAATCCCACCCCCGGACGCCGCCGGCGGACTGCCCGTGCAGCACAGCTCGGGCTGCCCCCAGTGCCAGTGCCCTCCGCCAGAGAGCGTCCCTGCCGGGATCGTAGTTCTGACCCGACAGCCCCCGAGTTCGAGACCGCTCGGGGCGGCGTTTACAACCGGCTGGGCAGACCTTCCTGGGGCCCTCTGTTAGCTCCGACAGTCCCTTTTCCCGGATAGTAACAGATTCTCCTCCCTCCTTGGGGTCCGCACCCCCAGCCCAGTAGGCCACTCGGGAAGTTATTGACTGATCACCTGCCAGTCCAGCACTCAGAAACACTCCCAGTCCCCAGTAACCT
>NW_010972981.1:6509195-6509757 GCF_000737465.1 Haliaeetus leucocephalus | reverse complement strand
TAATTCCTCCATTAACACCATCCTGCCGACTACGTCAATTTAAAATGTTACAGATGCACGACTAACCAAATCCAACAGGTGTTAAAACTCAGATTTATTCTTCAGCAAAAGTTAGTTAGAAGTCCGGTAACATTTTATAAAACCACAGGCTCAATGATGTAAAGAGAATTAATACTACACGGCCGACTTAAGAATCCCCGATTTAAAGTGATGGCTCAAAACATGCGTACCACTCACCTAAAAGCTGAGGGCTCTCTCCCTCAAGGAGTTACCTCGGGCAGTGCCCCGACCCCAGGGGGAGTCCCCAGCTGCAGACCCGCTGCTCCCAGGAGGACTGCCAACGTGTCGTGTCCTCTGGCGCGACCCCGTTTATGCCCCTATCAAATCTGACCCATTGGCCAGGAGGGTCATCTCGGTGTACCTGGCACATCTTGATTGGCCAGTTCAAATTTCAACCTGCAGCCTCCAGGGTTTTCTTCCCCTTCTCCCTTCCTGGAGAAGTTTTGTCTCCTGCTGGCAGGATGGGGGCGGGGGGGGGGGGGGGGGGGGGGGAGGGGACCCC
>NW_010972981.1:6265977-6509185 GCF_000737465.1 Haliaeetus leucocephalus | reverse complement strand
GGGGGGGGGGAGTGGGGGGGAATGTACTGCCACACCATCAGTGAGGAAGAGACCCCTGGGGTCTCAGGATGGGCTGGGCTTCAGGTACAAGGAAGGGGAAGAGGGAGTCCTGGAACACCTGGATTTGTTGTCTCTGGGCTTCAGGAGAGCAAACTTGGGCTGTTCAAGAATTTGCTTGGAAGAATCCCATGGGATACAGTCCTGAAAGAGAAACATGTCTAGGAGGGCTCTATGATTGCTGAAGATGACCTCTTCCAGGCTCAAGAATTGTCCATCCCAGTGTTCAGTAAGTCAAACAAAGGTGGCAGGAGGCCTGCATGGATGAAGAGGGAGCTCCACAAACAAGCAAAAGAAGCATACCTGAGGTGGAAGCAAAGTAAGGTGACTCAGAAAATAATAGAGATACTGTCCAAGTGTACAGGGATAGGCCTGGGCAAGCCAGAACCCACCTGTAGCTGCATCTGGCAAGAGACAAGAACAGCAACAAGACGGGCTTCTACAGGTACATCAGCAGCAAAAGGAAGATTAGAGAAAACATGAGCCCGCTGACGAATGGGGCAGGAGACCTGATGACAAAGAATGCGGAAAAAGGCTGAGATACTCAAAGCCGCCTTATCCTAAGTCTTTAATAGCAAAGTTTGCCTTCAGGAATCCCTGGGCCCTAAGACATGTAGGAATGTCCAGAAACCAGAATACTTGCCCTCAGTAGAGAAGGGTTTGTATCCATGAATGCTGAAGGAGCTGGCCAAAGTAATTGAAAGGCCACTCTTGTTTGTCTTTAAAGGGTTATGATGCTTGGGGGTGGTTTCTGAGTTCTAGAAGAGAGCAAATGTCACTCTTATCTCCAAGAAAAGCAAAAAGGAACAATCAGGGGGACTATAGACTTGTCAGCATTAGCTCAATCCCTGGAAAGGTGATGGAGCAAAAACTCTGGAAGCTGTTTCCAAGCATATGAAGAAGAAGGTGACTGGAAGCAGTCAGCACAGATTTACAAAAAGAAAATTATTCCTGAACAACTTGATCACTTTCTATGCTAAAATGATGAACTAAGTGGAGGAAGGAAGAGCAGTGGATGTTGTTTACCTTGACTTCAGAAAGACTTTCAACATCATCCCCTGTAACATACTCATAGACTAACTGATTAAATATAGACTAGGTGAGTGAACAGTGAGGTGGACTGAAAAGCGGCTGAACTGAGAGACTCAAAGTATTATGATCAGTGGCACAAAGTCCATACTAGTGGTATACCCCAGGGGTCAACAGTGGGTCCAATACTGGTCAGCCTTTTCATTACTGTCCTAGCCAATGGGACAGAGGACACTTTCAGCAAGTTTGCAGGTGATACAAAACTGGGAGGAGAGGCTGATACACCAGGTGATCCCGCAGACTTTTATGGGCTGAAGAATTCAGCTGAGAGGAATCTAATAATGTTCAGCAAACGGAAGTGTAAAGTTCTTCACCTGTACAGGAATAACCCCAGGTGCCAGTGCATATTGGGGGCTGACTATCTGGAAAGCAGCTTTGCTGAGAAGTACCTACAAGTCCTGGTGGACACCCAGTTGAACATGAGCCAGTGATACACCCTTGTGGCAAAGGCGGCCGACAGCATCCTGGGTTGCATTGGGCAGAGCGATGACAGCAGATTGAGAGAGATGATTCTTCCCGTCCATTCACCACTGGTAAGCCCCCATCTGGAGTGCTGTGTCCAATTCTGGGCTCCCCAGTGCACAGGAGACTTGGACTTACTGGAGTGAGTCCAGTGTAGGGCCAGAAAGATGATTAAGGGATTGGAGCATGTGTCACATGAGGAGAGGTAGAGAGAGCTGGGACTGTTCAGCCTGGAGAAGAGAAGGCTCAAGGAGGGATCTTATCAGTGTGTATAAATACCTGATGAGAGGGGGAAAAGAAGACAGAGCCAGACTCTTCTCAGCAGTGCCCAGTGAAGGAACAAGAGGCAATGGGCACAAACTGAAATACAGGAATTCTGTTTAAACATTAAAAAAAAAAAAAAAAATTAAAAACTTACTGTGAGGATGACTGAGCACTGGGACAGGTTGCCTAGAGAGGTTGTGGAGACTCCATCCTCAGAGATATTCAAAACCTGACATGGCCCTAATCAATCTGCTCTAGCAGACACTCCTTTGTGCTGTGGGGTTGAGTTAGATGATGTAGGTCCCTTTCCATCTCTGCCCTTCTGTGATTCTGCAATTTTTTGAAAGAGGGAGATGCTTGGGACTTTCTGTGTGACAGTTTTAATGCATTATTAATGTGGGTTTTCTGTACATAGGAATGAGTGAGTTTAAATACTGCAAGTCAGCAGAAAGAAGTGTACCTCAATTTAAAGGCTAGAGGGTAGAAATATTTCCTTAAACAATTTGACACATTTCCTTGACAATTTGAAAGATAAGATTCTAATATTCTAGCTAAATTGAGATGAAAAATATGCTGGCTGTATCACCTATCTAACCACTCAGAAATAGTTCAGAGTCATATTTAGTCAGAAGCTGAAAGTCATATAGGCCATAACAACCAACCAAAGATAAGTAACCTCCAGCAGTCATCTTTCCTTAACCTACTAGCAAGCTTCAAATACATCTGGGGGATTCACACACTCTATTTCCCCACTGCCTCTCCTAACTTCACTAGTAGACACTGGTAATTTTCTTCCTGACAATAGCTCTTGGGGCATCAGTCAGAAGGTTTCTCAACACAATGGCCATGTTTTCTTTCCCTGCTTGGAACATATGAGGGAAGTCTTCAGGATATACTAGTTGTGCTGACTGGTGACTAGGAAGGTGCTTCCTTCTGTGCTGCACTGGGGAGAGGAGGTGATCTTGATTCTCATCTGCTTTATTCCTACCTGTTGACTCATCTATACCATTTAATACACTGACATCAAATTCAGTTTGTGGACTTAAAATAACATATAATAACATTGATGTAAACTGCTGTGGCTCCACACTGTGTCTTTGTTAGCACTCATAAAAGTTTGGCTCTGAACTTTTTTACTGTTTTGAAGCAGAAGAAATTTTACATCTTTATATTTTGTTTAAATAAGAACTGTGAACTGCAGCTGGAAACCCTGTAAGTCTGCACTGGCTTTCTAATGCTGAGTTTTAACTGCAAACTCAAAGAAATGTGTTACTGCTTCTAAGGTTTTATGTCATTGTGTTCTATGGTGATGTATGTCTTAGCAATAGTATCTTAATGTTAATACTGTCACGTGTGGAAGACATCATAAGCTGAGAATAAATGTGGCTATTAGTCCTCCTTAGCAATGAATTACATAGCTAAAAACCTATGTAATTAAAATTCATTACAATTAAATTAATTAGGTAATTGAGTTAATTTCTAAATGGAAGCTATTAAAGTGTTTAAAAAGAGCAACAGGGATCACAATCATACAAAACTACACAGGATTTCCACTATTTTTAATTTTACCAGAAATATATTAATGATATGACATTTCAGGTTTCATTTTTATTTTCAGAAAAAGACAGCAATATCTACTGCGTGTCATTTTTTATGGTTCCCTGTCTAATTTAGTTTATTGCTGTTGTTGCTGTTGTTATTATTATGCTTCTCTCAACTGACCATTCCATTTTTGTGCTTTGCATGTAACTGAAACCTTAAAAAAAAGAAAAGAACAACAATCATGGAAATGAGATAGTAAAATAATGGGCTATGTTACAACAATGTATTAGTAGAACTTATAAAGTATATTAAACATAAACATTTTAGTATATTATATTGGAGACAAAGATAAAGGAGACCAATTTAATAAAAGAGATCTAGTCTTCTGACAAATATTAAGAATTGAATTTGTATCTCAAGACCTTCTGTTTCTATTCTGGGCTTGCTATTATAAACTGCATTTTCTTTATGGTAATCCATAATAAATAATCAAATAAAAATAAGCACTTTCAGCATTTTTGCCTTCATTGAGCTTTAATATTGCTGCTATTTTTGAAACCGGACAGATACAGTGTAGTTATTTTATTTTTTTTCCAGAATTATTTGTCATTGTGGACATGAGTTGTTCTAATTTAATGGATAAGTTAAAAAACAATAATAATAATAATAAAAAATAATATCATGAGAGGTTTTGATTCTGTTTTTATAGTGGGAATAATGCTAAAAGTCACTATAAATTCAGAGTTAGAGAAGTTTGTTAGGGTTCCTCTTTCCTCATTCTTGTGGAGTAGAAAGCAGTATAGCAAGTTTCGGACAAGTTCAGAAGAAGTAGTGAGTATAAAATTCCCTCTGTTGCCCCTTCTCCACTTTTTGTAGGCCACTGAAGTGAACAAGGCTTTAGGGCCGCTTGGTGCTGATGAGTGACGTTTATAGATTTCTCCCTTCCTGGGAGCCAAATGAACTGATTCTGTGACAAAGTCTCACTTCCCAGGACTTGACTGCCAAGCTACAGCAGTAGGGATGACTGGTTGACAGAGGTGGCCGCGGGGGAGGCTTTCACATCCCCCTTGACAAAATAATGCAAAGTAAGGCAATTTCCCAGGAACACAGAAGGCCTGTCCCTGATCCACAGGCTGACATCCCCAACTGGCCTTGTCCCATTCCCTTCCCCATGACTCTGCCCAGCTATCCCAGGGCTCTGTCTGACCCCAGTTCCCCTTGCTAGGCCTGATCCTGACCACCACCTATGGGCTGACGTCCCAACCTGGCCTTGGCCCATTTCCATCCCAGGGAGATGTCCGATGCCCTGGGCTGGGGCTGCCCCTGCCTCCCCCCTACCTGCCCTGCTCTGTGGCTGTGGCCGCGGCTGTGGGACAGGTAGCTTACTGTTACCTCACCTCTCTACACAGACCTGTGCGGCATGAGGGACAAAGAGGAAGAACGGGAAGTCCATGGAGATCTGCAGAGACATGGCATGACTGGGATTGCGGAGATTTGGTGGGACAGCACAACTGGCAACTGATTTGTCCCGTGTGTTGGGGGCAATTTTTTGACAGAGGTTCTGATGAGTGTACTGGTGGTTTGACAGCTAACAATGGCCTTGACTGCAGTGATCATGAGACAGAATAGTTTAAGATCCTGAGGGAAGAAGTACATAAATAAACCCCTTGGACCTCAGGAGAGTGTATTTAGGCTTTTTCTGATATACTAGATCCTTGGGGGGTGGGGAGGGGTCTGAAGGGCAAAAGAGCACAAATTAAGAGATTTGCCTTTAAAGACAGCCTCTTCAAAGCATGAGACTCTAGCCCAAAGTGCAAGAAAATGAGCGGGTAAGGCCCAAGCCTTCTTGACTGAACACAGTACTATTCTCTGAGCTTGAACACTAAAAAAGGAGTTGAAGGGCTGCACTACCAACAAGTACAAGAGAAGCATTATTCAGGCATACAGGGATAGAATTAGAAAAGCCAAACTCTTTCTGAATAACCCAATACAATTGCACAGGCTGGTGGATAGCTGGAGCTTCTGTTGGATGAAGCAAAAAATGAATCGGCTTGTGCTCTTGCGGTGCTGAAGGCTAACTGCGTATTGGGCTGCAATATTCACTGTACTTAGCACTTATTGAGGCACTTATTGAGACACATCTGGAATGTTCTATCTGGTATTCAGGTCATCGGTGCTAGAGCTGAAGAAACCAGAGCAAGTCCAGTGGAGAAGCATTAAGAATGTTGGTGGCTAGAGCACATGTTGCACAAGAAGCAGCTGAGAGAGCTGGATTGTTTTGGCTGGAGAAGAGAAAGATAAGGGGATATTATCTGAAAATTTCAACTGCATGAAGGAGGGTTACAAAGAAGATGGATCCAGACTCTTCACAGTGACATGCATGAGATGATAGGCACAAGCTGCAGCAAGTGAAATTTTCACCAAGCAGAAGAAAAAAATAGTCCCAATGAAGGTGATTAAACACCGGAACAGATTTTACAGAAAGGTTTTGAAATATCAGTTGTTGGAAATATGGTGACTGGTCAAGGTCCTAAACAAGCTGAATTACATTTTGGGATTTGACCAGATGATTTCCAGAGATCCTTTCCAGCATTGTTATTAACTCTGATTACTCTATGTTTACTCTCATTTAGGTTAGTACTGAACACAAGAGATGACTGAGCAAAGAATTGACAAACTATGTAACACATTCCTTGCAGATACCCTTTATATAGTTGGTTGTGGGACTTAATGAGTTAATAGCATTCAAAAACAGAACTGTTTTTTGCAATGTATTTTTCATATCTACTTCATATAAGTGACAAATAAAGTCTCTTACAGGGTGGGGCTCAGCGGAGCCAGATTCAGTGTGGCAGAATTATTTTGGGAGATATTTGCATTCTAAAGGGACTGTTTACTGGAGAACAGTATTAGGAGTTCATGTGTATGCAACAGAAGCTGAAGGCTCAGAAAAGAGATAGAAGGAAAAGTTATTTCCTTCTAGCTAGATAGACTGAGCTGTTATCTAATCAGGCCATTTTAAGTTGCAGCTGAAGAAGTTATTGGGAGAATGGTAGAATTTACTTAGGTCTAATTCTACTGTACTGAGCTGAAATAGTAGTAATTTGAAAGTACTTTGGCTTTCTATGATACTGCATTTTATAGTTAATATTTGCAGAGGAAAATGTGTACCATTTCTTAATTATCTTGAAAAATTCATTTTGTTTTTGTTTTTGTCGGACAATGGAGAAATAGTAGGCAGCTTTATCATTAGAAAAAATTTTTTCTTCCGTATTTTTATGGAATCATTTCAATTGCACACATACACCACCACAACTGAGAGATGACTAACTGACATCTACAGACTGGAAAAAAGAGCAAGGATTATGCTGAAAATCTACCTATGTGCCAGGTCTCAGAAAGAAATAGGGAAACTGAATATATAGAAGGCTAGGACCCGGCCAAATGGCGTTGTTTCAAAATCGTACTGCAAATGTTTAACTGCTTCCTCAGTTAATACCCACCCATTGGTTCATATCCACTCAGTTGATATCCCCTCAACCCTCTTGACACAGGCTGGTGTTAGGTAGTACAGTAAAAAGACAGAGTTCCCTTCTAGCTGCTTTGTTCAGGCACAGGATTTCTCTCTGTTGTAGCCGGTCAGAGGGACAACGATAGTGAAGGAATGAAGAAGCCAGCATTGCCTATAAGGGAGGATAACGTATGGGAAAGAGATATTAAGAAGTGGAAAATGTAGGACAATGTTTATTTAGAAAGCATCTGCATGTTAAGAATCAGTAAGATATAATCCCCAGCATTCAGACAGAACTCTGTTTCTGCTGCCAGTTTGGAAACATGTTAAACAATGCACTACTGAAGAACAGGGAAAGCAAGGGGAATAGAATCGTAAAATCTTAGAATCATTTAAGTTGGAAAAGACCTCTAAGATCATCAAGTCCAACCATTAATGTAGCACTGCCAAGTCCACCACTAAACCATGTCCCTAAGCACCACATCTACGCATCTTTTAAATACCCCCAGGGATGGTGACTCTACCACTTCCCTGGGCAGCCTGTTGCAAAGCTTGAGAAACCTTCCAGTGAAGAAATTTTTTCTAATCATCAATCTAAACCCCCACTGGTGCAACTTGAGGCCATTTCCTCTTGTCCTATCACTTGTTACCTGGAAGAAGAGACCGACACCCACCTCACTACAACCTCCTTTCAGGTAGTTGTAGAGAGCGATAAGGTCTCCCCTCAGCCTCCTTTTCTCCAGACTAAACAGCCCCAGCTCCCTCAGCCACTCCTCCTAAGACTTGTGCTCCAGGCCCTTCACCAGCTTCGTTGCCCTTCTTTGGATATGCTCCAGCACCTCAATGTCTTTCTTGTAGTGAGGGGCCCAAAACTCAACACAGCATTTGAGCACAAGTGCTGAGTACAGGGGACAATCACTTCCCTGCTCCTGCTGGCCACACGATTTCTGATAAAAGCCAGGATGCCGTTAGCCTTCTTGGCCATGTGTGCACACTGCCGGCTCATATTCAGCCAGCTGTCAGCCAATACCTCCAGGTCCTTTTCCACCAGGCAGCTTTCCAGCCACTCTTCCCCAAGCCTGTAGCACTGCATGGGGTTGTTGTGACGCAAGTGCAGGACTGGGCACTTGGCCTTGTTGAACTTCATACAAGTGGCCTCACTCCATCGATCCAGTCTGTCCAGATCCCTCTGTAGAGCCTTCCTACCCTAGAGCAGATCAACACTCCCACGCAAGTCGGTGTTGTCTGCAAACTTACTGAGGTTGCACTCGATCCTCTTGTCCAGATCATTGATGAAGAAATTAAACAGAACTGGCCCCAGTACTGAGCCCTGGGGAACACCACTTGTGACCGGCCACCAACCGTATTTAACTCCATTTACCATAACACTTTGGGCCCGTCATTCAGATAGTTTTTTTACCCAGGGAAGAGTACACGCATCCAAGCCATGAGCAGCCAGTTTCTCCAGGAGAATGCTGTGGGAAACAGTGCAAAGATTTCACTAAAGTCTAGGTAGACAACATCCACAACCTTTCCCTCATCCACTAAGCAGGTTACCTTGTCATAGAAGGAGATCAGGTTAGTCAAGCAGGACCTGCCTTTCATAAACCCTTGCTGACTGGGCCTGATCACCTGATTGTCCTGTACATGCCTGTTACGGGTTTGTGCAGTGGGGTTTTTTTGGGGAGCAGGGGTAGCTCCTGTGAAAAGCTGCTAGAAGCTTCCCTGGCTCCAAGTCAGACCCTCCTCTGGCCCAGGCCGAGCCCATCAGTGATGGTGGTAGCGCCTCTGGGAGAACAGATTTAAGAGGGGGAACCTGCATTGAGTAGGGGGATTGGGATGTGAGAGCAACACCTACACAGATGCTGCGATCAGTGAAGAAAGAGGGGGAGGAGGTGCTCCAGAGGAGGGGATGCCCCTGCAGTCCGTGGTGAGACGGCAGGCTGTCCCCCCCAGCCTGTGGAGGGGAGCGGGGGAGCAGATGCCCACCTGCAGCCCGGGGAGGAGCCCACACCGGAGCAGGGGGATGGATGCCCCCAAGATGGCCGTGACTCCATGGGAAAGCCCGCGCTGGAGCAGGCTGTGACTGAAGATCAGCCTATAGAAAGTACCCATGCCAAAGAAGTTTATGAAGGACTGCAGCCTGTGAGAAGGACTCCTGTTGGAGAAATTCATGAAGGACGGTCTCCTGTGGGAGGGACCCCACAGTGGAGTAGGGGACGAGTGAGGAGTCCTCCCCCTGAGGAGGAAGGAGCGGCAGAGACAAGGTGTGTTGAGCTGACCCCAACCCCCATCCCCTGTTCCCCTGCGCCGCCGGGGGGGAGGAGGGAGAGAGAACCTGGTAGGAGGGAGGGGTGGGGGGAAGGTGTTCTAAGGTTGGTTTTACTTCTTAATATCCTTGTTTTGATTTGATTTGTAGTCAATTAAATTGATTTTGTTTCTTGCCCAAGTTAAGCTTGTATTTTGCCCGTGACTGTAAGTAGTGAATGATCCCTCCCAGTCCCTGTCTTGCTCCACGAGCGTATCTTTATATTTTCTCGTCATCCCACTGGGGCCAGGGGGGAGGAGTGAGCGAGCAGCTGCATGGTGCTTTGTTACTGGCTGAGCTTAAACCACGACAATGCCGCATGACGGCACTCAAGATGATCTGCTCCATAACCTTCCCTGGCACCAAGGTCAGACTGACAGGCCTGTAGCTCCCCAGATCCTCCTTCTGGCCATTCTTGTAGATGGGCGTCACATTTGCTATCCTCCAGTCAACTGGGACCTCCCCAATTAGCCAGGACTGCTGATAAATGATGGAAAATATCTTGGTGAGCACTTCCGCCAGCTCCCTCAGTACCCTTGGGAGGATCCCATCCAGCACCATAGACTTGTGTGTGTCTAAGTGGTGTAGCAGGTCACTAACCATTTCCCCTTGGATAATGGGGGCTTCATTCTGCTCCCCATCCCTGTCTTCCAGCTCAGGGGGCTGTGTACCCAGAGAACAGCTGGCCTTACTATTAAAGACTGAGGCAAAGAAGGCATTAAGTACCTCAGCCTTTTCCTCACCCTTTGTCACTATGTTTCCCTTCGCATCCAATAAAGGATGGAGATTCTCCTTAGCCCTCCTTTTGTTGCTAATGTATTTATAGAAACTTTTAAAATTGTCTTTTATGGCAGTAGGCAAATTAAGTTATAGTTGGGCTTTGGCCCTTCTGATTTTCTCCCTGCATAGCCTCACTATATCCTTGTAGTTCTCCTGAGTTGCCTGCCTCTTCTTCCAAAGGTCATAAACTCTCCTTTTTTTCCTAGGTTCCAGCCAAAGCTCTCTGTTCAGCCAGGCCAGTCTTCTTCCCTGCCGGCTCACCTTCTGACACACGGGGATGGCCTGCAACTTTAAGGTTTCCTTCCTGAAGAATGTCCAGCCTTCCTGAACTCCTTTGCCCTTCAGGACTGCCTCCCAAGGGACTCTGTCAACCAGCCTCCTAAACAGGCCAAAGTCTGTCCTCTGGAAGTCCAAGGTAGCAGTTATGCTGACCCCACTCGTTACTTCTCCAAGAATCAAAAACTCTATCATTTTGTGACTGCTAAGCCCAAGATGGCCTCCAACCATCACATCACGCACAAGTCCTTCTCTGTTCGCAAACAACAGGGGCAGTGAGGTGCCTTCCTTAGTTGACTCCCTCACCAACTGTGTCAGGAAGTTATCTTACACACATTCCAGGAACCTCTTAGACTGTTTATAAAGAAATTATAATCCAAATTGCACAGCCAGGGTTATGCCAGCCCAGGCCATGTTCAGTTATCAAACTTGTATAAAATCCCCACCAGCATGTGAATATACTGTAGGTGCCACTACAAATTTCCTGACCATACAAGATTCATGCCCATGACCAGAGAGTCTGACATTTGTGCATGGGCGAATATTCCTCCTAGTTTGCAACATCATAGTCTTTTCCATTCAGATAATTAGATGCATAAGGCAAGAATGCACTGAATGGGAGTATGAGTCACATTTATGTCTCCACTAAGTCATGAAAATAGCTTCAGTTCAACTCTGCAATGGCTGTGACCATACAGACAGTTTTCAGCTAAGGATAGCCCATATGTTGAATGACCTTGTAGATTTCCATAATGCTTTGGGTGACATACATTTTGATCACACTAACTCACTGAGCACTGAATAAGAAGTCTCACTCAGAGATTACAGACTGAGATCTAGAAAAGCGGCCAGCTATTTACATATGTACTTGAATTTTCCTTGCACACAGTGAAGCTGAAAGTGCTTTGCTTGTTACCCACCATCTCAAGTCCCAGAATATTTCATTGATGCACACTAACTATTCTCATCCAGAACTAGACCTAGACAGTGAATCTGTTCTTATGGCATGCTATGCTCAACATTTAATGATCCATAGCTGACAGTGACTGAAGACCACTGAAAGCAAAATGACTGTCGTATGTGTGCACAGAATACTCCAGAGATGGTTACTGCAGGATGCTGCTGGGATTTCAATACCAGGACATAAATAAACTGTATAATTCCAACACAATCATATTTAAATGCAGAGGGAACAGTTGCTTGATTTGGCTTTGTTTCTGTAACCACATTGGTTTTTAATAATGGTGAGCATTAATTTCTCCAAGCATATCTGAACAGATGTTTTACTAGATGATGGTAATACCACTTATTTTTAAGGTAGTCTGATTATTTTCACTGTAAGATTCTGCTTTCATTTGCTAAGAATATCAATAAACTTCATCTATTTGAATTTACTTTTTCCATTCCAAATGATTGCTTCAGATTGATTTTCTTTGTGGTTTTCTTTTCTTTATTTTAACTTTAATGTCATATAAAACAGTTCATTTATTTCTGAGAATGAAAGCAGAAAAGTTGTTTGCCAGTGTTAAATAATTGCCAGCCTTTTTTTAAAACATGGAATAACATCACACTTTGGAACAGTTATTTAGAAATTGGTTGGGAGTGGCCTTTGTTTGAAAGATATTCCTTGAAAGCTTCTACTGTGTTAGAAGCTTTTCAAAAGCTAAAGTTAATATACAACATAAAGATGAGCAACTATTGCCTTATACATCTTTGCTTATGTAGAATATTCTCTATTCTAGTATAAAGAAGGACTTTCTTTTCAATTTGCAGCTCCAGGACATTGCTAAACAGCAATTGTAGATTGTTGATGATGTGCTTCTAGAGATCCTAATACTGGGCTGTGGCAGAAAGAAACTGTCCAGTTCAAGTGAAATCCATTTAAGACCAGAGAGGGTAAATGGGAAAATAGTATGGAAATAAAAGTGTGGATTTAGCATTGAAACAGGCAGAGTGAGAAGAAAACTAAATCTGAGCTTTGAGTTTCAACAACTAATTGGTCATGGAGACTAAGGATAGAGGTGGGAAAATTGTGAAAAGTCATAGAGATTATTTTTTCACAGGCAGCCTTCCATCTCATATAAAATATACTGAACAACAGAAATGCCCAGTGTTCTGCAAATAAAGCTATGCTAAATTGTCCATCCTCATTTTATCCCTAGGCTATGAAGCAAAAGTGCCATGGTGAAGTCTCTTTTAAAGTATAAATCAAAGCAGACCAAAATAAGATTAAATCTGCAACCGGCTATAACCACCTGGATGTTAGAGGGAGAGATAGGGCATGATAAAAAAACAAGGTCTTATTTAGGGTACCTAAGATGCAAAACATCTAGGCATTCAGACAGGAGGAAAGTACTTTCTGTTCTCCAAGATAGTAGACTAGTGCTAAGCCCCACAGTCCCTGTATTGTTTCTATATATGGCTGGGGGAAAGTGTGGGGGAAACTGTGGGGAGAGATTAGGATTAAGTAAAAGTCAATAAGAAAGTGAAAAGTTTAATACACCTAGCTTTCAATAATTACTTGTATTAGCAGCATAAGTTAATAGGATAATTCTGTCCAGAAGAAACCTGAGGAGGTTTCTAGTCCAACCTCCTGCTCAAACCAGGATCAACTGATAGATCACACCAGGTTGGCCAGGTCTGTATCCAGCTGGGTCTGGAAAACTCCAAGGCTGGAAATTTCACAATCTGTCTGGGCAGCCTGCTCCAACTGCTTGACTCTCCTAAAAGTGAAAAAAATTTCCCTTATATTCAGTTAGAACATGACTTCAAATTATTCCTTTTTTTGTCATACTTTTAGACAGTAAGTGATTAAACAGCAACAGAAACATTTTACAGAGATAAGCTACAGCTAGAAAAGAGGGAGGATTTCAAATGACTCAGAAAAACATTGTATGTTTAAAAGCAGAAATCTAAGCCATTGGTCTCATATTGCATGTAGCTATTATCTATCTAGATGACAGTTATAATATCTATATTCTTTCTTTATTACATTATTTGCTGTAGTAACTAGTGGTTTGAAACAAAATGGGACTATTTAGGTGATAAGATATGAGGGGAAAAAAAGAAGCACTGTAGTTTATATAACTTTAAAACCAGGAAAACATTTATTTATGTATTAATAAAGGTGATAAAGCACTTGGACAGATTCTATTTCCTTTGTGTGTGGAATAGCACCCTACCCCAAGAGAAAACCATCTTCCACAAGTGAGAGAAACTCCTTTGACCTCAGGGAGATGTGGAGGTTTTATGAGAAGACCTGGATCATCAGCTTCAGTGGTATAAGCCTCAGTTCGTCAGGGACAAGGACATCTTCATTTAGAATAGAATAGAATAGAATCATTAAGTTGGAAAAGACCTCTAAGATCATCAAATCCAACTGTCAACCCAACACCACCATGCCCTCTAAAATCTGTCCTGAAGTGCCACGTCTATTTGTTTTTTGAACAACTCCAGGGATGGTGACTCAACCACTTCCCTGGGCAGCCTGTTCCAAAGCTTGAGAAACCATTTGGTGAAGAAATTTTTCCTAATCCCCAATCTAAACCTCCACTGGTGCAACTTGAAGCCATTTCCTCTTGTCCTATCACTAGTTACTTGATAGAAGAGACCAGTGCCCACCTTAATACAACCTCCTTTCAGGTAGCTGTAGAGAGTGATAAGGTCTCCCCACAGCCTCCTTTCCTCCAGAATAAACAACCCCAGTTCCCTGAGCCACTCCTCATAAGCCTTGTGCTCCAGGTCCTTCACCAGCTTTGTTGCCCTTAGCCCTGAAGATGCCCTGAACATTCTTTTGAATGAAGAATGGTGTGCTTAGTAGATCTTGGTTATATCAACACTGACCTACGGACTTTATGATTTTTTTTTTTTCTTCCTATTAGATATATCTCAAGGAAAAGAAAAGCATGCCTTGCCCTCTCCAACATGTACTGGTCAACTGTAATGAATCCCATGCTTTATCATAATTAAAAGAAAGTAGGGAAGTCCCTCAGCTTTCTGAAAATTGCTATAAGCAGGATAGGTTTACACTTCTGATTCAGAAAAGTAAACCAGAAATTCATAAAATTGAAATTATTAATGGATGTAATATTACCATCTCACTGCTAATGTTTTAAATAAATTATTGGTATAGAGATTCCCTTAGCTGTTTAAAAATAGCAAGAATATCTCCAATTATTCATGTTTAATGTTGCTCAGCGAATGAGGGTGAATCTTTGACCCTGTTAATGCTGTGTTAGAAATGAGATGGATGTCTAGAATTTGGGGGAACATACGGTTCTATTATAGCAGCTATATAAAAGTACTTAGGCAAGAAGAGTTATAGAATAATTAGAACCACTTAAGGCTAGGGCTTTTTAGCTGGTGGGATTCTAAACAGAAAAATTTTGAAGTAGTCTTTGTATGTGTGCATATGTGGATGCTCATGTATGTCTGTGCATATAATAAAACAGAGGTTTAAAGAACACCACCATAGAAAACAAGATCACTACAGATTATTCATTATGAAGATAATACTGAGACAACTATTTGTTACATGTTGGAAAAGAAATAATGGCCTCCTTGCTGAAGGATCTTGTAGCTTATTCGTGGGTGTCCCTTTTTACATTCTGCCTGAGTTACCAAATGCCCAACTCTGAGCATGGGGATAACCAGTAAAATCCCAACTCAGGCCTATGACACAGTCAAGTTTTCTCATCTTTCCTATGCATTGTGGTACGCAGATTCTTGCAAAAGCACCTACATAATAGGCCTCGACAATAGGAAGAAAACCAGAAAGAAAAGATTCTTATTAGTTCCTGTACACTTGTTGTGTTTGATTGTCCTAATCTCTCTGAAAGAGAAGGCTCTGGGTTGGAGGGGTGGTATCCAAAACAGATTAAGTACCTAAATAAATGGACATTTTCTGAGAGAAGGGCAAGAAAGGAATTTTATCAAACTATCTTTCTCTGAGCTACAACTTTTGATTAAAGCATAGCTCATAAAGTGGCTTGATATATAGAATTGTATCAAGCTGTGTAAGTCAGATCTGTTCTGTAGCTGCTACTGTAAACTTTGAACTATAGCTGTACCTCTGGTACTGCTTTGCATTTCAGATTCAGTGTTATAATCAGAAGTGATTGTTCCCCTGTACTCGGCACTCCTGAGGCCGCACCTCGAGTACTGTGGTCAGTTTTGGGCCCCTCACTACAGGAAAGACATTGAGGTGCTGGAGTGTGTCCAGAGAAGGGCAACCAAGTTGGTGAGGGGCCTGGAGCACAAGTCTTATGAGGAGCGGCTGAGGGAGCTGGGGCTGTTTAGCCTGGAGAAAAGGAGGCTGAGGGGAGACCTTATTGCTCTCTACAACTGCCTGAAAGGAGGTTGTATTAAGGTGGGTGTTGGTCCGCGATAGGACAAGAGGAAATGGCCTCAAGTTGCACCAGGGGAAGTTTCTTTACCAAAAGGTAAAGAAATTTCTTTACCAAAAGGTTTCCCAAGCTTTGGAACAGGCTGCCCAGGGAAGTGGTTGAGTCACCATCCCTGGGGGCATTTAAAAGACGTGTAGATGTGGTGGTTAGGGACATGGTTTGGTGGTGGACTTGGCAGCGCTAGATTAATGGTTGGACTTGATGATCTTAGAGGTCTTTTCCAACTTAAATGATTCTATGATTCTATTATTCTATACCCTCATGCTTTTGTGTCCATCCTGTCCTGCCATGGGAGCCTTCCATTATTTTACACTTAGATCTGATATATAAATATATGAGTAGTCATATGAAATTGTGTGATGGTAAAGATACATTTTTATGCTACTGAAAAGAGTTACTAAATTCACTGACAGGAGATAAAAGCTATGAACTTGTGTTGGTATTTTGTCTTTTTATTTTTTTAATCTTTTACAGTCCCTGGTTACGCTGACTGAATTCAGAGATGAAAATATTCTGTCCTTGTTTGGTATAACTGACAATTTAGCTGTAGGAAAATCAAAGAAAAAAAGCTTGCACAGTATTGCTGGACCCACCAGGAAAATAAGCATATGTGACTTGCAGAGTTGTAAAAGTTTGTGACACTTTCTCTGTGTCTTCTCTCCACTTCTGACCCAGTTCCCAGGATGTGTAGGACTCCCAGGATGCACCTACATCACATACTGGCATAGAAATCACCTAGCAAGCAGAAAATTTCTCTGCTGTAAATCCAAGTGGAAGGAATAGAACTATCCTAACTCCCAATTCAGTGAGTGCTTCTTATTTTCCTAATTATGGAGCGTGCCACAAGTGTAAACACCCACCTTGATCAGAGTGGGTAAATGCGTGTCCTCAGATTTCAAGAAATTAAGGTAAATGCTAGTTTTATATTTTGTCCTGCTCTATTGGCATTATAATGATGATCATAAACAATAGAAAGCATGAGTGAATTATATTCCTGTTAGGTATGGTACAAATTTTGTGGAATTAAATATGTAACAAAGTAAGAATAGCCCCAAACAAAATGCTAACAAGCTTTGTAACTATCAATATTTTCAAACTGCGAACAAGTGCTTAGAAGGGATTTACTGGCATTTGTATGGGCTTCTGTGTGTCTATCAACATAAAATTACAAAGTGAGTATGCTAAGTGCTCTTCTACATGGGGCTTATTTTTTTTTTTTAACTTGCCTGGAATCACGTAGCATTAATTTAGCTTTTAGACAGGTATAAAAAGTACACCAAAAAGTTATGTGCAGAGGCTTACAAAGGTTCTGTGCATTGTTATATTCCTCCAGCATTGTGATTCAACAAGTAATTAATACTCTTGGTTAAGTAACTGGTTGAAGGGTAAAAATATAATGGCTTTTGTTGCTGAGAGAATATCTAATGTGGCTTTTAAACCATAAATGAGGAAACATAGTTAGCTACCCCAAATTGCAATGCCCAATAGTTTTCATATTTTTCATTACATTTTATGTACTTTCAACCATTTTACAGTGCTAAGAGGTTTTTTTCTTAAGATATTAATATTTATGTACTTTCATTATTGCCAGAAAGCCAACATCTTCTCAACGGTCAGATGAGGTTGTCTGCAAATTGTAGAGCTACAACATTAGTTCATTTATTATTAATAGAGCTCATAAATACTCACACAATCCAAAATAGCCTTAAACAATTGCACTTGAGCATGATCTGAATTCTTTCTTCCCCAAGGAGTTCTATTTTCTGGTATATAATTAGGTGTCATCAGCTGTGACAGGAAGAATTCTACTCCACCCCATTTCTTACAATAAATGACAGATTTTATAGCCTACAGCTACTAAAATATTTAACTAACTAAAAAACAAAAACAAGCAATATGAAGAGGTTATTATTTTTGACAAATATATAATTAGGTTAGTTACTAATAAACTTTTTTTAAGTCTGCTTTCTACAAAATTTGAAATACTGTTCTTGAAAGAGATAAAGTCCAGCAAAACCCCACAGCAAATTTAAAGTCATTGCAGTGAAGAATGTTGTAAGTGAGCTTGAAAAATATTTGATCTGTGAATTATACTAGCCCTTGCATATGTGAATGAACAGATTCATAAACAGCTAGAGAAAACATCATCCACAGCTGTACACTCTGCTCCTAATTTAGAGGTTTGCACTTCTTTGCACTGAGAGCAAACTACAGACTCATAGAAAAGGAAATTTCCAATGGGGCTATTTTTCCTTAACATGCCAAGCTCTGAAGGGAAGATATTTCAGCATTTTGTGTTGCCTGGCCTGTTTATGCATAAAGGAGGCAGAGAAAGGCAGGCCACACAGTGGGACTTTCTGCAGCAACTCAAGGAAGCCATCATAATTGTGAATCAGTGTCCTAAGCTGTGATCCATTGTAGAAACCTTAGTTTAAGTCCAAATCCAGACTCATTATTCTTGCCCTCTACACACTTCCTTGTTTCTTGAAAGTGACTCTCTTTCAACTTACGAGCTATGTATTAATAGTATTGGATTGGATCATCAATATGGAATATTAGCTAAGTATTTCTTAATTTGGTATTTAAAAACACATACACCATAGCTAAGACAGGAGCAAATGTTTGTCATACACAGAAAAATTAAGTCAGACAGGATAAAAATAAAAATTGTGAAGATCAGAGCTGAGGGGGCAAATCTATCCTGACAAGGTGCTAAAAGGAATAGGTCACATCATACAATTTTGTCAATTCAAAATCATATTTAAAGTCAAATAGATTCCTGGAAGCAAAAGTGGTAACAAGCTCAGCAGTGGAATAGCGACTTGTAACCCTGGCATTGGAATAACAATATGAGGAATTTTATTCCAAAGTCATCCTGAAGACTTTTTCTTTAGTACTTCGGATGAATGTACATAGTCCCTTGAAGTGGTAATTAAAATAATACAGAGAAGAATAAATGTCCTTTCACTACGAAATTTGACTTAACCCTTATTTATAATTTATAAATGAAAATTATTATTTATTGAAAATGGTAATTTATATTTCTTGAATCTAAAAAAAGTGGTTGTCAGAAAATTTCTCCAAATTAGAAGAGAAAAATGAGATGAATGGCAAATGCTTTTAATAACCAAAAGCTGTGCATTATTTCAGAATTCATCTCTGTGGCCCTGGTCCTATTGATGTTAATTTTTATTTCAGTGGGACCCTATGAACATATTTCCTAAGTGGTTTGGAGACTGAGGGTCAAAATTGAATGTGTTTGTTTTCTGATATTTTAATATAAAATGAATCTTGCATTAAAAAAAAAAAACAACCTTATGAAGGAATGGCAAGCAATCAATAAGGCACCCACTTAACATACCACTATAGAGAAAAGCAGACTTAGGTTGGGTCCAATTGTATTTGCAAAAAATCAAGATGACATGCAGATGAAGGAAAGGGAACCTACTGGGGAATAAAATAAGTGGAAAAGAGATGTATCTGACATTGATTAGAAATGCTGAAGAACCTCTTAAACAAAAATAAATGTATTGCTTCTGTTACTGAGATTAAAAAAAGAAGACATTTGAAATAGTCCCTTCACAGTCTGCAGACTCCTTTGTGCACAACTGTAATTGTTATTGTATTTCTCTTGTAAAGAAGTATTCAGTGGCAGAAACTTTAATTAAGAGAATCAATGACATTGTTATCTGTCTTTACTTGGAAAGGATAAGATCTTAAAACTAAAATCTTAGAAAAACTTGGATTAGACTTTAATTTAAATGAAGAACTGTATCCATCTATTTTGCCCATATACAATGCTGCATTAGTCTAACATAACTCGTTAGCAGTAAAATAATGCAGTATAATCCAAAATGTTGTAGAGAATTGAACTCTGGAAGCTGATGGGCACACCCATTATTAAAAAGAATTCTTCAGGTCACATTTTTCTGTGAGAACAGAGGCTCCTGGTATATCTGTTATCCAGAATTTTCCTGGGTACATTCTGTTAATGATAAGTTATCAGTGAAGTGCTTTTATATTTAAGAAAATATATTCAAGATTATTTAAGCATATTAAGAATCACATTAAATCATGCTATAAGAATTCAAGAAGCGAAAAGAGTAATAAGCACTCAGAAGACACACACACAAAAATTTGAATGAAGCCAGTTTAATAAGCTTAAACATAGAAAAGGCAATTTAATAAAGCCTGGTTTTCCTGGATAGGAAGAGTAGTTGGGGTTAAAATAGGATTTCATTTCTTAACTGCTTGCGGTTTTGCACTTTAAAAAAAAAAAAAAATCTGATTCATTTATTGATGAAAAAAATAAAGCTATATACTACAAGTATCAGGATTGTAAAAAAATTAGTAGTGCACAATAGAAAAATCAATGCATAGTTGGTTCCAAACAGCTCTTCCCTTTCTCTTATTCACATTTGCACATAAAAGAAGAAGGAATTTCATTTAATTTGTGTCTTTGCAGTGTGTTTTGGAGAGCATTTCTTTCATCATCAGTATTGTCTTAAGGAGTTCTTATCAGTCATTGTAGATTTTATGCCATCTCCTCAGTTAAGCTAGTACAACTGTTTGCAGATCTGTGACATGGGACTGAAAAATTGATCCAGAGAAAAAACAAGCCATTTTCCCTAGTTATTTTTAAGCAAGGGAAATGAAGATAAGGAGTGCCAGATACGTAGGGACTGCCTGAATCAGCACAGGCACTGAAATAAGTATTTATCAAACTGTAGCCTTTCATGTCTTATTCTGTCACATACATGCAAAAGCTTGAATTTAGAGGTAATTCAGTGGTGAATGCTCACTGACTGCAGCAAGGCTAAATCAAGAGCACAAAAAAAAGAATTTCTTCATCATATAATTTTTTTTTCCTCTGACTATTATCACAGCCTGGAGAAGGGCTTTAAAATAACATTAGGGGGAATTTAATTTTGAAATACATCTAATACAAATTTTACTTGGGCTGCAAAGTATTATGAGACATGGAACATCATGAAAACTTCTCTAAACAGAAGCAGAGACAGTAGGAACCCTGAGAAACTACAGATGCTATGATAAAAACAACTGTACCAGTGTAGTGCACAGCAAATAGAGCCATACTCTATTTTCAATGTATCCGTTTGTTGTTCCAGAGCTACAAATAGGTCTTGAAATGTTATCTTATACATCCTCAAGATTTTGACAAAGCATCCTCCTACTCTCAAGAAGTGTAATTATAACTCATATGGTATGATAATGAGCCTCACAAATCCCTGAAGCAGAACCCTGCATCAGCCTCCCCTGGTGCTAAACACATTCAAGGCTCTGTTGATCTGACAAAACTAGCTCTAATACAAGAAGTGCAGGCTGTAACATGCAGTAGTCTTTCAACATAAAAGTGCTTTAAAAAAATCATAGCATTAATAAAGGGAGCTTCTATGCGTTTTCTACTGAGTGGACAAAACTCTTGTAGTTACACGCCAATTACAATTATCAGGAAAGGTATTAAGATAATTTTTTGCTATTTCATAAAATGCAAATTCTGGTGATTAGAAGTGAAAACACCTATTGCTTGAATTCTAATATATCACAATAACACATGCTGTTCTCAATGCATATTTTTGGCATGGGACTCTGTGCAAACAGATTGCAATAGTTTGCTTAAAATTAAAAAAAGATCTCAAAACCAGCATGAATAACAGATTAACAGTATATAAAGATCAATAAATAATGATTAGTAAACACAATCAGAGAATAAAAAATTTGGCAGAATTATATATTTCAAAGAAATTTAAATGACTTATAATTTCAAACTTCTTAGAAATGTGGTTACATAACACTTTGTGGAGGGTTTAGTGATTATCAGGCTTTGCCATAAAGAAACTAAATAATAATTTTGACTTTGCTGACTGGTCAGCATGATTGTTTTGGAAAACCCCATGTGATTATGTTATAATTACACTTTATCAAGGCAATATCTTGAAATATTTTTTTCTGAGTAATATGTATATTGAAGTTCAAAAATTAAAATAATTCTAAGACCATAGAGGACATAGGGAAAATACTATTTCTTATCTAGGTAATTGACATACTTTCTTCTTATTTCCCCAATTTTTAAAATTTCTTTTAATAATTTTGTTAAAAAGCCTAGTCATATATGCCCTGATAACAGTTTTGTTTTGGTATTTCTAGTATTCTTTGTCTCTATAAATGGAGATTTAAAGTTGAAGAAAGATATGAAAACACTTGACATTCCTTCAGATTCAAAAGAAGGTCCATCTGAACAAATACTCTACGCTCAGGATACCACATGGCACAAGTGATCACGAAAGCCTGGCAGAGATAGAAGCACCAATACCAAAAGCAGTACAAGTGCCTCACTGAGGCACTGTCTATGTCAATTAGCATTGCTAATTCATCCGCACTGATTTTAATATCTGAATTAGTATTCCTACACAGTGCTTTTCTGTGCCAGGCAGCTATCCCGACTGACTTGACATTAACTTGAATATCTCTATGTTGTTTGCCATGACGGGGTATAGATGCACCTGCCGGCCCTAGAATGGTTGCTGGAAATATTTGTGAGATCCCTGTGGAACTGCCTTCCCTTAGAGCCACTTCTGTGTCTTCCTGAAGAGTCAGAGCCACTGCATGGACCATCTGCATAACTGCTGGAATCAGAATAACACTATGTTATGTATCGTTTTCATTACAAGTCTTTTTAAAATCAGTCAGTGCATCCCTCCCAAAGACTGGCACAGTTGCTGGTTTGTCAGTGTTTTTATGCTTTTGCTTATTTTTCTATAAGGTATACACTCCTATTTTATCATCTAGAACAAAGCTATCATTCATTACTTAATAATTAAATCATGTCTTATAAATGCAAATACTTTTTGTAACTTAAAACTTAATCCTTTAATATAATTCAATACTCCAACTTTTTTTAGCCTTACTTTATGCTTTGTACTGTAATGTATATTTCTGTATTGTTTTGTGACATGTTTCTTTTCAAATCCCTACATAATCGTAGTACTCAACGTACCATTGAATAACATTGAAAAATGTATCTGTGTACATGAAACAGAAATCCATACTGGGAAGTCTGATGTGTCATTTCTGTTCTAAAAGATTCTTAACAGGAAACATGATAGTAACCGAAATGCATTATTCATGGTGCCCAAGAACCAGCTGCAAATAATTCCATACCTTTTGATTCTACTGTGTCTTACTACTGATTTTTATCTCAAATCAATTTGGGATCATGAATTGAAAGCTCCATATAATCTTTCAAAAATTCTAATTTTTTTAATTTATTATTTTTCAGCATCTATAATTGCACTAAGTACTATCCAAGTCTTTAGAAATAACTTTTGAAAATACAAGGGTGTTGGTCAGGTCAGGCGAGGACTTTTTCTCCATTTTTTCCATTGAATGACTACAAATAGATTTCACAGAATGTACTCACTACCTAAACTAGTTAGTGACATTTTCAAGAATTTTTTAAATTATTATTATATCAGTGGATTGACTGTACAAAGTAGAATTCAATAACATGTTTTCAACAATACTCACTACTAAAAATTGAAGATATACTGATTAATAATTATTGGTCCAAAAGTATATTGTAATCTGGTCTTTTTTAACTAACACTTAAAAAATTAAATTTGTACCTGTTTATACACTGTAGATAAACAGGAGATGGCAATTTGAAAAAAAACATTAAATCTGTTCAATCTTTTAATCTTACAAGCCAGAGGCTTGGAGCAGGCTATGACAAGATACACTGGCCAAGATCGACACTTACATTTAATTGCTCATCATGTTTCTACAAAATAATTAATTTCATTTGGATATATTGTCTTACTAGTGAACTGTGCAGTGAGGTCTCTTACCTGGCTCATTTAATTGCCTCAGTAAGAGGACGGTTAGAAAGTTTTGAAAGTCCTGTTCCTCTTTGTGTTGTAAAGTAACATTTTACCTCCAATAAATATACGATTTCTGTTGTGAATAATCACTCAGATAAATAATATAAGAAAGAAACACACAGTTAAGGTGATTTAGGTGATCTCTTTTTTTTCAAATCTGTTAGATTATTATTTCTGCTTCCAATATCAATCAAAATTCAGAACTCATAGATAGTACACAAATAACAAACAGAGAGACCAGAAATACCACATACCTTACAGACTAATAATTATTAACACATTGGTTTAGTATTTTTCAGTACAACAAATGGTCAAAGAAGCCTATACTTTCTTCTCCTTTTTTGTTCTGATTTTGTGCCAGTTAAATAACTTCAAGATAAATTAAACACTTTAAACTGTTTTAAGCTATGTGTAAGCTTGAAAACAGACTTTCCAGGCAAATATCTTCAATATGTTTCAGACATTTTTATACGTTCTGTGGCCAAAGTATTCTAAGAAAAATATTCACTATTTCTATAACCACTTCAGTTATATACTGAGGGAGATAAAACTTTATATCAATATGTTAGGCTTAATACCAGATCTAACAAAAGAATGAGGTGAAGTGAAGATGACTAAAACAGGGTTGTACACCAAAAAAAACCAATTCAGCTGGTGCCTGATAAGGGTCATTAAAATTCTGTAGGTCATGTAAAGCACCTTTAAAAAGACAAATATGAAAGCTGTATACAGTAATTGAGGACTCATTTGTTTTGCACAGAAATAGTATTTGCTTCAACATAGGTGGTTGCAACCACAAGTACAGAGGCCTTATTGAAATTATTCTCTCCGTGCTCCTTATTATATATGTGAATAGGGACCAAATAATGTCATTATTTGGATCCTAGCCCATAGCCTAAGTCACACTCAGTGAAAGGTAAGCCGACCTATCTCATTTCTGACATCAAAAGTGGTAAAATGCAACCTCAGCCAAGACAAAGGGTAAAATTCCCCTCAAAATCTGTTCTTAGAGGGCATAGTGTTTAGATGTAAACACTAAAAACGTTCTTGGAAAGATGTATTTAAAACATAATTTTGAGATTATCCTTATTTTTGCTTTGTGTTTAGTCTTTAGCATTATTATTACAGGAAAGGAGGTGAGTTCTGTTATGACATGTTTCATTTATTTCAGTGATATTTTTGAAAAAATGTTTGTGAAATTCAGGGGGTTTAAATGAAAGTATTTTATATCCATTGGGTATGTACTGTCCAGATTGAATTCAAGTAATAGTCATAAGAAGCAAATCCAAAAATAAGCTGCATTGCTGTTACTCAGCCACTCGTAAGTGTCTGATTAATGATTGAACCTGTTAAGATGACAGGTATTTTCAATGGACTACCCAAAGAGTAAGGTAGCTTAATGCATGAACTTTTCATTTTGTTTTAACTCAGAAACAAGTTGTGAGTACATTAAAAAGTGTATGGTCTTCTCTGTTCATTGTAAGCAACTTGAAATTCACAATTAGGGCAGTACAGATCTCATCCTGGCGGAGGTGTCACATTACAGGTCATTATAAGATGCCCACATAGTTTAACAATGAATATTTGAAAGAAATCAGAATAATAGTGAAATTATGTCTGATTATAAATGTCCCACAAATACCAGGGATGGAATGAAAAGCATAGCTAACTGTAACTTAATGTAAAGAATATTCCAGTACCATTAAAAGGAATGATTTTATATAAAAACCATTATGGTATTTTCTATACAAAGCAAGAAATTGATTTTTTTAAATGCTAAGAGATCCATGGTTAAGGTGGAACAGTAATTTTTTTTTTTTTTTTCATCCTGGACCACCTCACATATCAGAGCTCTCCTTCTGTTCATGATTAAGTCACCAACACAAAACCCAGTTCATTTTACCTTTTCACATTTAAATTAAATTTCATTCTTTTGGTGAAACAGATACACCTTTAAAGGCATAGATGAATCCATTCAACCAAGTGAGGGTTGCGCTGACCTTCAGGGGAGTTTTGCCAAGATTTTATACATTATGATAATCCTTATTTATTTAGTGACTAAAGGCCTTGGTCAAAGATTTGTTTCCCATTTGCACCCAAGTTAGTAAAAGTCTATTCCTGCCTCAGTGGCCTTGTTTTATATGGAGACCTAAGAGAAGTTATAAATATAGATAATGTGGAATTTTTTTCAAGAAACTTCATGATCTAAGTCACTCAGAAAAATTTTTTATGGTGAAATACAAATACATACATTAGAGAGGATATGCTGAATTAACAGTTACTTCTACAATTGCTATGCTGTAAGATTGCTCCTTTCATTCAGCAGAGTGAGCTAGAAAAAGGTTTACTAAACTCTTTTACTGAAACATTTTTTTATTTATAGTATATGGAATATATTGTTCCCTCACTTACACACTATGTTGCACTAAATAAACAAACAAGTAGAAAAACTCCTAAGTCTTCCAATGTCAAGGCTGTATCATATTTTTTAATGCTTTTTTTCTGGTGGAGCAAAAAATCCTTATCATTTTGTTAAATATGCAAACAACATTTTGAGAGTAACCACAATTTAAAAGCTTAAATTAAAAGGTTTTTCAAAGAAATGTAGAATCCTAGAAATGTGGAGCTGCAAAGGAACTCAGAATATCACATCGTTTCACTTTGAGGGTGGAACAAGTATATTTAGACCAATCTTAAAAGTAATCTATCAAAACTACTCTTTAAAATCTCTAATGACAGGCACCTCACAAACAATGTAGGTAGCCTGTTCTTAACTGTAATAAAAAGACATTCATGATATATAACATAAATATTTCCTACTGCAACTGATTATTTTTGTTTTGCTTTTGTTTGCAACATTGACAACAAATGATTGTTCTCCTTACAACAATTTGTATATTAGAAGACTGTTATCATGTCACCCCAAGGTTCTCTTTTCAAGAATAAGTAAGAAAGGTTTTTCATTTTTTTCATTCAGCCTTTGCTCAGTGGTCATATTTTCCACATCTATTAACCTTTTGTTGCGTCTATCTCATCCCCTTCTTTCCTTAGTACTTAAAACTGCATTCAGTAATCCTGTCAAGGCTTCCCAAATGCTGACTAGAGTGAAATAGTTACCCTGTATGTCTCAGGACTTACATATTTTAAATCATCCTTTTTCTGCTGGTTTTGCAACAAAGACTGATGTTTCATTTGGAACCCGTTGTAATCCTTAGACCCTTTTCTGCAGTATATCTGCCTATTGAGCCATTCTGTATTTTGCATTTTCTTTTCCTTCCTAGGCAGTTTGCATCTGTCTTTGTTATATTCTATTTTACTGCTTTGTACCATTTCTCCAGTTTATCAAAACCATGCTGAATATAATTCTACCTTCCAGAATGCCTATAATCTTCCCAGTTAATGTTATCCACAAATACTAGTCCTTCAATTGTAAATGCAAATATTACATAATGCTGCATTCAAGTATTTCTTTCAGTCTGACAGTGAACAGATGCTAAGATGTCTCTGCTAAGTGATTCAACTGATTTTACAGTAATTCCCAGTGAGAACATATTTCCATACTTCTGACAGTGTCATATGGAATCGTCACATGTCAGCAAAGAAAGAGTATGTAAATACTTCCCTGTTACCCACTTATTTGTGCTGTCATGGAAGGATATCAGATTGGCCTGTTGTGATTTGTAACTCTGTTGTGCTTTCAGTAACTGTTGTGGTTACTTTTAATCAACTTCAGATTTTCTAGGTACTCACAGAGAAAATCACTGATTAATTATTTATTACAGTATCATTTTATGTATAAGCTAGGCAGATGATACATAATACTCTTTTCCTTTCTAGTTTACTAGTTGTGTTTTTCCATTAGACGTCCCCTCAGACTTTATCTATTCTGGAAAGTTCTCTAAGGTGACTGCTAATGGTTCAGAGAGGATTTTAGTTCATAAATACTTTAGGGAAAAATGTTGTTAAATCATGGTGATTTGAACAGATCGGGTTCATCTAAGAACTTTTCTGTCTGTTAACCAATTCTGGCTTATAGTTCTAGCACTTAGTTGCTAATATTAATTATGTTAAGCTTCTGGTCACAATTAACCTTTTTGTTGAAAAATGAAGAAAAAAGTGAAAATTTTGCACTTTGTAATGCCATCTGTTATTTGGTCCTTCTTTCTGTTAAGTAATAGACATTTGCTTTCTTTCATCTTTTCTTTATTTTAGTGAATTTGTGGGTCTTTTTCGTACTTCTTTTTTTTGTAAGTTTCTTGTGGTATCTTTTTGTTCCTCAGCCTTTCTAAGTTTGTTCATGCATACTTTCATCTTTATTGTTAGAGTACCAGAGCACCTACCAATTTAATGAAGTGGATTCTAAAACAGATAAGACTGGGTGCTGTTAAAGGCAATAGGAATCTCACCACGGACTTGAATGGAGAAGGGATTTCAACCTAAAATGCAAAGGTTTTAATAGGGCCCTCCAGGCAGAGCAGTGCCATGCATAGAGTCCCAAACCACCACCAGCATGAAGGGCAGCATAGTCATGTTAGTACAGCACTCAACCTGTCTAATTAGGCCTGCCTCTCAGTGGGAAACTGATTCGTAGTTTGTTGGTGTCTCTGCATGGAGCTACTCTATCCCACAAAAAGTTTTTGATTTATTCAGAGTAATTTATTCAGAGCTAACTAACTCTATTCAGAGCTAATGTCTGAAAGCAGTGGACTGGGTAGCATATCTGCAATATATCCTAAATAATTACTTAAAACCTTAAAAAATTAATGCATATGATAAATACTGTCTATTACTAATTAATCTTGTTTTATTGCACATTATTTTCAGATTTTTTTTTTCTTACTGGACAATACAAACATGAAGATCAGTACTTATGAACCACAAAGCTGCAAAGTTCTAGAAACATTTTTATTTAATATTTTTTGCCAGCAGGATAATCCGGTTAAATCATTACATTTTTCTTTCTCTTTATGCAATTGGTCATGTGACAGTAGTTACCCAGATGACAATGCAACTTTACAGATTTGTGTAGAGCTTCTGTGAAGGTTTCGTTAGTATGTCAATAGACAGGCTCCTGTCTACTGAAAAAAAAAAAAAAAAGAAAGCTTTTGCTTTTCAGTGTGTCCATAGTGAACCAACAAAACATAAATATTAGAGGCCTGTAAATCTTGGCCAATCTTGTAAACTTTTTGAAAAATTAAGGAAAGGTTTGAGACAGAGGCAATTGAAAGAGACTATGCATTCACTGAAATTTAGAAATTTAGTCAACTCTGCTTTAACTTATGTGTTAGGGCCAGTTTGTTTCCCTGCTTGATTATTTTAATCCTTAGTTTTTCTTTTTTTTGTTTGTGGAAAGAGTCAGATAGGCTTACATTAAAGAAGATGGAGTTCAGGCCATCCACATGCTGCCTTAAGAAGGCATGTTGTACAGGTCCAGCTTTCTGGAAGACTCATTGAGAAGGATCACACCTCTTGGCCTCCATCATTATTTTGAGAGAAAAAAATATTTGCAGTCCTGTATACTACAAACATGGAATTTACTCCACATGATCAGCTAACTCTCAATAAATCCTTCTGACATGGTAATATTTAAATACAAATCTTTATATATTTACCCTGATGCTACTGGGAATAAAGTATACATATAAAGTCCAGCTCCATAGCTATTATGAATTTGCAGTGGCTCCAAGAGAGTGAAATGTATTTAAGACAGTTCTGGAATTGCCCTAATAAGAACAAAGAACAACTGGAATTTGTGTTAATTAACCATGTCCTATAAGGAAACATGGACAGTTAACATTTACCAGTACTGTACTGCAGTATAAAACATGGTACCCAAGAGTTAATGTAAATATGAAAGAATAAAGTTTCCCCTCCTAAATTCTAATAAGCCCAGGGCTTTGATGCAACCACCATTTATCTTTTCACTGTATCTTTATCCTTATCAACCTGCAAACAGCGTCAGAATGCTATACATATACATGATGAATTCTTGCTATTATGCTCATGAGAACGGCAGGCATGAAGTATGAGAACAGAGTTCAGCCAGCAAGTGTGATATAAATTATGTATAAGTAGCTTTTAGTGTCGAGCACTTTGAAAAGTTCAGCAAGTGCATGTAACTGAAGTAAATCAGCTAACCCTATGTCACCACAGGACTATTTCCTTTAAGAGTGTATGTAAGGCATTTTTCAACATGCGTAAAAAGTGCATGAAAGTAACTCATTTTAATTATGTAAGCAAGAAACTGCTCTGGACATAGAAGGAGAAAGTTTGCAGGACCATTGTAAGGCCTGAGGACCTAATTACCACTCAAGTCTGATTTAAGATCTAATCTAAGATTTTATGGCTTGAACTACTGGAGTCTGACTACTTGAGACTCCAACCTCATCTTTTTCTATACTGTTACTGTTAGATTGCATAGAGATGCTTAGAATGATTCCCTTCAGCTTGAATTTTGAGGGTATACAACCCAGGAGGGGGCATGGATCTATGATTTTTTTCCTCCTTCAAGCACCATATTTATGCACACTCATGTTGGATTTTTACTTCTTCTTCATATTCTGTAGAGTACTGTGAAGGTAGGATGTGAAAGGCTGGGGACTGCTGAGGGGATGAGAGCTGAGTGCTCCCGTTTTCAGTTGTACCAACTCCTTTAATGTGTGGTAGCCATTATACATTAAATAATAATCATACATTGTTTTCCCAATGTATTTAAAAACAGGTGAGATTTTGCAAAGTGATGGGAGTCTGGGTACATTCATTGTTGAAAAATGAACAGAATTGTGTTACCCTTTTTATGGTGTAGTTTTTATGGTATAGCTTTTCCTTGTTTAATTTTAATATAATAAATGATAACATTTTATTGTTCTTGATTCTTGACTACATAAGCAGGCAGATGAGCTAAAGTAATAGCATATAATTAAAATATAATATCTTACAGTCTTCATAGTGTTTGAAAGTGAAAGGTTTATCTTTTCCTCCAACATACACATCGACATGGCCACACCAGCACACACACACACGCACACAGAGCCCGATGGGATTAAAGCATTCTGTGTGGCCCAACATCTGGTGGAAGATCAGGAGACTACAAAGGAAAGTATTTTCTTGTTTGAAGATTTGAAAGAACCATTCTTAGAGAAAAGGGACAAGGCTTCTGATGTTAGTGATCTTGCCCCTTTCATGTTTTAAAAAGACTGAAGTAAAGTTCCTCTTTCATCAGCCTGAGGTAGAAAAGAAGTGGCTTTCCCAACTCTAAATATTGAAAGAAGCCATCATAAAACTTCAAAAAGGTTTGAGTTGTTTCTTTGTGGGACTAAATTCTTAAGGGTGTAGGAAGACATACGCTGATATTTACCTCATAATATTTTACTTCTATAATAGATGTATCATGGGAGTATTGGTATCATCTTGTAGACTTCGCAGCATCTTGCTTTTATATACTTTCAGAGTCCATACAGTGTAAGTTCTAAATAGAAAGTTTTTTAATACTCCTTCCTGTGTGAGTGTACTTATGTAAAAATCAAAGGTGAAAGGCTACTGAGATAGATCCATGGCACATGTTTACCAATAGATTTCACCGTTGACCTAAGACATCCAAGGTAAGGCTTGTCCTGTAGCAGAGCTCACACAGCATGTTGAATCGTACAAGGGATTCTACTACTGTTTTCGAATGCTTACAGAAACAGTGTGGAGATAGCTGAATATGTGGGCTAGCTCATGTTTGAGCTGAAATCCATCAAAGTGAACATCCCAGAGCTTAGAGAAGTCTCCTTTTTATTGAAATTAAATCACTGAAAAAGGAATAAGTTTGCAGTTCTCAAAAAGCAATTTAAAACATCATCATCTAATCATTTTAAAGATTTCTTCTTAGAAAACAATACATTTTTGGAATATTTTTAAACATTATAATTTTCTAGATTTTTAAGCATATCATTAGCTTTTCTGTCTTGAGTTGCATAGACACTGTCTTCATGTCAATGTTTTTTAATTCCCAGAATATTCAATATTTGTAAAATGAGACAGTTTATTGGATGAATAAGGAGGAATATTCTCTCTTGCTCACATATATATAGTGTAGAATTCTTTATTTGCAGTACAAGGGTACCTAAAGGCACCAGAAAGTGTTAGACATCCACTGTACAAAGCACTGCACAAATACATGGAAGGACTAGTGAATGTGCTGGTTCACAGGCTAGCTGAGAGCCTTCAGTCCTTCAGGCACACATGACTATCAGCTCTGTCTGTGGCACCCCTGCATGCCTTTAGCAAGAAGTGAACTTTTAAGGCTGGCTCCTCAGCTGGCACATGTGAGAAAATGGAAACAAAGCCATATTTTTATTCCCCTGACTTTAGAATCAGCCAGGGGCAATCTAATCCATACTGCAATTTACAGCAGCCCAGCTGCCCAAGGAGCTATTCTGGCAGCTGAGATGCACTAGAGCCTAAGGTCATTCTCCATTTCTCCCAAAAGAGCCTGTATGCAAGGGTTAGAAAGTGAACAATATCAAGCTTTGCTTTTGCTTTTTCAGCTGGAATGTCTCAAAGCAGCTGGAACAGAATTGATGATCATCCCATTAATGTTGTGACTTTGCTTAGTTTAATTATTGCAAGAGAGTAGCCTTTGAGAAATAAAAGGATGCTTTATTTTGATCATTGATTCATTTTTCATAAATGTGTCAATTTTAGTCTCTGATAATTCCACATACAGATATTTGATTATTAGTGAAATGCAAAGAAATTATTTCAGTGGTTGTTAAAAATCATATACTGCAGACATTTTATCTCATATTTATAAAACATTTTTATTGCTTGCTCCTGTGTGACAATTTGGGAAATCTATCTCAAAACAGCTGATGATTTCTGGTTGATGGCTGGGAACTCTTTATGAGTGCTTGCATCAGGATGCAATTTCCATTTTGAATGTAGGAATTTATTTTTCTACTCTTTCAAATTACAAATGACATCAATGCCACAGATATTTAAAGCAGAAATTCTTTCAGCTCCAAAAATATCACTTCTGTACTGTAAAAATGTTCAGAGGTAAAACAGGCTACCTTCTCAAAAATCTAACTCCCCACAATCCCTTGCAGAGGGAAGAATACATTTTGAATCAAGATAATGCAGATGAGTAGTGAGTCACATGTTTCAGGGGACTGAAGAAAAGGTCTTTCACCAGATACATTAGAATGAAGGTGCCTGAGGCCAAGCCCAGAGCAGAAGGCACATAGCGGAAATAGTGGAGGAGATGATGTCACTTGTTCAGATGAGTATACTCTCCAGAGGAGCACTACCCAACAGGAGAGAATCTAAGCTGAAAAGAATGGGGAAGCTTGTGAGACAGAAGTTTAGTGACGTCGCTTAAATCTTGATTTGCCAGCAGAAGTTAACAGTTGCCAGCTCATGAACTTTTATGTCATCATGGACATTGTGGACCCTAAGGCGGCACACATTAACATACCCATGTACTGGCTTTGGCTGGGATAGAGTTAAATTTCTTCATAGTATCTTGTATGGGGCTATGTTTTGGATTTGTGATGAAAACAGTGTTGATAATACAGGGATGTTTTTGTTACTGCTGAGCAGTGCTCACACAGAGTCCAGGCCTTTTCTGCGTCTCACCCCACCCCACCAGGGAGCAGGCTGGGGGGGCACAAGAAGCTGGGAGGGGACACAGCTGGGACAGCTGACCCCAACTGACCAAAGGGATATTCCACACCATATGACATCATGCTCAGCATATAAAGCTGGGGGAAGAAGAAGGAAGGGGGGACGTTCAGAGTGATGGGATTTGTCTTCCCAAGTAACTGTTATGCATGATGGAGCCCTCCTTTCCTGGAAATGGCTGAACACCCGCTTGCTGATGGGAAGCAGCGAATGAATTCCTTGTTTTGCTTTGCTTGTGTGCACAGCTTTTGCTTTACATTTTAAACTGTCTTTATCTCAATGCATGATTTTTCTCACTGTAACCCTTCTGAATCTCTCCCCCATCCCACCGGAGAAAAGTGAGCGAGAGGCTGTGTGGTGCTTAGCTGCCTGCTGGGGTTAAATCACAACCTGCAAATGTGAAATTCTGGAAAAGACCAGGAATGAGCTACTGAAATGTAGATAAATGCCCCCCTGAGTTAGATGGAAACCGAGCAGAGTTTTTGAAGATAAAACTTAGACTTCAACACTTAAATCTAGAGGCAGGCTTCCAAAGACAGAGTTTTTAGAGCGTCTGAGGATCAATTCCATTGAAACCCAGTTTAAAAGCCTCAGCTAGGCAACTGATAATATCACATACTGAAGTCAGTTGGAAAGCCTAAAGATACAACTGCAGGTACTCACTTGCAGTTATGAAGTGGAATACAGTGCAAAAGGCCTTTGAGCACACTTTTCCTTTCTTTACCACACCTGTGCTTAACTTTTCAAGTTAAATATCATGGCCACTCTAATTTGGACACAGAGGAATTATTTTCTGCAAAACTCTGTTAAAGAAACTCTCCCTGAATTTCATTAGGGTTTCCTCTGGAAACTGGAGTTGATGTAGATTCAGTGCTTAGAGCAATTCTGCAAAACTGAATCTCTAAAGACTGTAGTAATGAAGAAGATCATGAGAGGAGGGTATGTAAGGAGCAAATGTCAGTTGTCCTTGCTGCTTTACTGAGCAAAAAGTAAGAGAGTTAGAGACGATGCTCTATTACGAGGCAAGACAGAATGTTGTCAGTGCAAGTCTGGGAACAAAGATGCCCTGATGTCACCACCACAAATGTCACCAACACTGCAAGTCTGCCCTTGTACCCTGAGCAACAGCAAAAATATGTCAGTGCCACTTTGCCCCTGTTTTTACAATGCAAGAATACGTATCACTGATACTAGTGCTATGCAAAAGAGTTCAAAGATAATGCAAGTCTGAAGAGTGAATCTTTTATGTGAACAATGGAACTAATTGCCGTTACTAAACAGTATGCTGCTTTCATGTGTCAGACTCTTTGTCCCTCTGGTTTATAGAAGTCACAATTGCTAAAGTATCTTTTTATTTCAGTACTCAGAGACAGAGTCTAACAGTGCTCTTTTACTGAGGTTACCTGGTTATTATAACCATGTCACTTCAGCATTGTTTTAAAACAAAAATTATTTCCAGAAACGTTTTTAATTGAATGCATTTACATAAATTTACAAATATTTTAATATAATACCTTTCCCCATAGACTAAACAAAAAATTTTCCTGCCACCTACCCTAAAAATTACTAATAGAAAAAAAAACCAAATCAGGTAACCCAAAAACTGAGAAGTAAAAACAAACTGTAGACCTCTCAATGAAGAATGGAGGCCCAGCTTTACTGAATCTCATAAGTAGTTTAATGTCTTTTAATGAATGCCATCTCTGACACAGATTCTGTCAGAGACTTTAGTAATGCTGGGCAATTTGCAATATCGCCAGTTTAAAAACTTTCTTTTCTGCAAGAAAAATACTACTAAATAATTCTAAATAAAAAATGAAACCACTCTAAAATTTCTCCTTTTCTTATAGCAGAAAAAGAAACCTAATATTCCCAGACTGCATATGTTGTTACAAAAAAGACTTACTTGATATCACTGGGGACAAATGTGGTAAATTATTCTAAATCCATGAAGTATATGTATCTGCCTATGCTGGTATGGAAATAGAAGTGGTACAGAAGTGTTCTTGCTATAACGAACCAAAAGGGTTTTTTCAGTTGCTTTCTTCTCTGAGGAAAATTGTGGAAGTTCCAGAAAGCATATCAGAATTCCAATGCATTCAGATTCCTGTTGGTACCCATACAAAGTTATTATCCAAACAGAAAATCTCTATATTCATAGTTTAAAACATTTCATTTCTGTTCAGTTCTTGGCAGATCTGACTAGGTTCTTGCATAAATTTCCAGGATGAATAAAACTCTGTGTTTACAGTTCTGGCTGCTGTCTATTGTGCTGTAAGATAGCAAAACCTCTGTGTTATGCCAAATGACATTAATTAAAATGAAAACCCAACCAAGCAGCCTCCACCAGTTGAAAAAATGGTACCCTATGCTCTTAGAGAGTTTCATTCAAACCAATGATGGCAGTGATTTACCTATTGTGAAGTTAATCTTCCCTAAAATGTCTAATGATACCTAATACTAACCTAATACAGTCTTCTTATCATAGCAAATCGAATACATGGTTAATATTTCTGCTTGGGTGACTTGGTTACAGGATCAATTATTGTTCATTGTAAAACTAAAGATGAGTACAGTTTTGTAGGGAGCAGAATGTGAACAACATCTAGACTGTGTGAAATACCTGGGAGTCTTGCAGCAATGACAGGAGCCTCCAGAACTGTTCCGAGTCCATCTTTCAAAGGCTTACTGTAAATGCCATATAAAATGTGCTCTGCTTTTACTGCTTCTGCCTATGGCTTCTGGGGCTACAGCAATGCTAGATGGAGCTCAGATACCCTACTGGTGGCTGAATGATTGGGAAGGAATATTGTACCAGTTTGTCCAAGCTTGTAAAGGCCAGATCTCAGATCTCCTCAGGATCTTGACAGTGTTTCCTGTAGTGGTTTTCATGGACTTGCTCTCATCACAAAGGCCAACAACAGTACTTTTAACTACTAATGCCTTCACTAGCAGCTTCAAGTGTGCATGACAGGAAGATGAAAAGCATGTTGAAGGAAAATGTCATGGTACCACAGCTGCCTGGAGTGACAATTCTCCAAAAGTTGGGTTTTATCTATGTTCATAGCCTGCAATAAGTAACTGCAATAACAACATTGGACATCTTCATTAATACCGACCCCAACCATTGCTAATACAAAACTGAGCGCTTACTAGACCTGTAACAGACTAGATAGGAATAGAAGCTTGATCCTGTATCATCATAAATTCTTTCTAATGTGTAATGGTGCCATCAGGCAGTTAGAGCAAAGTCTTTGCATAGCCCATGAAGCCTGGAGTCTCTGATAATTATCCCTGAATTTCTGGTGTGTGACTAGTGATAAGTCTGCATTTGCAATATTCAGCACGCGTCCCTTCTTCTATTTTGTACACTTTCTCTATACTTGTTATTTCAAGGATCTTCAATTAATTTCTGTACTACTGCAAAAATATTCAAAAGAATCTCTTTGAACAGTTGTTGCACTCCAATAGCTGTCCAATAGCTGGACCTAATTTTAAAATTAGGTAATATCACTTTGAAATAAAGTGAGCTGAGCAAGTTGTTGGTTGATAAGTCACTTCCAGTGATGCACTAAGTGATGCCCATTTAGAGTGTGGTAGAGATGTCAGTTGTCCTAAATGTATTGCAGATTAATTCATTGAAGATTGGAACCTTTACTCTACTAAGAAGCCCATATAGAGAAGCCTATCCTGTATTCCCGGATCCACCACAAAGTACAAGCATCGATATGCATAAAACGGACATATTAACCTAGGCTTAATATGTTCTGGAAAATACCATGTGTGTAGGAGGAAGGATGATCTGCCCACCTTAAGTTCTTACACCACACACTGAGGTACATAATACCTACCAGAGCAGCCAGATCAAAAGCAACTGGTCAATCCAAATTGAGATGCAAATGTATTCCTCTTCTTCTTACAGAAAAACTGAATTTAACATTTCTTGTGTTATAATTCCCCAAGACTAAAAAGCTGAAGCTCGCCCTTTGCTTCACCGGACATACACTGTGTTTGCTATGTACAGAGAGGGACCAGTGAGTGAACAAGCTTCCTTCTTTATACCATTTTTCCTTTGAGCTCCTGTTCTTAATTTACTCTGTGGAAAGGTTAATTTAAACATGTGTTCATGTATGAATAAGAGGAAAGAAGAACAAATGAGACAGATTTCCATTTTCATTCTTTAGCTCTATGCCTTGCTTTCTCTCATCTCCCAATTAATATGGCAGGTACAGGTTTCCAGACAATTTGCTCAGACTTTTACATTATATTTGTTTTTCAAAGTTGTACGAGCTTATTAAAATTAAAAAAAAAAATACAAAATTACCACAGCATTATTGCTGCTAGGAGATCAGCTTTGCCTGACAATCAGAAGTGACCATCTTAATTAAATTAGGCTTTTCATTAATTCTGTGAAAGCTGGCTTTTTAGTCTCTGTTTTTATTTGTTATCACGCATCTGTCCTTCCCTCTAAATATTATTTAGCTTTGGTATTATTCTGAGCTTTTTTCTATTAATATATCTTACTTTAAGATTTAATTAGTTGTACAGAGTTTACAACTTGATGAGAATTGTAACTGCACAGTTTGTCCTATGAACATTTACAAAAAGTCTATAGGTTTTACACATAAAAATAGCCTTTAACTTTTGTAGAATTTGTCAATTTACTACTTTTCTGAATTTGATTTGGAGAGTCAACAGTTCAAATAGTAAATATACTTAGTTGGTTTCCCTTGAACCTGATTAAAATATGCATCTTGATAAAAGGTACAAAGATTTTTAAGTCTTTTATGAACTCTAAATAAGAACATGTCTTTATTTTATGATTCAAAGCAGCATTCAAAGGACTGATGAAGGTGAACAGATGTAACTGCATCTTCATTTGAAAGAGAAGTAAAACTTCAGTACAGATCAAAAAGTAAGGACACTTTGGCGCAGAGACTTCACTGCTCATAATACTGCATAACCTACAAGTAAATTATATGCTAAACATAATAAATTGGCATGTCAAAGGCCAGTTTTCTCCTAAGATCAAAAAAGGACCAAATGCATTACATGTTAAAGTTTACCTCCTTTCCTTGATGTAGAAAAAAACGTGCACAAATATTGCAGGCCAATGCAGAAAAGACGACTTAGAAAAAAACCTGTAGATTGTCATAAATGTTGTCAAAATATGGCACAACAATAATCACAGAGACCTAAAATGATTTCTGTATTTGCATCCATTGTTCCATTGTAATGAATGGGCATATTCCAAGTAAGGATATCACATTTTGACACATAGGATATTAAAGTTTTCTTGAAACAAACTGAAAAGCTCAGACTGATTTTGGCAGGTTCTAAAGAAAATAAGAATTACAGATACAGATTGTTACTCATACAGTGCATGCGTTTGTAAACGTATGTAGGTGCATGTGTATTGCATGTACAATATTTTGGACTTTAAAAGGAAAACTTTTAATTACCAGTGGTTGTAATCGGGTTCTCCCAGCTCATGGGAGTATTCAGAGACAAACAAGAGGCAGTGAAAAATATTTTCAAGACTCTAAAAGAAGTGACTGAAGAAACAAAAGATATTTCACCTTGATCTTACAAAATATTACCCCTTTTCAGGGCTCTTTCACTGAAGAACATAAACCAAAAAATATCATGAATACAGCTCCAGTCTCATGGAAAAGTACCTTTTGTCAAACAAAACTGGCAACTGCGTTGATACAGCATCTTTGGACTTCTCTAAGGCTTTTGCAGTTGTGTCACATGGCCTTTTTAATTTCCTATAATGCAAGATTTTTAATCAAGAGGGCACACATTAGATAAATTAAAAACGGGCTTATTGGCAGATATCAATGAGCAGGGCTGTTCCAAGCAAGGTCCCCTGAGAGAGATTCCTGGTCCAACAGTATTCAATACATTCTTATAAACAATCTAGATGATGAAATAAAATCTTAGCTGATTAAATTTGCATATGACACAAAGATTGATGGGATAGTAAATAGAGAGGAGGGCAGTTTACTGTTAGAATTTAATCTACATCACTTGGTCAAATTGTCAGAATCCAACAAAATGCAGATACAGATTAATGCACTTTGCAACAAAGAACCACAGGTTACACTACCAGATAAGAACTGTTATCTTAGAAAGCAGTAACTCATAAAAGATTTGGAGGTCACCTTTTAACGCTGCTTCACCATGAAGCAATCTCAGAGCAATGTTGTGGCAGGCATTACTGGAACAAAGTCTCTTGGGCGTGATTTAGCAACATTAACATTAAACAACACAAAATATAGTCATGATAATTAATATGGGAATAGCTTGGAAAGGATGGTAAGGGAACAAATGTAAACTTATGGCAAGATGAGGTAACTTTCTAGGTAAAGTATACAGTTTTAGAATAATTTTACGGTTTCTACAAAGAGCTTGTTTATTCAGCTACCATTGTGATCCCCAGCAGGCTTTAGTCAATGAATCACTCTGGAAATTCCATTGGAATTAATCTTTTTATGCCCTTTTTCTCCTTTATGGCTAAAGAAGTCTTTTTGCTCATGACCAACAAAGCTACCTATATATATCACATACAAAATATATGTTCGATGTTGTGCAAATCTTTCTATCTATATAATCTATAAGGAGGTGTGCATATATAATTTATATATGTATAGACATATATTTTTATATGCATGTCTGCATATCCACACATCCCAGCTTGTTAGTACTAAAACATTTATTTATGTTTTTAATAACTACAATATTTCTATACATTCTTGAGTCAGGAAATATGCATTCTTGAAATATCTTCATTTAGGTATTCTAGCATACAAACTGCAAATAGAACATCTTTTCTTTTAGCAGCATATAGAGTCAAGAATGAATTTCAGAGAGAGCTCCTGTGTAATCCACATATGATTAACTGAAACTCTTGTAAAACTTCAAGTCCTGTTTTTCATGCAGTATGTAGAAGATTATAAATAACGAGCTTCTGTATAAAACCTGCTCTACCAATATCACAATAGTTTTGTAGTTTCACAGTCAATAATATAAACAATTTTATTTATTCAAAGTGAAATATCAGCAGAAAGCAAACAGTTACAATAAGTATCATGAAAAAGGTCTGTCCTGTTCTGCTCCTTATAGGACATTTGGGTGGTGGAAAAAGCACATTGTGGAATCCATGTCATCATTCCCAGCAGCTAATCCTTTGAAGTGCATGTAGGGTCTTGGAGAAGTTATATGGGAAAGAGGAAGAAGATGTCATTCCACTTAATTGTACTATGGTTATATCAGTGTATATATCAGAAAACCTACTGAGGAACTTTGCATGTCAGTGTCTAACACATGATGCTTTGAGCTGTGTTACAATAAGGCAGTAGAAATACGCAATAGAAAACTGTGAACCCAGAACTCGGAATTTTCAAGCCAGAACTCCTATCCCTCTCTGGAAGGTGCCACACTGTATGTTTAAAGTACATGTGCTATGCATTACAGACTGCTATTATTTTAAAGAATATTTTAGATTTGATTTTTTTAAGTCTTGTTACCATTGCTATTTTTGTTTAAAAGGGGGGACCTTTTTCTAAGAGTACCGTCTTTGAATAAGTGATTCAGAGCAACTAATTAACTCATGTTAATTAATTAATGATTGAATATATAATTTTTACTTTCAAGAGCTTGACCAAAAATTGAGATATGAGCCATGTGAGCAAAAAAATCTTCAACATAAAAATTAAATATCACTCAAAGAGATGAAAGCTTTGGGGGTTTATTTGTTTGTTTTTGAGGGAGGGGATAAGAAAATCTTGCTTTTTCTGAAAAAAAATAAAACATTTGTTTCTCTGGACATTGTAAGAATGTGTAAGCAAGCAACCAATGTCTCAGTTGAACCTTAACTTTTGCTTTGTGTGCCAGAGAAATCCATAATAAATAGCATAAGCTGTCAAGTTTACATTTATAAGATTATATGTTAGTTTATTTTTTCTCTGGAAAGGTAGATGGGCAAATCATATTAAACCCATACCTGACTGTCATCCAGCAAATCCACTCTTCTAGTTATGCAGTTCATTTTTCTCTTACCTCTTTGAATGCATTTCAATGTCTAATAAAACTTTATTTACTGGGAATGCCAAAAAGTGAGTCAATAAATTTATTGAGCAGGGTCTGAAAGAGAAATGTCAAAGATGAATAAATTTTAGCACAGTGTTTACTTTATAATTGTATTTTTTCAAGGAATTCAATTCCTCTATAGACTTTGAAGCATAACAGCAGCAGAAAATGCAGTCAGAGTACCCAAGATGAAAAAATGTAGACTAGTTAACTTAGTTTTAGACCAATAAATAAACTGCAAACATTATGAATGCTGTGAGTATTTAATAATATACAGCATTTACTGTATTACAGTCTTAATTCTAGTCTGTTCAGCTCCATCCATACCTTCCTGGAACAACTTTTTTCTTTCTTTTCATTTTTATACTCTGCGTACATACTATCCACTGCACACAGCGAGCACCTGCTTTTCCAGACATCCTGGATTCACACAGACAAGTCTCAAAATCTTCCTGGACAGCAGGAAGGATATGTATGAACCTTTGCCACCAGTGTCTGCAATACAGCTGCTGTAATGATAGTGAGATCTAGACACATTTGAGTTAGCAACTAAGAAAACCTGTCAAGTATAATGCTTGAGTCAGTAGTCTTCACTGGACTTTGATGTTTTGAGAACTCAAGTTATCTATCTAAAAATTCATGCAGATAGATTTGCATTACACAAATCACGGTGACAACTACAGTATAGACACACGATTTGTTACTGCTCAGTGCTTTTTACACGGTCTTAGACTCAGCAATTCTGATTACAGTACCCACATATTAAGTGCAAGCTAGGATTAATGAATTCTCAGCTGCAAAAAAATCTCAGCCTCAAAATGATAAGTGTTTGACAGCTTGTAGATAGACAACTGTGAAACTATGTTATCTGACCGTGCAGCTCTTCTCACTCTTTGGTCCAAAAAGATGGAATATTAGAAAATGAAATAAGAGTATTCATGGATCTTTCCTACAGACACAGTGAAATTCTATTCCTGACTGAGCTTTGTAAGGGCAATAATTACAACATTATAGCTCACGAAATATTTAAGCATAGATTTTAAATCAGTTGCACATACAGCAAAAGGAAATCTTGGACTTCAATCATGAGAAAAATCAGAAATGCATTTCCAAGCTGTTTCTTTTGCTGGGGTTCAAATACATCTACAGAGGAGGTTATAGATAGGTACAGTACTGTGTTATTACTGATCAGCCTTACCCCATTTTGCTCCATAGATTGAAGCCCATTTAGATACAACATAAAAATAAACATGACAATAAGACTAACACAATTTAATTTCCAATTGCTTTAACACAGAAAATCATACCTCCTTTAAAGAGTGAGGGAAAATGATGGAATCTTTATGCAAGACTTCTGGAAATAAACAAAACACAGGATTTATTCTTTATGGGAATGTATGTTATTACATATATAGAAGTGCTAAAAGAAGATGAATGAAAACAAGAAATGTAAATTTTACAAGGGGCTACAAAGGGATATCAGGAGCTGCCTTTCCTGCTGCTGCTAATATGGGCCTATCAACTGCTAATGTATTTCAGCTGAAAGCACTGGACAAAACAGGTGAGATCCTTATCAAAATAGGAGTTCTCCTTGTTTGTCAACTATCTGGACTCCTGTCTCAGTCTGACAGGTGAAACTGTGAATAAACTTTAATGATTTGCCATAAACTTATGACCTACTTCTTAAGACAGCTATTCTAGAGTAGCTAATATTTTTATTCTAATGGATCACTATTTTTTTTTCTAAACTGTTTTAACTGTATTATGACCTTGTCAACAACGTAATAGCATACGATCTGCTGTGAGTTTCTTACAGACTACCTGTGCTTTGTGATTCGCTGTTTCTGAACTTCTGTTTGAAAGCCACTTTATTATGGTTAGCTGTAATCTCCTCTGCATCTCAGTGATATTCCACATGCTCTACAGTATCTGTAATCTTAAATCTCAGATTAATTTGCAGTTGAATATTAGAATAATAACTTCAGATAACCCATAAATTTTAAGGCTTAGCCCTATGTCGACTTTTTATGGTCAACATTTAGACCTTTCAAGGATATTTTTGTATGAATAAAATATTCCATGACAAAAATCAGATACAGAGATGTAATCTTGCCTTTAAAAAAAAATGTATTCCCCTTGAATAAAGTGAAAACAAAACAGCGGAGCTATCTTGCTCAAAAATCCACAGCTACGATTTTATCACACTTCGATCTCAAACATTTTTCTTTCTAATGCCTCTTATCATTATGCTCACAAATCCCTCTCCAGGATATATACCAATTAAAAAAAATCCTAGGTTAACAGCCAGGGAAATTTCTAGTCCACATTTTTTGCTTCTGGTCAGCTCTGGGCAATGGTCACATCCATGATAACCTTTGCTCATGGCTTTCTTCCTCTCTTCATTTATGATGACAGGCTTAAAAATGAGATAAAGACTCGTTACCGGTTTTACTTCTACTTCCACCTTCTTGTTGCTACCAAATACAGAAGTCAAATTCCATGTAGGAAACCTTCATCTCCTGCAGTGGGACTGGGGTTATTTTAGGTGGCAGTGGAGATTAAAGTATTAGAGGATTTGATTGCTCCTTTTGTTTAACATGGCATGCTTTAAAAAGCTCTGTAATTATATTTTTTTTTTTAATTCATCCTCTGTATGCAGCCATTATAACACTTCAGCATTCAAAAGTAGTGAAGATCATATACTTGCTTTAATATTAGGGTATTACTATTTTTAAATCCATAAGTCACCAGCACTCATTATAGAATCATGTTTATGTAATCACACCCAGTTTTTAATAGCCTGGTTTTATCCCTCAAATGTTGTATTTTTATTTGCATTGACTTAAGCGAAATATCTTTTAGGTACAACTTCCCTACTTATCTCTGTGAATTGTTAGAACAAAAGGAATATCAGTTATATACTAGAATTGTAGGTCAGTATTTCATTTTTCTATAGCAATTCTGTATTAGGTCAAAAACAATGTTTATGAATGTAGAATTAGAACAATGTAAAAGAAAAATTTACAAGCAATGGGAAGCCTTCCACCTCTTCCTGTCAGCTCCTGTTATTCATCTCATATCTGATCTGTAGCTCTCCTTCTGTTGTCATCCATGTTTCTGAGTTTTCCCATGCAAATCTGTGTTTTATAAAGACACTTTGAATGTCTGGTGTGAACAGCTTTCTGCAGGTCTATTTCCCCCATACGTATATATGCTCCTTAATCTTCAAATTCCCAAACTTCTTATTTTTAAAGATTCATGAATTCTATTTTATAGTCATAGGAAGCAAAAATAAAAATTGGCTTTAAAGTCAAAGCAATTTTTTCCCCCCTTTCTATCTACAGTGAATGTCAAACAATTTTAGGTATTGTAGCAATTTTCGTAGCTGTTTATGGCTACTATAATTCCTGTCAGAGATCCATATAATGAAATAAAGATTTTTCAGGTCATGCTATCATCCATACCAAACTCAAGATATGTACAGTAACTTGAGAGAAACTCTTTTTCATGTATCTTCTGTAGAGAGCTTGTTGTTTACTTTAAAGTTATTGCTAAATTTCATGGTTTTCCTAGGATAGCTTCAAACTGAAAATTGTGCAGATTCTTTTTTTGTTACACAGGTTTTCTGACAGCGCTTTCTTTGAATACTTATATGCAGGAGACCCCTTCTCCAGAGACAACAAAGTCAGTCCCCGCCAGATATTTTTGACCTTTGGTGCAATCTTTCTAAGTCTTGTTCGCCCTGGCCTTAGCACCTACAGTGCACTTGTAGCCCCAAACCCAACACCATGACACACTGGAACAAGTAGAAATTGGACCTGGAGGTGCACACCAGAACAGGATGGATCTTGCAAAAGCACAGTAACCTTTAGTGGGGGAGATCTCCATCAACTAAGAAGCATTAGAGCCATCACTGCCTTTAAGGGTCACTTGAGCCTCTTATTCTTTGCATACTGAATAGCATTTTAATAACTTTCTGACAGTTCAGCCTATAATAACAATAATAAATTATATCTAAACTAGATATTTTCTTGCTGATGAATAAAGGCTTAACTTTTTGTGTGTGTGTATGTGACATCCTTATGCATCCATAAAATGAAAAATAATCTTTGGAAGCTGAACCAAATAATTAAAACAGTTGCATTTCCAGGCAAATGTTATGTTCCAGTATAAATTAATCCTCTGCTACAGCACATTACCAAAATTGGTCCAGGCACTTTAATGAAAGCAGAGTGTTAACAGGCAAATATAGAATCCTCTAAAAATCCAGTCCCCAAAATGTTGAGCTACTGTTAAAAAGCAGTGAGGGGAGAAGTGTCTTAAATTCATCCCTCTAAAACATGAAAGCACCTCTTTTGATGTTGGATGCTCTGTGGTGAATTCTCACCAAAGTACTAAAGCCATTTCTACAGTTTTCTTGAGGCTGGTTTCTCCTTTTTATCAACAGGTGAGTAGCATGGGAAGACATTTGGAATATGATAGGCATTAACTGTCTTGGTTTTGTTGCCTTAGCCACTATAGATGTAGGCACCTGAATCCAATTTGATCCTTTCTGATGCTGCCAGATTATTATAGCTCTTGTGTATTAAATACCCTCTGTGAGGTTGTCTCAAGTTCATCTACTGAAAATTCACCTCCTGAAAGTCCTGAGAACTAGATGGGCAAATAAATTCATTGTATTCCAATGCAAAACATGTCAACTTCAATTCTGTGCATTTGTAAATGTGTAAGAAATCTAGCTCTGATTACTAGGAAGTATCCTGAAAGGTAGATCTTCCAATCTACTCTTAAATTGGACAAGTGCAATATTACAAAGTCCCTTGAAACTCAGATAAGTGCTCTAGCAGCTAACTTACTGGAACTGACTTATGAGGAATGGATTTCCTCCTTGCTATGGTTTGTATGGTCTAGTTAAATATGTGTGTTCTGAGAACATATGTATATTGAAGTTTTGAAGGTTTCTTTCATCCTGCTAGAATTAAACAACCTCCAGTATTTGTGTGGTGACAAGCAGAAGTAGGAGGAATTGCAACAATTTACTAATGAATGTTTAGGTGTCCAAGAAACTCAGGAACCTCTAAGATTAAGGACTTCAGGTGATCCATGTTGATGTTTTATTTCAGATTGGGAGCATGTTTTTGAACAGAATCTCTCAATTATACCCTCTTACCATCCTTTGGTTCACATTCTAACTGCAGAAATTTGATTACATTGGAGTACACATATCTGGGAGGCTCATCCAACTGCTGATGACTAGCGGTAGTCTAAAGTAAACCCCACAAAATGAGTAGTTTGTGGTTGTGTTCTGAACATCAAACATTTCCCAATACATATCTACTCCTACAGTACCACACTACTTGTAAAGTGATCCTCTTTTGAAGATCTTAGTTTTGGACGAAGAACCAAAAGGATTCCTGGATTTTAGAAGAGTAGACTTCAACCTATTCAGAGATATGCCTGGAGAAGAGGAGTCTGGGAGAGCTGGTTGATATTCAAGGATCACGTCCTTGAAGCTCAGAAAGGTCCATTCCAACAAATAGGAAATCAAGCAAAGGCAGCAGGTGGCCAGCATGGATACATAAGGAGCTTCTAACTGAACTCAGACATTGAAGGAAAACGTACAAAAGGTGGAAGCAGTGGCAGGTGATCCAGAAGGAATACAATGCTGCAGCCTCATTGTGCACGGATGGGGTTAGGAAAGCCAAGGCTACCTGGAGTTGAATCTGGAAGGAGTGTGAAGGGAAACAAGGAAGGATTCTAAAAATACATAAACAGTAAAAGGAAAGCTAGAGTAAATGAGGACCTGTGGCTGAATAGGTCCAGGGACCTGGTGACAAAGGACATGGAAAAGCTAGGGTGTTTAATGCCTTCTTTGCTTCAGTCTTTATCAGTAAAACCAACCTTTGGGAATCCCAGGCACTTGAGACCAGGAGGAATGTCTGGAGCAAGATTTCTTCTCAGTGGAGCAGGACCAAGACAGGGAGCACTTAAACAAACTGCACATACATGAGTCCACAGGGCCTGACAGGTTGCACACAGAAGTGCTGAAATCCAAAGATTTCTTTATATAAAGTTGCTAATGTATATTCAACAGCATGTGAGGAGATAAGGGCTTTGTTTTGAGATGAAAAAGACTAATGAAAATGTTAGTCATGCTAAGCTGTTCTTCCAGTTTTTAAAAGTTGTCTTTGAGTTTTTGAACTCCTGAAGTTCAAAGGAAGGAGAAACTAAGGTCAACCATAAAGAAGCTAGAACACAAAAACAACTCCCCCATTCTTTGTGCTTACATCCCGGAAGTGGGGGAAAATAATCCATTTCAATTGTCAGATGGGCTTGACCAGGAGAGACAGGTAAAAAGATTTTCTCAATTCTGATCTCCTCAGGAATGTGTAATATTCTCAGCTTTAAGACCTGAGGATCTCAGTTATTGCAAATCAACCAAGCTCTCAGTTTTCAGTTATACTGACATCAGTTATATAGATAGCAATATTGGTTATATTTACACTGCCATTGTAATAAAAAGAAAAAAGGTTTCAGTTCCATTGATTGAAGCTCAACAAATAATGACATTTTAGCACAAAGGATTTTGAGGCAGATACTGTTTGCTTTTAGCCACTTTACTTCTAAGAAAAGCAATTTTAGTCCATGTTTAACTTAAAGTGCAAAACAGTTGCATTCATTTGGATGGAACAGGACTTTATTCTACATTCACTGAAGATGGCAGAGTTATTTTTCATTTTTAAAGCCAGACAAGGATATGACTTTTTGTGGGGTTTGTTTTTAAATAATAGTTATTTAAGAAAACTGAAATATTTGAGAGTTTAGTGGATTCCAGACAGCTATGATATATAGATTGTATATCTATCAGCATTTAAAAACTGAATTACAGTGAAATAACTTTTCTCCAGTAATATTTTGTTCTGTTTTGTCACATATTCAGCTAGTGCTACCTGATAATAACACTTTATATTCTTGAGTTATGTGGAATGGAATGCCAAATCTAAAACCAATGTAACTAGTGCTTTTTGCATTTCTACATATTTTCTAGTCAGCACAGCAAATGCAGGAAACAAGACTCATCAGTATTGCTGTCTACTAAAGGTCAATGTAAAATGTAAACATTACATTGCCAAATACAGTATTGAATTTAACTGCTTTTATACATCGAAACTTTAAACATACTTAGGTTTTCTCTTATCACTTTTATTATACTGTCCACATATCTACACTTATATACCTCTGTGTATTTGTCACGTAATTTAAGCGTGCTTACAAATAATATGGAGAAAATATATGAATAGGTAAATATTAACAAACTATCATGGCTTCTTATGGGAATTTTATCCATGCAAACATGTTGAAACGTGCCCTGCAGCTTTCCGGAAATCAGACTTCTAGCCACCTGTGACTGCTTCAGCTGTTGTCATACTTAGGAATAAATGTTTCACTTCAAAACAGCCCAGTTACTAGATGCCTATGGAACTATAGGGTAGTAGGGCAGGGGAGACAGTACAATGAGAATATCCCCACTTTTTACGGGCTTGCACAACATGCAGCTTAGCTGGGTCCTGCTTTCAACTGTTTATAACTAGGAGGTTAAGGAGAAAATACCTTCAAACTCTTTTCTTACTCCAGAATTCACAACAGATGGAAACAGCTTCAGAGTCTTCAAAAATATATTTCTAAATCTTCCATTATAGGAAGTAGCAAAGGCACAAGTCCTGTCACTTTCAGATGAGCAAGCACACAAGAGGAAAGGCCTTTCTTTTTCCATATGAAACTTATCTTTCCCACCAGCTACTATATCAGGAAATTCAGAGACACGGTGGGTCTCATGGTCTCAAATTTCTTTCTTAAATTCACAGTTCATCTCCACTGGAGAGAGGTGGGAAGAAAAAAAACATTGTATGTATATTTTAATTAACAGAATTTTTTTCAGTCGTCTTTGGAAACTTTTAGCAGACTCTTCCTTCAGAGAAAGTGGTTGTGTGTTCTGACCTGGCAGTTTCTATGAACCAAATAAAAGATTAAAAGAGGACATACTGTGAAATAGATTACACTAACTGTGCTGTGCAGCTATCAATGTTTTATATTAGACAGCAAGAGCACTTATTTGATTATAGTTTTCTAAAGGCAAGACTCATGTTTACAAGCAAAATATCTGAAAAGTAAAGCAGCTTATGAAATGGTTTATCAGTAATAATAGCATCTAGAGCCAAAGGCTGAAAGAGACTTGGCCTTCTATTTAGCCATTTCCAATGCCTCTCTAACCAGAAAATCAATTAAGTGACTTTAAGCTAACACAGGCATATCTGCAGTGCAGAGCAGAATTTAGCCCAGAGGTATTGCTTTTCAATCTCTAAGATGATGATCATCTGAGAGTTTGACTGAGGGAGAGAAGCTAGCAACAGTGTGAGGCAATCAGATGGTAGGCAGAAAAAAAAATAAAAAAAAAATCTGTTCTAACATGAGAACTGAGGGGGTAAATAAGACTTAGAAATTTTATTCTAATATTTTTTCATGGAGCAATGACTTTAGAAAAGAGACCAGGAGAACAATAATTTGAACTGTGTCTGAGTTCATCTGTGTCTCAGCCCATTAAACTGGAGTGTCTGCACAGTGAACTGAGGTGTGAACTGAGATAATTATACTAATTGTTCTGACTGGGAAAGCCGACTGTAGTGGGCGAAAAAGAACAATTTTTAGAGGTTATAGAAGAAACCAGGAAATACAACTCTTTCCCAGCTAAAATGATGCCACATTTTATTACAGGAATTAAAATATGTGCAGAACAGTAAAGAAGAAAAAGAGGAACGTTGCATCTTCCCTGTCTTGCACTGCAATTGTAATGCTTGTCCTGTCCTATAAGCATCAGGAGGCATTTGAAAGCCTCCTAAATATCTCCTCCTCCTCTCTGTATTTATGTCCATCCAATACAGTTGGTCACAGTAGCTGCTCAGTTAGATTAGTCTGGCCTGACAACTTTACCTTCTCTGCTTCTGATGCATTCTGTTCAGCTACAAAGATGCACCTGAGACACAGGACAACGATGCACATCTGCCCCAAATATCTTGAACCTACCACTTCAGGAATGAGCAAAGAAAGGGTGAAAAGGGGACAGTAGGGATGGTGGAATTCAATGGCAATGCTGCCATTACTGTTGTGATCACAGACTGTTCCATGATTTTGTTATCACTTTTAGTTAGCACTAGTGCTGAAATAAATGGTCCCACACATACCCGTTTCTGACCATTTGCTCTTACTTTTGTGCCAGTACAAGCATCTGCATGTCCATTAAACAAATTGGATGGAGGAATTAATTTAGAATAAAAATGGAGGTTTTTTTATACTATATCCTAATGTGTATTGCTTCCTTTGTGCTATTTTTTCATCAGGCTTCATTTCCTCACTGCTTTTGAAAGTAAATTCTGTACTACATATAAAGAAACTCATATAAAACAGTGATGTTTCCATAAGACATTACGGAACTTAAACTCCTCAGGAAGACCTGGATCACTCTTGTTATGGGCAGGAGAGACATGACAAACCAGATCTTTTGTTCCTGCCAGTATTAAGAGAAAGGATAGGTGATGCCTAGCCACTCAGCAGTAGCTATCAACCCATATACTATGACCTTTCCTCAGCAGCAGCAAGTTAATGTTTCCAGGCAGTGGAGAGCTGAGTACTCTGCCCCTATCTAGATCTGCCTCAGAAATGGAGTTTTCCAGTCTTATTAATCAGGTAGAAATTGTGATTGGTTTTGTAATCTAGGGGTTTTTCACTTTCTTAGGACTTTGCAGTGGCCTCTTATCTGAAGGATGTGAGCACAAGATCTGAAAAGAGTGGAGACTCAAAAATCCTATTCAAACCCCTCAGCATACTTTATTCTTACAAATCTCAGAGTCCAAGTTTTGCTAGTTTAATACCCTTGAAAAATGCATATGGATACATTTTAATATCAAATATTTACTTGATGCAACAGTGGATTAAATAGGCTGGAACATTTTTTTCTAAATATTATCTGACTAGTCAGAAAAAATACCACTTGATTTCCACAGCTGGCTAAACCAGAACAAGAATATTGTGCTCTGGAGCAAGTGGCTGTGCAGGTAAATGCACTGGATTATGCAGACGGATGTAGATGGATGAAATGAGGGAAAGACTGAATATTTCCCATCTCCACTCTGTATTCAGAAAGATTTGGTAGCTCTTTGAAAACTTTTTTTACATGAAAACATTCTTACACTGAACAACCTGTATAGGTCTTCCTTATACTGTGGCCCAGAACTTTTTTACGTGCCTATTGCTGATTTCACACTTTTGTAACACATTTGGGGCTGGGGACCAGTGGATGACAGAAACCTGGAGATAACAGTGATAACTGCTAATCAGCCTTAAATATAGAGAAAGTCAAAGAGATCAGCCTCAGGCTACATGATTAACAAGGCCATTAGCAGCTTGTACTGATGATCCAGTTGATAATGCAATAAATAGAGAAAACAATTACCCAATGGGAGCTGAGGGCAGCACGTCATGTGTGGACCTCAGACGTTATGTCAAAGGCTGAGCCCAGGGTGGAACTCTTTTGCAGAAGGGCCAGGCCACCAGCCGGGACTAGGACACATCCAGCAGTCAGCATGAATGTCCTGTGCCCTGGGTCTGTCTGCCAGTTTAACCTGGACCAGAGGGGCAGGGACTATGGCTGGTGTGAATATGATGTGTAGGACAGAAACACTAGACTAGAAATTGCTGTCTACCTGAGCCATCCTGCCTAATAAATAAATTCTCAGTCTGTGGAATGGTGTGGTTCTCCACATGCCATGGAGTAGTGTGGTTCTGTGGTTTTGGCCTCCCCACCCAATTCCCCCAAGAAATTAGCATTTTCATAACGGTCAAGTAGGAGATGGTTAACTAAACAATTTTACAAACATAAAGCACACACAAGTAAATTATTAGCTTGTCTGTTTCAATGGGGTAACACGTACCTATAAAATGGGAATGAAATTACCTATGAAAGGAATAGGTATTTTTCAGTCAGCAATGTGATTTGTCTTTTGCAGAGTGCTTGCACATGCTGCGTGCCGGAGGACGTTCCAGTAGAGCTTCTTCTGCCCTCTAGTGCAAAAGAGTAGTGGTAATGGGCCAAAATGACAGAAGAGATCAGTGGAGGTAAGAAGCAGTCAAAGCCATTTCTTATTCTCTAAGAATTCATCTCTTATTTCATAAGATAGTGACAAATTCACTTGTCCTCAGTCCCCATTTTCATTCATTGTAACCACTTCAGCAGTCTATATTACCAAAAGTAGTTCCATTGAGTTCAACCACCCTCCCTGGTTCCTTCCACTTTACATTTACATAATAGATTTATTAACCATCCCCAAGGTTATCAGAGAGACCTCTTCAGCCCTGGTAACATTCCAATCATCTAATCTATCTTCACTTCCACTCTGGCCTTTCTTTCTAAGGCTTATTGCCTTCACAAAACAAGTAGTCTAGGAACTGCACTCTGGTTTTGGGATTCCCATCCATGTATCATGCATCTGCATTTACAGTGTGCTGCCTAACTGGCAGGGGCTTACGTCCATCATTACAATTAACTTATATATATCACTGCATATTTATCAGATAGCAGCTATTTCAGAAAAGGAAGAAGGCACTTTGAGTCAATTATTTCACTCTTGTCTTACATAATAACCCTTCCTCACATAGTGCAAGTTGTGGCAGAGATATATGTGGTGTTGACAAAGCAATTGAAAAGCTACATGTTTGGGTTAAGAGTTACTTTTGACTTTCAGTTTACAAGGAAAACAATATGCATAATTTTTATTTTTTAATTTATTATATTAGGAAAAATCTTGAATTGTTTCATTCTAATGATGTAGTACTGACAATTTTCAGCTGAAATAACGAAAAGTGAGGACTAGAACTAGTCTTAACATGAAGCTATATGCCAGGGAATTTTGTCTTTAACTTCTGGAATGCCTTTGATAATATCCTGGACCTTGTTGGAACTTTTTCCCTTAAAGTTGGAACTTTAAGGTAGTATAGGAATTGATTAATCAAGATTCTGTTCTCTGCAGGATTCCCCAGGATTAAAATGAGGCAGGAAATACTGTTGACCAAACTTTACAGAAAGAAGTGAATGATCTGGGTTTTCCCTTTGTTGGCTATGAGGCGCTTTTAGTCAATGAAGATAACGTGTACTTGCATGTCACAACTGACAACAAGAAGAGTCTTAATTTTGAAATTGTCAGATTCATTAGTCTTTGTTAACCATGCTTATTTTAAACTTGTTTTTGTAGATCCACTTATCCTGTGTGATGTTTACTTTGTCAATTATGTTAATATCTGTAGAATTACATTATGGAAAAACACTGACATGTGAGAGAACATGTTCTCAAGAGGGACTGTGGTTGTGATAACTTGCCACTCTCTTCTGTACTGTGGAAAGGATGCAACTGATGATTCAGAACTGTGTGTAACCCAGTTATCTGTCAACTACAGATACGCATTACTTGCACTGTGGCTTGTTCAGATGTGAGTTTTACAGTCTCCTGTTCTTCCTTTAGCTACCAGCAGTTTGGATTCAGATCCATTCCCCCTCACCCCATAAAAAAAACAATAAACTTAAAGTTATTTAAGAATAGATGTAATGTTTTGGTTGCAGGCAGTAAAATTGACCATGAAAATCTGAAACAATTGAATGCAAGAAAATCTTTGCAATTACATTGTTAAAGTTGGCAACAAAATAAAATGAAAAGATTTAACTTTCTGGACATTTGAGTGTAATATTTTCAGGGTTTGGTATCGTTATAAAAAATAAGGATAGTAAATAGCATCTATTGAATTTTTTGTGTACTCTTACTCTGTGTACATCAAAAAAAAATTTCAAGTCCAGTCTACAGACTAGAAATTCTGCCATCGTGAGTGCAAGAACTGCCTCTTCTTGAATAAAAATCTTGAATAAAAATACTCATAACTATACTTGGCTCAGCTAGAGGCTAAAAAAAGGGAGATTTCAGTATTTCCAGCTGTTAAATTTCACTTTAATACAGAATAAACCCCATGGTGAGGGGAGGATTCTGGGATTTACAGTGTTTATTTTCACTGAGAAATATTTTACACCTTATGGAATCCTATTGTTCCTCTGTGGGGATACCTGCTTGCCTTTGGCCTGCATGTGTAAACCATAATCTCTAATTTTGTACCTGAAAGGTTGGCATTTTCCCTGATACAGTTTTACTGCCAAAACTTTAAGACTTAAGTCTTAAGCAAAGAGTTTTGACTGTAAATGCATTGTGACATTTTTCTGTATTGTTCCCTCCCCTGTCTACAGGAATTTATAGATATCAATTCCTTTGTTATGACTGAGAAAAAAAAAAAAAAACATTTCTTTCCCTGATTATTATATAATTCTGGAAAAATATGATGCCAGTCAATAGATAGCAAGAGGAGGCAGGTGAAAAAAGGGGCAAAGTTCTCTTGCATGGTTAATGCAATCAGATAAACATTAGGTAAAATATTTCTAAGATCACAGCAACAAATTACAGTACCTTAGAGAATTAGTGTTTATATAATGATGGATGTACCAGCACAGTCTGTTTGGGAAAGGAACACCAAGAAAAGGAATAAACACTTCTGAAGATGTGTCCTAGACAATGAAGGGCAGGATTCACCTAATCTTTCACTGTCCAGAAGTTAAGCATGTAGTCTAAGGGACTTGACTAAATTCCTTCATGAGTTAGAAAGGAAGGAGATAGACTTCTCTTGAGGACCATTTATTCTACCTTCCTTAAATGTTGGTCTTAAGATAGGATGAATCACTCTCAGGAGACATCTCTTTCTGTATCTTCCCTTTGAAGAAAAAGTTGGCATGAATGACATGCTTGAAATAGACATCTAACTTTGAGGACTAAATTAGGTGAATTGCATCTCACCTTTATTCAGAGCATAATTCTTATTCCAAGAGATACAGGCATTACCTTGGACTCCTAAAAGCACAGTTTTCAAAGGTCTTTATTCAGGTGCAGATAGGCCTCTAATGAGATTTTAAAAGTGCATAAATTTATAACAATCTCACCCTTCCAATTACTTGGGCCCAGAATCATAAGGGCTTTTAAAGTCTTAACTCATGTATATACTTAGTTCATCTTAGGTACTACTGAGAATTAAGTATTTGAATGGGACTTGACTGGTTTGCTGCATATTTAGACTCCTAAATCACTTTGAAAATTTGGCCATACATGGATACATCAACACTGGATTGCAACATGATGTCAAATTTTTATGGGTAGCTTTAAATATTTTACCTCATGTGTCAAAAGCTAGGTTGCTTAGGTAAAATGAATTCATGTCAGCTAAACTGCTCTGATTCTTAGTTGTCCTAGTTTCAGCTGGGATAGAGTTAACTGTCTTCCTAGTAGCTGGTACAGTGCTATGGTTTGAGTTCAGTATGCGAAGAATGTTGATAACACTGATGTTTTCAGTTGTTGCTCAGTAGTGTTTAGACTAAAGTCAAGGATTTTTCAGCTTCTCATTCCCAGCCAGCGAGAAAGCTGGAGGGGCACAAGAAGTTGGCACAGGACACAGGCAGAGCACCTGACTCAAACTGGCCAACGGGGTATTCCGTACCATGGGATGTCACATCTAGTATAGGAACTGGGAAGGTGGGGTGGGGAATCACTGCTTGGGGACTAGCGGGGTGTCGGTCAGTGGGTGGTGAGCAATTGCCCTGTGCATCATTTGTACATTCCAATCTTTTCATTATTGCTGTTGTCATTTTATTAGTGTTATCATTATCATTATTAGTTTCTTCTTTTCTGTTCTATTAAACCATTCTTATCTCAACGCGCAGGTTTTTCTTCTTTTTCCCAATTTTCTCCCCCATCCCACTGGGTGGGGGGGGAGCGAGTGAGCAGCTGCGTGGTGCTTAGTTGCTGGCTGGGGTTAAACCACAACATTAGTACAAATTAGATAAAACAGAAATATAAAATAAAGAAACTAAATACCTTTTGGAGGTGTTAATCAACCCACATGGACATTTGTGTTCCTTGCGCTTTAGAATTTGGTCTTGTTCATTTAGAGCCAGAACAGGAGTCTATACATCATATTGCTGACTAAAGGACAGATGTACCCTGCAAGTACTCTTAAGCCCAAACAAACTACTTCATTTTGAATACTTGCTTTTCTTGAGTTTCAGATTCACATTATTTCATCAAATTATGGTGCATAATATATAAGTCTAGCTTGAAGCATATAGTACAATACCCTTTAAGTAGCACACTGCCCTCTTCAAAAACCAGAAGTTGTTTCCCACAGGTCTTAGAAGAAGCAGGCATACAGAGTTGATAATCATATTGTACTTCTTAACAAAGAATGTGAAGAATGTCTCATTCTTTCACCCACACAGAGGAGAACTTTAATCCACAGGTAATTGTACTGATATCAAAGAAATGTTTTATGCAATTGTTCAAGTTTAGTAAGGATGGACAAAGTGCACTCAGAATTAAAAAGTACATTGCAAAATAATAGAAAGCTGTAAATGAAGAAAAAGTGAGTTAGTGCATCATATATATATATATCTATCTATCTCTGAAAGAGAAATAAGGCAATTCAGTTTCCTCAGTAATTCAGTTATGAAGCAGATATGTGGGGAAGCAAATAATAAAGATTCATAATCCACTACACTACGAAAATGATACTTTTCTGGAACAACTTAATTTATTATTCAAGCAGATGTTTCTGAGACTCTTTCCAGGGGCTACTCTCAAAATGCTAAAGCTTACATGTCACGTTTTGCTCTGAAGTCTGTCAAAAGAAATTACCTAGCCTTTTCAACTTGGAAGAGTTAGCACTTTTGGGGGGGAACTTATTGTTACTTTATTGTTGACATTTTCTTTACTGATTGTCCCACAGATACAATATCAAAGACACTACAGAAAATTCCTGCTCAAAGCAAAAGTAAAACTTAATAAAATATTTCTTTATTTCAGGAAAACATTTATTGAGAGAGAAAAAAGTCCATCCAATTGTTTTGCTATTGGAGATTATAATGTCACAATTGAAAATGAAAAGCGATAAAGCTTACAGTCTTCCTTTGGAAATGCACAGGTTGAGATGCACTCTGCATTACCCAGACATTTAATTTATGTCTACAGACCTTCTGAGTTCTGGTGCAGTTAGTGGATATAAATATGTGTCTTTGAACACTTCCAAACGAAAATTTGTTAGCTAAGATTTGGCAACAAAATTAAGAGGAGAAATTTCCTCTGCAGACCTTCAAAGGCACTTTTCTCTTGTCTTTTAATTATTAAAATAAATTCAGACACTGTAGACTTGATTCAATTACTTTAAGATGGGTCACTAATGTCTCTTGAAATGGATGTTGGCAATGAGGGCATGTTACCAATCGTCCAGCTGCTGAGCCAGAGAGACTTGGGTCCCCTACAAGTTCTGTGTAATATCTGGTAGCCTCATGGCACTCTTTTACGTAGTGTAAAGTGTTTCAAATGGTGCTGGACATTTACATCCTTATTTTTGAGCAAGTGAATCAGTATCTTTAGGAATGTTAGGTCATTAGGAACTTAAAAGAGAATGTAAATTATATGGCTTGATTAAGTCCATTGGAATCAACCCTCAGTAAATAGCCCACTACTAAATGGAATAAAACTCCTATTGCAAATGAACATTAAATGAAACAAATACAGGTGAAAGACATATCTTCTAACTGAAACTAGAAATTTGGTGGACCTTAGAGAAACTTACATGCCATTTTACTTCTTCTGATCTTAAGTCTGTTGGAGTATGTCAAAATCACCAATTCACAGTTTACAATCCCATTATATAGTGCCAATCCACATTTTAACAGGCATGTTTATATTTTATTGTCAATTGTTGTTGTTTAACCCCAGCTAGCAACTAAACACCATGCAGCCACTCACTCATTTCCCCCCCACCCAGTGGGATGGGGGAGGGAATCAGAAAAAAAAAATAAAACTCGTGGGCTGAGATACAAATAGTTTAGTAGAACGGAAAAGAAGAAACTAATAATGAAAATGATAACACTAATAAAATGACAATAGTAATAATAAAAGCATTGGGATATACAAGTGATGCACAATGCAATTGCTCACCACCTGCCCAGTTAGTCCCTGAGCGGTGATCCCCCAGCTCCCACTCCCCCCAGTTTATATACTAGACATGATGTCACATGGTATGGCCAGTTTGGGTCAGCTGCCCTGGCTGTGTCCTGTGCCAACTTCTTGTGCCCCTCCAGCCTTCTTGTTGGCTGGGCATGAGAAGCTGAAAAATCCTTGACTTTAGTCTAAACATTACTTAGCAACAACTGAAAACATCAGTGTGTTGTCAACATTCTTCTCATACCGAACTCAAAAACATAGCACTGTACCAGCTACTAGGAAGTTAACTCTATCCCAGCTGAAACCAGGACACCAATGAATTATAACATTCATTACCCACCCTAACAACTTGCAGGACTGAGTTGTGTTTTAGCATCCTGATGCTCCCTGTCTTTCTCTTAGTTACCATTTACAGATTCTACTACGTATGTTTATACAAGTAAGAGCATGAAAGTTCTGCATCTGTATTTATGTTTCTGCATGTATGTGCATGTGTACAGTAGATGAATGCAAATGCCAATTTGATAGTTATCCAAATATTTATCTTTTGATTGTCTCACATATCTGAAAATACTTTTTCAATTTGCAGTTTTCACTGGAATGTAGCTAATTAATTTTACTAATACCTGATGTAACTTGAAAGAAAGCAGTACATTTTAACACATGAAGCCTAGCTAAAGCTTTGATATTTTTTTTTTTCTTCTAGAAGCCTAATTTAAGCTGACAATGTAAGTTATAATAAACTTAGTCCTTAACAGATGTTATTCCAACAGAAAATCCTATACATTATTCTACATACCTAAATGTATCTTGGGGTTAGGTGATAACACCAATGTGTCAGAGAAAAATAAAGGCATCCTTAAAAATCCTTCTCAGATAGCTATTAAGTCATGCTAGACACTTTATTCCATATAACAGAATGGATATTTCACCCCAGGGCTAATTCTGATCAAGATTTTCGTCTCAGTAATAACCTCTGTAATAAAGTCAGATCATCTGGACATAGTCTAATTAGTCCTCAGATTTTGTTTCACAAAGTCAGATTTGTTTCAGGCATTCAAAAATGTAGGTGAAGACGAACTCTGTGGCTGTAAGGAAAGGAGGTAGAGAGGAATATTAAACAAGAGGCTTTGAGAGAAAACCAGTGGGAGACTGAGGGTGTATAAAAGGGTCTATTGAGTTTCCAGAGGTACTTCGAAACTTTCAGAGATTCCAAAAAGCTGAAGGCTTTGCTTGCATTGCTTTCTTTTTATTATTATATATTATTCTGTTTTAAGTGCATACTCTGCTATAAGTTTAAGAAACTGATGATTATCTTTAGGTTCTCCATTTTAAGGGAGCACAAGTGAATGATAGAAAGGTTTATTGTCTTCTCTGGATTTTAGGTGGAGCCAATAGTTGCATCAAAAACATTATAGTGTCCACTGATATTAGACAGATATTGATGGAGAAACGATTATCTGTTTTCTGTTAAATTAGCTTTATTCCAAGAGCATCATGTTTATAATATAGCCAGTTTCCACCCCATTGGCTTCTTCCTTATTGTCAAGGAAAATTGCAAGGCTGTAAGTATCATCAAAAATTCAATACAAGCATCAAAAGGAGCAGCAGTATAAAATATTTCTTCTGTTTTCTGAAAACAAAGCAGAAATAAAAACATAAACCAGGAGAAAAAAACCCTCATTTATTTCTCCCCGTTCTAACTTGTATTGAAGGATGTTGAAAGTATTTGAGTACTTAATAAATACTTATTGTTTCTGAACATGAAGAATAGTGTTTTGAGTTTATATGAAATAATAATGAGTATATTATTGAGAATATTATCTTTAATCAGTTATTATTCTATAATTGTTTTATTTTGTCCCAGTTATTTACCCATGCCATTTCTACAACATCTAGAAATCCGTATCACACTGACATACTTCAAGAAGGTTGTATATAGAGAAGTACATACAGAGTTGACCCTCTTATGGCAAGAAAATAATTATGAAAATATCTATTTGAAAATCTCTGCTACTATGTTATTTAAGTGAAGACTTGGTCCTAGATTTCTAATAAAATATAAAAGAGAAAAAAAACCCCAAACTTGAAATAAAAGGGACTAATATTGCTCTATGAAATAATTTTATCTTTTCAAAATGCATTAAGATTTCAGATAAGTATCAGAAATTCAGAGAACAAGTAATTATAGAAAATATAATTTAGTCAGAAGAAAAAAACACCAGTAGAATGCCTAGACTGTATAGAGTTCTTGGACCTCCACTGTATGTGAAAGTATTTCTTAACATCACTACATAATGCAATTTTTATTTACCTTAGGAGACTGAACTGATCATCAGATTTACAGGGTCTGATATGACAAGCTAAAGGCTCAAACCATTCCACCATCCCTTTCTGCAAATGGTTCAGCAGTGATTTATTCAGAATATTCAAATTAATCATTAACTGTGCTCTAAAAAAGCAAAAAAAGAAGCAGAAAATATGTTGGTGCACTCTCAGCAGAGAGCACTAAAAGTGGAGTGCTGTCATTTCCCAGTGATACTATCCTTTAGCAATCATTTGAATTTTTTTAAAACCTCTTAGCCTTATCTTGTATTGCTTTTCTACCCAGAAATGCTTCCCTCTGTCACTGCCACTAGGCTCTCACCAGTACACTTCTGAACTTGGAAAGCGTCCAGTGAAGGGCTGCAGAGCTTACTTGTGCCCTTCCAGGGGGGAATCAAGATACAGTGCATATGCAATGTGTCATGCAGTTTTCTTAGAACTTGTAAAAGATCCAGCTGTGCTGTTAATTTGGTCAGGCCTCAGGCCTTCCACAGCACATCAATTTTGCTTGATTTACATTCCAGAGCCTACATTATATTTCTATGTCAGGAATCAGTGGGAAAAGATTCTTATCGAGCTCCTTGCATTGCAAGAGAAAAGGAAGAGAGTCCAAAAAATATGTAATGGATATAATGCATTCTGTAAATATATTTTCTGCATGCTCGTTTATGAGAGAATTTTTCTAGTGGTATCCCTCTAAAAGAAGAAGGATCAGAGTGAAAATACTCTATTTTTCATCATTTGTAGTTTTTATTTTAATTTATTTTTAATAATTTTAGAAAACATAAAAGCAAACAAAAATTGCCTATTCAACTACTTGGAAAATGTTTTCTTAGTTGCACTGAATATATAATATGATTTATTTTATTCCGTTATTTTTAAGTTACTAATATGCTGAAATAATTCTGGCAGTTGTTTCCACTTTTTTTTCCCTATCTTGACAAGAAACACCTCCTTGAAAACAAAAAATTAAAACAAGAAAGAGCTTGAAAGAACGAAGGCAGCAAATTCAGATGGTCACTGCAGAAAAAATTTTTACACAAATAGAAATATTTCTAAGAGTCAGTGTTGTAGTAAAATGAAATGACAAATCATATGCATGCATATACTGAAGGAGGATATTTTCAAAAGAATAGGGTATAAGAATCCAAACCCTTCAAAGGAAAAAAAAATCACTTTGAAAATTAAATAAATAAAGGACTGCTTACTTTTTCTTAAGGTAGTTTTGGAGGACAGCTTTTCTCTAACAAGGATAATATATTCAGCCATGGTGAAATACCTACTAAAAATATTTCCTATTATCTCTTTTGAATATTTTATTGGTAATTGGAATTAATAATCAAATGAAACAATGGAAAATCAGATGGCTGGGGTTTATGTTTAGGTACACATCAGTTTGGTAGCGTGCCTTAAGGAATACTGGACAAAGTGGATGTTGAGAGTTTTTATTAGATTATATAACTAAAACACTTTGTGACACATCTTTCCTTATATTTCTTTGATATCAATATTCAATGACATTAAAATTCAAAAATAGTAAAAGGATAATTGACTCCCTGAAGCCTCTAGAGTACTTTTAAATGTATGAAAAAGGTTTAGTCATGTGTACATGTACAATATTTACAGTATCCCAATAACGTAGATATGAGAAATTAAATACATTTGTTTGTAAGCATCTGGGAAGGAACAGCAAATTATATGAGCTATATCAAAAAAGTACTTGATCTTGACATTTAAGTACTTCAATGGGCTGATGACAAATTTACTACGGCTTTTGTAGGGCAAAAAGTTCTGAAAAGAAAAGTCCCAATTATTTTTAATTTACTACCAAAGTAATGTTCTGGTTACAAAATTAAAAGTGTTTAAAAAGGATTTGTGAAAATGTGTAGATGAGATAATTAGGTAAGTTTCTGTAATTCTGAATAGTTACTAGAAATGATACATTGGAGTTACCTTTCATTTTCTTTTGCAGCAACTACATTTGTGGATTTATTGTGGTTAAGTATGTCCCTTTCTTGTTGCTGTTTCCCAGCATCAAAATTGGATGTTTTTGTCATCACCTAAGTACCCAGGCATTCAGATTGAATGCGCAAAATAGTTTTGATGGAAATCATAAAATAAAATTTCACACTTGTTTCATAGAAATAAGGATGAGACAACCAACTTCTATTTACTGATGTAGTTTTGAGAAGTGTCTTAATGGAAATAGCAAGCCCAGGTCCAGTCCCTCCTTTATCCAACTGGATTTGAAACCTATTTTCCCAAGGAACAGTACTGATCTTATTTCTGTTTCTCCAGCTGTTGCTTTTTCACTTGCCTGGGTTAATTAGGGTTTCCATATGCCCAGTTCCTACTTCACACCATATGTGTTTCCTTTATATCTGTACTTGATATCTTGGCATTCTGATATTTAAAGAACCTTGAGCTCATTTGACAAAGTATCAAAGAGGGGTAATATGATTAAAGGGGAACTTCAGTTTAAGGTTTTACAACTTGTAACAGGAATCTAAATACTCAGTTCTCATTAAAGTTGTTGATAACTGTGTATGCAAATGAGTAGAAGCTAAAATTCACAGCCCAAGATGAGAACTTTCCCTTCCCTTCCCTTCCCTTCCCTTCTCTTCCCCTGAACTGAAAGTCCTACTATTTGTTCAATTCCCATATGAAGAACAGTGGCTAGCAGAGATTTTGAGGCCAAATAATTTTTAGAAAGTTCTAAAGTCATCAGAAAGACATTATTGTGTTAAACAATATTTTTTTAACTAGAAAAGTACAGAAGAATATGTCTATCCATAAATAAAATCTCTCAGTATTAATTAATGCTCAGGGAGTGATGGACAAAATCATGAAGAATAACTGCTTATTTCCAACAAGCATCAGGGTCATTCATTGTGATACAAGAACCAAGAATGACTATGTGGCTTTATTTACTTTGTTTAACACAGTTTCAGTGGAAATATGTGAATAATATCTATGATTGTATGCTCAGGGACTTAAGAATCTGCAGGCAGCCTCACTTTGCACTCACTTTAGAAATCATCTCTGTTGCAGGAGGTGCAAACTACTGTCTCAGGATGATTAAGGAAAATGTATGTTTTCCTTCTTCCATTGTTCCAACAGAAGTCTTTGGATGGAAAATACATCATGATGGAGGCTGTACCATTTTCTGAACTCAAATATCAGCCCTGACTCCTTCAATAGTAAGAAGACAGCAAACTTAGAACAAGTACTTAAACCTCTTGTCAGTTGATAGCATGGACACAAGCATGAAGACATAAAAGTAACCTTCGGTTCTTTTGCTCCTGTTATGATTCATTGAATCTCACAGCTTTAGAAAATGAAGGAGATACTGGATTTTGTTTAACATAGTTCAAACAAGAGATTTATACTAGCTTCATATTATCAAAATAGAATTGCCAAAACCCACATAAATGACTGGCTACTAAAAATTTTCATATTAAATTATCCATTTAGTTCCCCTCTCCATAGATTCATACTGCTAGACAGTGTCTTTTAAAAAGTTAGAAGTCTTTTTACCCACTGAAAACACATGCAATTATTAATGCAACTGATTTTATGCAGAAGGTGGTGAGATACTACATGAATGCATAAAGCCTTGGAGAATTAGGCAGTTATGACCTGGCCCAATGGACAATGCTGTGTCCTGACATATGAGAAAGGCCAGTGCAAAATATTCACAACTCCCCAGAATTTAGGACTCTGTTCTCTCAGTGATGCACAATATATTAGTGTCAATATGAGTTACAGCACTGATTCACTGCACATTAAGGCAACGTGAGTTCCCTGAGGTTCTTTCTCCGTATTTTGCAGAGTTCTGCAAAATGTAAGCTTCTGTTAAACAAAGTAAAGTCTCTAGGTCTTCTGCTTTCAAAAAGGGCTTTAATTCTATAAATCAGTGTAGTTATATATTGCTTACTCTGTTCCCAGATGGGCAGGAATAACAACTCCAACAGGGGTGAAGACTTTACTTATTCATCTTAATGTTGTACTGACAACAAAGCCAAGTATCAGGCAGTTGAAAGCTAGTATTACAAGCATATATTTCCAAATTGGGGAAGAAAAATAAAACAGAGGATGCTCTTAACCTATAATATAGTTCACATATTGAGAACAACTTTGCCTTAGATGGTATCTTTCAGAAAACTGAATGGATAATGTTCTTCTGAAAGGAAGAGGCTAATACTATTCCATCAGTGTTTTCCATTATAACAGCATGTTCAACCTGTTCATCTGTATGTAAAAATTCCTTAATACCACAATTGCAATAAATGCAGATAATGTCCTGAATATTCAAAGGAATAGAGCATGAGGAAACTTATTTGCGGAATTTATTTCTTGACAGGAACTTGATAACTTTGGGTTCCCTAGAAGTTTCCTCTGGATTTTAGTAGACTGTAGGTCAAACCTTTAGTCTGCAAGAGGTTGATTTTATTAATGTTGCAGACGTGCTGCAAGGTTGTTGTGATTTTGTATGTTCTTTTTTGAGTTTGGACATGAAAATTTCGTATGTGTTTGTTTGTGTCCTGACTGAATGCCCCACAAAGGAGAATTTGGTTTTACTCCTCATAACTGATAGGATCACTACACCAGCGCATGAAATTAAACTCCATCCTATTAACGTCATCCAGCAATACCTCATATCTGGTTTGGGATTTACTTATAACTGACTAATTATAAGCATTTACTTTTAGTACTCTAAGTACACAGAGTGATGAGTATTGAACTTTTGAAAACTCTTTAATACGATAGAAAGAAACAATGATAATTTTAAAATACTGGATACACTCCAGAAGAAAATATTCCTATTCAAATAGAAAAGTACCTTTTCTTCTGTGTAATGCCATGTAACTTTGTATCAGATAAGAATCAAAGTGAAAATATAGTGTCTCAATATTGTTCACTCATTCGTTCGATAAGGATTTGCTTAAAAGGAAAACATCTCGGTTCACTGCAGATCATGGGGGAAGAGCTTCTCTGCTTCCATCTACTGGTGAATTGAAGGAAACACAACACGGGCAAGGAGCTTTTCTTAAATGCGTACTCTTCATAGCCTCTTGCTGTCTCTGGGGCGTTTTGTTCTCTTTAATTAAAATTCTTTTAAAATCAAGTCGGAGGAAGCATGATAAAATTATCTGTTTTTATGATTAAACACCATGATCTGAGGGGAAAAAAAACAAGCCACTGTAACATAACCAGTTGCGTAACTGAGAAGTGAAACTGGACAGTACTGAAGAAATGGGGAAAAGGTGAGTGTGATGGTCTGACAAATTATAGTCAATGTCTCAAACATTCGTTAAAGAACTTTGGTGGAGAAAACGACCTCTGTAAAATGCTGGAGTTTTGTGAACAGGACAATGTGGCTGGAGGAGAGGGCCCCCCGGAGGGTGGGAACGCTCTTCTCCAAAGCCACAATTCCTTAAGTGACCAGGAGAAGGAGCACAGCATATGCGCCTGGAGGAGGAGGCCCCACAGAGGATAGGACTGTGCTTCTATCTTAAGCGGTCAAGCCAGCAGAAAAAGAGAGGCAACTCCGTAATGAACCACCACCCCCCCACATCCCCCCAAAGCTCTCCCCGACCAATTCCAGAGAACCCCAGGAATGGGACTGCGCATGTTGAGACCATCGACTAACACACTATAAAAGAAGGGAGAACAAGTCCTTGGGGTGCACCCTCTGGACCTGGATCTCTACACTAGCTGGACCAATGCTGGACCCAGGACTGGTGAAACCCTTTTCTTCTCTTTCTTTCTTTCTTTCTCTCTCTCTCCCTCTTTTCCTTCTCTCTTTTCTACAGTCCCTACACCTCATCCTTTTAAACATAAACTGTTGACCAAGTCTGAGACTAGAAGTGGATCCAGCCGCCCCTGGGCTCCTCTTTGAGAAGGAGTCCAGAAAGCAAGGGGGTCTGCTCTGAACCTTGTGACTCAACAGGAGGGCTCTCCTTCTGATACGTTTCATGTTTCTTCTTCCATTTCTTTTTCTACACCTCCCCTCTCTTCTCAAACAGCGGCTTAATGACATGTTGCAAGGTTCATATTGATAAGTTCACGTGTACTTGGGCAAGGTTAGCTAGTTTGAATAAATGTTGATTGTTGTTTGAACTCCCCTGGTGTCATTTCACCTTAATTCTGACAAAGGAAATCCATGAACCTGGGTCGCTCCAACTTTGGGATGCGACAGTGAGACCAAATGCATTTGAGCTTGGGTTTCCTCCTCCTCTTAATGTGTACAAGGGAGTCTCCACCAGCCAACAGAACTTGCCAGAGCTGAATTAGGGAGCGATCCCAGATTCATCACCATGGCTTGGCTTCAAGTTCTTCAGTGAGACACTAAAAAAATGAATCATTGCAAGGTGTTGCCCCAATGTAATGGGTGTCAGGAGAAACTGAGCATCTGCATAATGACTGTACCTGCTGCCATATATGTGTATGCATACATATGTGCACACATATACACATACATATGCATACTGTCATACAACATGCATATGTATGACTGTGTATTCATGTTCATAATTAATGTTCATAGAGGGAATAATGTTCATGGAGGAAGAGGGAGATTCTTGTTCACTTTATCTGTCTCAGAGCAAAGATGTGAAGGTTGAATGATGGCCAATAACAGTGGGATGCAAAACCACCTCATTTAAACAATGGTAATCCTTACTTAGGAATGGGTTTGCAGGACTGGTTTTCAAAGCATATCAAAGGATGGACACTGAACTATAAGTACAATATACAAGAAGAGGATGCTAAGTGCCACTGAAATGTTTGTTAGGAAGATGGAAACACCAAGTCAGTGCTGGACAGGATGCTTTACTTATTGTTCATATAAAAATACTATTGTTTTACTATTGTTGTTTCCCAAATCAATTATGTATGCCTTTTGACCATTACAGCTTTTTCTTTTTTTCTTCCTCTTTCTGATTTTACACCCCCATACTTTTCTTGTGGAAGTAGTCAAGATTACTGACTACCAGGGAGGGGACATTTCCTGGGCTGGGAAGAAGGTAAAGGAATAAGGAGGAAAACAGGAGTTCACCAAAAAACAGATCACCTGCATATTTAAGCTTGTTCATCATTGTTGCCAATAGTATACAGCAGAAAGATTAGCCTTATATAACTATGATTTGACTGTAGAATTCACTTCTTATTTAATTGATGTAGTTCTCCACACAGGCTTATGGGGTGGGGGGTGTCTTTTGTTTCATTTTCACATGGAGTAGGAGAGAATGACTGTTGTAAGTTAATGTCAATTGAAGGACAAGTAGGGATAATGATTTTATTCAGTTTAAGTCTTTGATCAAAATGTAAGTAGAACATCTACCCTTATAATGTGTTTTTGAGGCTTATATGTAATAGCGGTTCTTCACTGATACGTTAGATAATTCATTTTACATCTATTTCTACGTCACGCAGAGTACTTTCAGCTGCTTCTGATGGTCTTACAGTGACTTTGTACTTTAAACTCAAGGTCTAATGACCAAACCAGCTTCTATTTAGAAAATTCAGCTTCTAAAAATGAGCACTGAGTGATTATTCCAGCTTGTGTAGAGATACTAGGGAATCTCCTGCTGCTCTTGGGCTTGTTAAAGTCACCGGTGCTCACACACTTGGAATTTGCAAGACTTTATGCATCCCATTTACAAGAGAACATTCTGATTTCAGCTGGAGTTCATTTGCTCATCAAAGTTGCACAACTATGAGTTTTAATCATTTGAGACTGTTACCAGAAAGTTTCCTCCCACTCCAGAAAGATTTACTAAATAATAGTTTGAGAAATCCAAGCCTTTAGATAATTATGTCAAAATTATCTCAAAATTATGAATGCTTATAGACTACTGAAAAACAACAGACATTTTCTGAGTTAAAAACCAAACGAAAACAAAACCCCAAACAAAGAATTTGACTATCAGTACATTTGCAATCAGTTCCTCCTCCCTAGGGAGCTGTGAGGCACACAGAAAATGTACAGTGAAGAGTGAGAGAAGCACAACAAAAAGCAATATAAAAAAAAAACCACACCGCATAACTGAATATTATAGGTTTGATTTGTTTCATGTGCATCTTGTCTGCAGTGTGACAAGGTAGATGTTGTAGCATAGCTAATGTTTCTTTGTGTGAAGCAAGTCTCAAAATATTTGAAAGCAGAAAGATTTGGATCATATTCAATTAAAGACAGAGTAAAGCTGAAAAATGTAGTGGTTATGCTAGTGAGAAAATTAAATCCACATGCAAATATATGGATAACTTTAGTTTCTTCAAACTAGGCTCTGAATTCCGATACCAATTAGTGATTTGTTATGCTGTTCTTCATAGCTTTTCCCAGAACACAAAGCAGAGCCTTTCCAGGCCTGACAATGTTTGAGTTTTAAGAGCTATGAAAAGGTAAAAGAATAGAGAGAGATACATAGACACAGATACACCCATATTGTTCTCCTAAGTGTATCTATAAAGCAGGGTGAAACTAACAGTGAAGTTTTAGTTTTAGTTTAAGATTAGATAGTTTGATCAAGGCTGATTGTTAGCATCAAAGCCATGGAACATTGTTGGAGGTGCATGTGCTTATATTTTTGCTTTTCTCAAGGGCAAGGAATACAGGCTGATTTAAAAACTGGAAGAGAGAAAGAAATTGAAGCTTTGAATTAATTTGTAAAATATATGTGTTTTACATTAAATTGATGGATTATTCTGTTTTTTTCCTTTTGTTTAAATGGTACATGCTCAACAACCATGGCTGAAACAAACAATTTTTGACAGGCTAAATGTCTCAGGGTTAAAATACTTGGATAAGTTGAGTAGATACCACAAACTTGCTAAGAAATAACAGATGGGAATGCACCTATTTGGGATGGGACACAACTGCCTTATACCTATACAAATACTTACAATGGAAGTTCGTATCTCTGAAAGTGTTAAGGTTTTTGTATCATTTTGTCCTTGTCTAAGAATGTAGCATAAGAGATCCATACGTTAGTATACTACATCCAAATGATGTTTTATTGGAAACTAATACTATTTAAAGCAGTGTGCATTTGGTCATCAGTAGGTAATAAAAACAGTGTTATGTAGTACCTCATCCAGGAAAGACTTCTGTTTCCTGCCAGATGGGCCATTCCACATCTATTTAAAAGTAGAGAAAGTGCTATCTTAAGAAACCAAGATATATTTTATTATTTTACATATATAATTTCTGAGTACAGAGTCATTGTTATCAGCAGTAAAATAATAAGTTCATTGAGTCTTTTGGATATGAAGTTGAATATTTGAAATCTAGTCAAACCAAGGACTGCTTAAAGGTAAGACAGAACTGAAAGGAGGAAATAAATTGAGTCATTGAATAGTTATAAACTACCAAGTTATCTAGAATAAAGCTGAACAAGGATTAGGAAGAAATAGTAGAAGACATTGAGGTGGGAGCAGAATCTGCAAGACCTTTAGCAATCCACTGTGTTTCACTGAGTGTGAATTCAGTGAGAGTACTTCTGACTTTTGACCATATCCTTTTCGTGAAACTCACACGGTTAAACTCACATGATTTTATGAGAGCAGTATTTCGGGAAAAGATTGCAGTGTTTGAAGTGAAACATAATAAATAGTAATACATTAGGGAAACCAGTGTGGAGGATCACAAAACACAGACGGTATTCAGCAAATATTACGTACTTCAGTTGCGGTTGCTAAAGAGCAATGTTTATTGGTAAGCTTGTTTTACCATTATAAGTTTCTTTTACTTTTGAAGTCTTGGGAATCACATAGGCAATTTGAGCTTTATACCCATGTAATGGGGAGTAACTTCTGCTTGTTCATGCTTGGGTATGTAAGAAGTCAACTATATGTTGTTGGTTTTTTACTCATATTTATAAACACTTCTCATCTCCACTCTTAAAGCATTATTACCCTGGACACAGTACCTGTACAACTTACCAACATGCTCTTTTAGCCCTGTTTTCACTCTGTCATACATGCTGATAAGATAAACATCTAGCATTTCTTCCACTTTTTTGACTGCAAAGCTACAATACCAAAACATTTAAAGTGAATTGCAGAAGGGCAAGGAAGGTTATGGAGCATTGAGAATGACCAGCCACAATTCAACTAGGAAAGTCTGCTTTTTGGTGAGAAAACAGACCTTGAAGAACGTTAGTATATTGTATACTTGTTGTTGTTTCCAGAGGGAGGTTGGAGGCTAAAGAATGACTTTACAAAACATGAGGATGACAGTTACTATTAATTTTTTTTATCAAGGTTAAAAAGAAAAAAAAAAAGTTTAATGAAAATATTCTAACCAGCTTTGCTGGCTCTATCCAAACATTTCTTTCTTATCCTTAATCATATTTAGTCCATTTAGAAATAAGCCAATTCTACATCTGATATACAGATGTTAAATGCACACTCTTCATGTTGTAAATTGTGCACGGTTATTCTTGCACAGAATAGTTAAAATAGTGAACTCTGAAGATGGACTTGTGTGAAGCACAGACACTTTTTTGTTTGCCTTTCTTTACATATATGTATTCTTTATATATATATATATATATATATAAAATTTTATTCTTTAAAGGACCAGAGTAAACATATTTTGAAAAAAAATGTATTGCAAAACCCACAGAAACTGAATGAAAATTGACTGTGGTAAAGGTGAAATCATTGATTTTTACATAAGATCAGCAGATTGCTCTAGCAAGACTCACCACTGTGCAAGAAGCCCCATCAGGAAGAGGACATGAAAGGTTGTTAGAAAATCTGTACAGAATTTAGATTAGCTACTTTAGTGTACTTATATAAGTTTTAATATCTTCCTTAATAATAAAATTCATTTATATCCCAGACGTCAGGTTATTGGTCTCTTGGCCTCTTCAAGGAAGTAATTGAGCACCTGTATGGGGACAATGGGAATTGAGGAGTTCTGATTAGTTTTCTCTAGTTATAAATTATTTATCACCTCATTCCATTTCCCTCTTACACCTATTGGGACGTTTTCACAGTCATGTTGCATAATAAGAAAGTGAACATCAGGATTCTATTTGCTATGGTTCACCCTCATGAGCCATTTAGCATTTTGTAATTCCACAGAAAAAGCTATCTGATCAGTGGAAATGAAGTGAGAGTTTTGTAGATGTTTTCTGTTATATGATTTCTTTTTAAAAAGGTAATGACTAACTCATTTAAAAATGGATAAATTGGCTAACAAATCCTAACCTGTGTTGTTATACCGGACACCTACTGCTGAAAGAGCAAATAACTTTCCTACTTCCAAAATACATACATCATAAAATACACACAAAATGCTTATATCTATTCATGTTCAAAGCAAACACCAGATTTTAACATAGCTTAATACATTTAAAGCGTACTTCTGCATATTCCATTTTGGAAAATAGTTTTCTTAGAGTGGAATGTTATAAAACAGTGATCTGTAAACTTCAGTGATTTTTCACATCCTCTTCCTGCTGCATACCTTTAAACTTAAAGGAATAGACCACAGTTTCTTTCCTACCATCTGCAGGTGAGACAAGGGTGATGGGCATTTTAAAACTTGTGAGTACATAGTAAGCTTTGTCCTATGAATATATTAACCTTTTGTACTCCTTGCCTCCAGTCCATCAGTTTGGACTCGGAACTGTAGACCAGTGCCTTCTGAGACCTCTCATTTGTCACATAAAATTCAGTAACACAAAATACGGTGTCATGTGTTTGGGGATGGATATGAGAGACACTACACAGAACAAAACACCTATAAGCAAGAACTTGTTAGTTGGAAAAGACTCAATGGAAGAAGGATGTGGCTGTAACACTTGTTCATAGCATGGCTATGACCTGGCACTATGATAAAATTATAGAAAAGGCCAATACAATAACATTTAGTAATAGTATGAGTGAGCAAAGCTATAAAAAGATCATAAGCTGAATACTGTTTATGGTTCTAAGAGTTCGTGTTACACAAGGATGAATTTAAATGTGACCAAGATCAAAGAAATGCTAAAGAAACATCATCAAATTCAAGGCCTACTTTGGAGAAGAGGTTGGCCTGACCATTCCAGCTCCAGGTTCTGCCGCAGACTTCCAAAGTGGAAAAAGGCACCAAACTCCCTGTAACTGCAAGTTACAAGGTGTGGAAGGGATGCCCATGGTAGCAGGCAACTGGATTTAGTGGCCCAGGGAGCCCTCTTAGCTCAATCTTCCTATGTTCCTTTAGCATTATTTGTCTAAATTACCATCGCTGCATGCCTGGAATACTGGATATGCCTAGCTTCCTCACATGGGTTCATCTCTGCTGGATTTAGTCCCTCATTATTTTACCTGGAGAAGTTGCCTGGTTTACCCCCATGCACAGACTTGTTTAAGATCTAAGACAGGCAGTCTAACTGTGTCCTCTGTCACATTAGTAATAAGTTTCAGCCCAGCAGTATTTTTAAAAAGACTATAATTCTGCAAGCTGTGAAGTCAGTTATAAAGCTTGCAAAGACCTCAATAATTAGACCATGCTACGGCACCTATCTCACATAGTAATTATTGCTGTTTGAAGGGTGGCAGGAACTCCTCATAGATTAAAGCTGCATTGAAAGACAGTATATAAATGACAGTATGTCCCTCACCTCGTGAAGAGACAATACCTCCCTGAGGCCACACACACACCTTCTTTACTGGTCTTTATCACAATAATTGTACGAGGCAGTAGCACTGAACAGTACACCTTGACAGCCATTTGGCTTATTAAGCCTAATTTGCATTATTTAGAAAACAGAAGTTTTCTTCCCCACATTATAAAATTAAATGAAACAAAACCGGACCTCTTTTATAATGTCAATAATAAGATATACTTTCAGGGAAAAAAATAAATTCCATGTTAAGAAGTTACAAAATCCAGTTTGTGGACAAGGACTGGGAGGAAAGTGCTGAGTGACATATTCAGTAATCTGATCACTAGAAACAAGGAAACAAATTGAATGATTCTACAAGTCTACAGTTAATTTGCCAGAACATATTTAATCACATAGGGCCAATGCTGCCCTCAGACTAGTAAATAGAGTTTCAGCTGGTATAATGGGGATTGTGATCAAATGTCCAAAGGCAAAATTAAGACCCCAATTTGGATATTCCCAGAACCTGAGTAATTGTTTGACTGTCTTGTTCTTTCCAGTGTTCTATAGGAAAATAACTATCTTTGATGGAATGTGTAAGAAACCATCTCATTTGTTTTGCAGAAAGAATAAACACACAATTTGCAACATCAAGAGGTAGCTCTTCAGAGGGAAAACTATAGGTCAGATCTTCACTTAATGCACTGTGATACAGCCAGGTAGATAAAACCTAACACAATATTTTTAAGTGCTCCTGTTTTTCATGACATCAAATTCAAGTTTATGATCTAATAACATTCCAGTAAGGGCACTGTAAATTCTGAAAATGAAGATCCAGATAATTTCTAAATAACAAACCAGCAACTGCTTAGTTCTAAGAAATGACTCAATAACATTAATATATCCAAAAAACCCCAGTGTGATTCCTTTTTATAGATTGGATTCATAAAATCCATCTGGAAGGAAGGAAGTGGACTCTGCTGAATAACAGAGGTGTTTAATTAAGAAATATTATATTATCAGGGAAATGAACATACTTGAAGACTGCAGAAATAAAAATATTATCTATATACAGATATTTATGTTTTACTTACAGTGTTTGCACAATGCTAGTCCTTATTCTGACACTAAAGGTGAATACAATATTCATATGGAATTGACTGATAGTTGAGAAATTATGTTGAAAGATATATTCCACAGGGAGTTTTTTTGGTGGGGTTTTTGGTGGTGGTTGTGGTGGTTGTTTGTTTGTTTGGGGGTATTTTTTTTTCTTTTTTTTTTTTTATGCTTTGTGGATGCAACTAAAACTTAGACTGTGGAAATTTTGAGAATAAAAGGTAATAGACTTGTATACTGAGTAAGGTTCAAAACTAATTGTGTAAATTCATTGATTCCTAAACAATATCATCAGATTCTATATTCTCCTTAGATTTTTTTCTCACAGATGGTAACTGAGCCTCATTAGACCAGAAAAACAACCTCATTTTTTGTATATTTTGTTTTTAAACAAACCAGCCAACAAAGAAAATGCATCTACTTTCCATTCTTATCCAAACTTGACTGCTTCTAATACTGAAATAGTTTTCTACTAGAATGTGAGATTATGTCAAACTGTATGGAGCACCTTGAGAAAAAAGTACTTTTGTTCTGAAAAATTAACTAAAATACTTTTATAAAAAAGAAATATGCACATAATAATTTCTGTTCTAGAGTGAAATACATTAACATGCATTGTGTTCACAAACACAAACTGAGCCATAACTATGGCTCATACTGTATGGTACTAAATTAGATTAAAGATTGCCACTTAGATAACTTTCCAGTCCTATGCAAATGAGGTCCCTTTTATATTTGCAATCAGAAGAGGATCCGGTATGATTCCTTTTCTTTCCTTCCATTCAAAGGAAACAAAAGTTAACAAAAAAACTTTTTTAAATACTTCTAACATTTTGTTTTCTTATTTCCCAATTTTTTAAAAAAATCTGTTGCTGTTTGATGTACATTGTTGTTTGGCTGGGTTTTTTTAACACTTCAGTTCAACCGTTAAACTGATAAATCAACAATTTTAGCCAGTTCCTTTCAGAAGTTCCCTTCAGCCATCTCCACTGCATCCTGAAAAGAGAGTAGCACAGAGTCACTCATTGATGAGGAGAACGTTGGTGCAGAACGGATTCATCTGTCAATTAGTTTCATGTGTCAACTCATTCTATAATATATGAATGTGCTGCTACTTTTTAAAGCTGCATGTTCATAAAGTATGTTAGTGGATTCATGGTTCACATACACTTCCAACTACAGATAAAGAAGACAAGAGAATCTAGTTCTAAAACTCTCGGTTTTCTGGATGTGGGGTTTTTTTCCTTTTTTCTGCACATTCTTCCAGTCTGCCATATTTCAGATAAAAAATGTAGACTAAATTAAATTTGTTCATTGATTTTTATTGTGCAGACTATAATTCTGTGGACCACTACTACAAATCCTTTTTTCCAAAGACTGTCCCAGAGAATTACTTCCAATGGTATGGGCATTACTCCCAGTAGCAAACACCCTATGTAGAAGGAGATTTCATAGACTCAGACTGCTTATTTGTCAGAATGTGCTATAAAAAAAACAAAAAAGATTTTGTATAAGAGTGTTCCACTCTTCATAAAAAAATGTATTAAGCAGCAATTAAAAATCTAATATCTCTCTATGCCCTCAGAAAGCAGATGACTAGGATCACTAGAGAAATATTAGACACTTTACTAGTATCATATTTTAATTAACATTGATTAAAACAACAATTTATATAAACCAAAATATTATTGCCCTCACAGGATACAGTAAAAAATAGTTTTCAAATACATTATTGCATTGCAATAGCTATGAAAAAATAGCAATAGTTCATCATCAAATTGGGCAACTGCTAACAAATCGTTAAAGTAAAATAATATTCCCTTTATCTGCTCACTGACAGCTTCTCCTTGCTCTATTCTTCCTGATCCAACTGTTTTTCCTGTGATTCCTTATCGTAAGTAAAGTAAGATTAGGGTTTATGTTACATCTTGACCCAGGTGACTTTAGCATAAGTCTGGTTTTGTTCCCTCCCTTAGGTCTGTTCTATGAGTTTATATTAAAGTGAATGAAGAAAAGTTATAATTAGGGAGAGTTGCTCAACTTATATTTTGTGTGTATTTTTTCTTTTTTCACTGAGTGACATGATTTTGTGGTCAAACAAAATATTCACAAGATCTTTTCCATTTAAATTTAACGGGTGGATTTATGAAAAAAAAAATATAATGAAGAGCTGAACAAAATGAATCCTTTTATATGATTTTTTTTCCCAACTGAAAGATTTCAACTTTTGATTTTGAAATAATGTATCATTTGGAATTTTTCCAAAATTAAATTATGAAAATAATTATTTAAAAAAGAAAATCCAAAATAGAGACAAAAAGTTTAAGCAGTAATGAAATATGAGTTATTCCAGATAACATTATGCTTGGAAGAGTGGCCCAGAAACTCTAAGGAATGTCTACATTTGTGTTTTAGTTCACATCAGCAATGTAATTTCAAAGCAAATTTTCTTCTATTGGGGTATCATCCCAATACCATGCTCTGCTTAACATTATATAAGAATTATTGTGGCATTCACACTGGATTTCCTCCTGTTGACTCTAAGCCAGAAAACAGGCATTAGGAGTGTGCCTGATGTACTGCAAAAGCTAATAGGCATTTGAACCACAGACCAAACTACTATAAAGCAAACACCCCCAAACAGTGTAAATATTGTACACTCAGCACCAACTCTTTCACCCTAAAGATCCAGTCATCTTGTTCCATGCCATTTGCTAATGTAGACACAGGCTTTGAGCTCTTATGAAGATGAAGTGGAAGGGGAGCAAATGCACGTGATATCTAAACAAAGGTTATAGAGAAACTCTACCCAGAGGCTCACCCTTCCTCCCTCAGGGAAACAAATATAGGGCATTCATGGACATAGTAGTTTCTGAAAGGAAACAATGGAAGAAAACCAGTGAACATGTCATCTGCTTATGCCAGACAGAGTTAGTTCCCCTAAAAATAAAGATATTTATATAAAATAAAATAAATAAAAAAGCCTAACATGATCCCTGAGAAGATAAACAGTGGAGTAGTACTAAAGATCCAAATTCATTACACATGGCATAGGTAACATGAATTTCGGAATGTCCTTATTAGAAGTCACTATTTTTTTTCAAACTGAAAATTACAATCTATTTAAGGAAAGAGCCATAAACACTCAAAATCTGTAGAAATTGCTATAACACGAGCAAATAAAAAACGTAATGTGTCTTACTCTTAAAAAGGCAACAATTAAGAAATGATTTTGTTACACTGTGTAAGTAGCTTCACAGGAAGAAACTACATGCCACTAAAAGGCTGTTTAATCTAGAGAGGAAAGGCATACTATAAGGTAATGTCTTGAAGCAAGAACTTAGCTATATTCAGATAAGAAATAAAGCACACATATTTAACAGTATGTCTAATTAACTACTGGAACAAATTATTAGAGACGTAGAAGATTTTCTGTCTCTTTGTATCTTTAAATAAAGACTGACCACCATCCTGAACAGGAAGCATTAGCTAAATACAAATTAAAGAATACAATATAGGGTCACTGAGTAAAACTTAAGCACCTGTGCTATGCAGAGGATTATACTGGCTGAATTTATAGTTTCTTTTAGTCTTTAGTTCTAAGAAGTTTTCAGTTGGGGGGGAAAAAAAAAAAAAAAAAAGCCCTGTCCCAGGACAACTTTTAAATGCTCCACTATGTAGTCCACTGACATAATTGATGCCTTTTTCCCATAGTTTGTCAAAACCGTGAATGATTTTGTCTCATTTCAGTATAAATGGATCCTGCATGATGTGTAAAACCCAGTGAACAAATTCAGTACATTCTTAGGCACTTTTAGTCAATTTTTAGTTTGGCTGAATACATCTAGTTTCACCCTCAGTAGGAGTTTTTCTGTAAGTTATTTTAAAATAAATAATGCTGTACAGCTTTTTGTGAGATATATAACTATGGTACTAAGAGAAAGGGAGTAGCAGAAAAACAGTTTAAGCCTTAAGATTTGTTGGCTTGTGTGGACAAAAACTCTTGAGCTTTCTATATTGATGAAGTGGGAAGATTAAACATATGTTTGTACTTGCTACCATATTTATTTGCATATGCTGCCTTCTAGATGATCATATGGTCCTTTTACCTTTTGGCAAGAAGACATATTCCAAAGAAATAGTACAATGTGATCAAAGTTTGTAAAATGTAGTTATCCCATGTTATGCTTTCTTCATCTGTTTATTGTATAGAACTGCAAAAACTATACACAGCTAGTTAAATGCTTTGCAACTATTTTTTCGTTGACTTCACTTCAAGCATGCTCGTATGGATTCTGTATGGTATGTCAAGCCCCAGATTTACAAAAGCAATGGCATCCTTTGGAACCGTACCTTGGCTCTGGAATCTAGAATAACCAGTGTCTTTAGATCTGTGTCTTTAGTAAAATAATCTCTCACCAAGTCTTTGGGCTTTAAATCAACAAAGAGATTGGGAATGGTCGGCTAGGACCCAGGACAACTGGCAGGAGCTGACAGCACTAGCCAACTAATTGGTGTGTTGTTGGCTTTGAAATGGAAAGAGGGGAACTAACTCTGTCTGGCATAAGCAGATGACATGTTCACTGGTTATCTATGTTTTTAAACATAAAAATAGCTCTTTTAATAAATTGCACTATGTTTTAAGCAATGTATTGAATCCACACAAGACACTGAATATTATGTTTGCCAAATACAATGAACAATCCATATCTTTGTGTTTCAGTTTAATTTACTTTTCTGTAAATGAGAAAATTAAAATAGCCTTTCTAAGAAAACCCTCTGTGTCTGTTTTACATTATTATGTCTACCCTGAAAAATGGCAATCGCACCACATCATAAAACACAATCCTACATAGAACATAAGGGAACAAATACTCTGGCCCTTTTTTTATAGAGGATGGTTTGTCAGTAGATCAAAACCGTAACATAATGACTGCAGTGGCTCAGACCAAGGATTCATTTAGCCCACCACTCTGTCTTTTAGGTGACCATTTGATGTCCTCCAGTTTCGGAAGAGACTGTGAAGAGCTAGTCACATTTACTTATTCCTTGCTACTCAGAAAATTACAGAAATCTGCCCCTTCTACTCTGTTATGTCTAAGTGCCCAGGTCTCCTTAGTTTGTCTGGTTTTGTTTTTGTTTGGGTTTTTTTTTTTCCCTTCCTTATATGGAAGTTGTCCCATGCTTTTATTTTTGTCGCCCTTCTATCAGTCTTTTCAAGTTCTTTATTAGCTTATTTTTGAGCTTTGCACAATAATCAGGTTTACAGAGAGGCATAATGATACTTTCTCTTTTGTTTTCTATTCTACTCCTAATAAACTGTAAAATTTGGGTTCCTTTTTTTTGACTGCTGAACTGTTTTTTGACTGTTGAACACTGAGACAACACTTTCACAGTACTATCTGTTGTAACAGCAAGATTTCACTCCTGAGAAGTAATGGTCTGTTGAGAGTTCATCAAATTAGGTAAAAACTAGAATATGTTTTGCTGTGGTTGAGAGTTTGGGATGAAGTATTCAAACAAACTAAATATAGATAATTCACTAAGTTTCATGCATGCAGTCAATGGAGAAAGGCTATTTCAGAGATGATTCGGATCAGGAGCCTGAATATGTTGCCTGTTTTCCTAGCAATATGATTGCTTAAGACACAAGCTGGCTTAATAATGGGGCTGCCTGAGGCAGTCTTATTTTTAAGGAGTGATAATTTACAAAATATAGTCCTGTTGACATGGAATCCTATTGAACAAGTGAGCAATGGAGCCCCAGCCAAATAATCAACTGCTTTTGAACATGTAGGTGTTAGTCTAGATCTTGTGACTAATATGCAGATGTAGATTTACTAGTTATAAGGGACAGTAAGCTTTCCCATTAGCATGGCTGAATGAGGAACAGACTTTTCAGATGATGTGATGCCGGAGTTTTGTTCTGCAGAAGACTCTGAAGCCCACATCATGGCTGGATTGAACTCACTCTGAACCAGTGTCAGTTTGTTACTTTTGTCATTTAACTGTCAATCAACTTCATTCATAGCCAAGAAAAGGGATATGAATATGCTGAAATCTATTCTTTGTTACTCTCAGGTTCTGCCATGAAAATAAACAGTTGTTTCAGCTAAGTTGGAAATAAAATATAAAACAACTCTGGTAACGTTCATTGTAGGAAGGTTTAAGAGCTATATAGCCTTTACAGTCAATAATAATACAAATCAATATGCTAAAGTAGCCAGGTATGAGGCAGCAGCTTGATGCTGTAACAGGCTTGGAAATTCATAAAGCTACATTGTTTTTTATGGAGGATGCAGTTAATGATCTCACTTTTTTTATTATTATTCAAATTACTATGCCTTAAAAAAATAAGAAATCTAAAATAAAAGTCCTCTTCAGAGGAAGATGCTGATTTATAAAAGCAAAGTGGCAATAAACAAGCCAGAACTCTATCATTAGAGTGGTACAACATAATGCAAAATTTGATGTGCTCTGTTTTAGCTATCAGACTAAATATTTAAATGCATTAGACCAGAATAGACAATGATAAATGGACATACTGGTACCTGTACATACTAATTTCCAAAAGGACAGTGCAACAAATAATGCCTTTAGTGATAATATATTATATAGAACTTGCTTAGGGGAAGAAAATCCTAGCTCTGCCTTGCACAGCAATTGTTCCAATTCTATTTAGATGACTGCAATAGCATTATGCCATGAGTACAGTGGTCTCTGACCCTCAGTAAAATAAGATCCTGAAATGGCACCTAAAAACCCCCAGATTCTATGATAATATAGTGAACTTTTGCTAATAATTAGGAGTGTTAATATTCTGCTTTCCTTCATGACTGCCAAATATTTGGTTTATATGTGCCTTTTTGTTTTGAAAACATTTTTATCAATAGCAGATTTCTTATATACCCATGGAAGATAGACAAATGCATAGTCTCCTATTTCTCCTGAGGTCAACTACAGTTAGAACGGAATGTGCATTCTGTTTCCCATTGTACTGTCTGTGTAATAATTCAGAGTAAATGATAATGTATTATGGTGTAAATCCATAACCTTAGAAAATAAGAGCCCAGTTGGTGCTTGACTTACAAGAGCAAAACAAGCTTACAGACCACAGGTCTGTGTTGTTTGGCAAGTAGTCAATAAAACTGTACCTTATGACTTTCTTTCCTAAAGGTTCTAATCAAGACAATTTATTTCAGGCATGTAAACTCTGCTTTTCAGACTGCAGCTATTGTCAGTGTTCGGTATCAGCATCCGCAGTAGCTGCAACCAAGTTAAACCGAGTCCCAGAGCTCCCCCATCTGTCTCAGTAATAGACAGATTTCCTGTTAGATCAATGTCGTATGTCAGCTACAGTAAAAAAGATGTGGCTTTTTTCCAGATTCTACTAGCCTTTACAATAACTACTTGAATAACTGAAATCTTATCCATTCCAAGTACTATATTTCAGAGAGCTATACAAAGGAAAATAATTAAAAGTATCATTCCATGTGAGTAAACTATGATGAGAAAGGAAGGCAAATTATGAATATAATTCACATAATGAAATTGGACAGAAAAGTGGAGGCAAATATTTAGCAAATTAGAAATCTTTAAAGTGAATGTATGAGGCCCCAGGGAATTGTTTTTCATTGTTAAACTGTTCCCGGTACATCTCTAAACTATGTTTATTTAGGGCTGAAACAGAGTGCACAAGCGTGCATAGGCTAGCTATTTTTCTTGAAGCTTATGGCCGTTTTATTTTAGTATAGTAACACAATGCTTTTCACACTAGAGATGAGGCTTAGATGGCATATATTCTAAATCTACAGATCACTGAAGTTACATTTTGATGCAGCTACCTTGGTAAAACCTGCAACCAGATCCCAGTCTAAGCAACGTCTTTAAAAAAAAAAGGAAAAAAATTCCTGTTTTTCTGCAGCCCCCCTAAGGGAAACATACTCAAAGAAAATGAAGTCTCCTATTTTAGATTCTTGTTGTGTAAACACAGTGGGTGCCCACCTGTCCTGTCATGCTGTCAAGCTTCAGAGGATGATATCACTCTCTAAATGAGTTCAGTTCTGATTTCTCCCTGATGAACAGCAAATATTTTTCAGGCTAGATAACTTTTCTTGGAGATTAAAGGGAAAAACAAAGTAAGTAAAATATAAAGTACATATGGAGGAACACCTTGTGTACTGCTTGTTATATCACTGACTGTCTCAGACTAGCTCCTAACTCGTGGGCACTGCCCTTCCAGCAGGGCTCACCTCACTCTTAAAGGTGCAGTCAAAACAGAAAATAGCCTCCCTGCTCTTTTATATTGACTTACCTGTTCCAGCTAATCTCTTGCCAAGGAATAAACAAGGACCTTAATATTGTTGGACACTCCAGTTTTACAACTGGAGAAACAGTACTGGGTTGTCAAAGGGAACATAGTAGCCTGGAGAAAAGGTTTTTAAATAGTTAAACAGTTACCTGGTTGACCTAAAAATAACACTATTATCCAAATTCTTCTGTGTTTTGATGTTTTGTGCTTTGTTAGGGAAACAGATGGCAATCGGGCATTGGTATGTACATATGTAAATGTTTGCAGGATTTCAAGTGTTTTTTTGGTTTTTTTAATAGGAACACCATACAAGAGAGCAGAGAAACTACTTGTATATTTGGTCTTCCGAGGTCGTTGCTAACATCAGAGTGTCACTGGGTACTTACAAATCTTATTATCCTCAATTAAACATGTTATACTCTTTTATCAGAACAGACAAACTGATATACCTTGTCAGCCCATTGTTCTGTGGGTCTTGGAGCACCTAGCCGTGGTCATCACTACCCATCTGTGCACCTGTCCTGGTTTCAGCTGGGATAGAATTAACTGTCTTCCTAGTAGCTGGTACGGTGCTATGTTTTGAGTTCAGTATGTGAAGAATGTTGATAACACTGATGTTTTCAGTTGTTGCTAAGTAGTGTTTAGACTAAAGTCAAGGATTTTTCAGCTTCTCATGCCCAGCCAGCGAGAAAGCTGGAGGGGCACAAGAAGTTGGCACAGGACACAGCCAGGGCACCTGACCCAAACTGGCCAACAGGGTATTCCATACCATGGGACATCCCATCTAGTATAGGAACTGGGAAGGGGGGGGGGGGAATCGCCGCTCAGGGACTGGCTGGGTGTTGGTCGGTGGGTGGTGAGCAATTGCCCTGCGCATCATTTGTACATTCCAACCCTTTTATTATTGCTGTTGTCATTTTATTAGTGTTATCATTATTAGTTTCTTCTTTTCAGTTCTATTCTTATCTCAACCCATGAGTTTTACTTCTTTTCCCAATTTTCTCCCCCATCCCACTGGGTGGGGGGGGAGTAAGTGAGCGGCTGCGTGGTGCTTAGTTGCTGGCTGGGGTTAAACCACGACAGCACCCTGTGTCAGAACCAACAAAGATTGACACTACCTATGGCAGCAGGAACCTTTCAGAAATCAAGCACGTATTTGCCTTCCCACTTCATCTCTTCTAACTGTCTTTTTACCCTCATTTAAATTTTTACTGGAAGATGTATGTTTCAGCAAGGGGAGCGGGAAAGCTGTTGTGAAACTCCACCACTGTTAATAGGAATTACATATGTAGCTTTTTAAAATTTTTACTGAAAATGCACTTTATTAATTTTTCCTATATGAACAAAATCAGACATTTATTCAAACAAATATGCAGCTGACTGTTGAAGGCATAATAATAGTGTATCCTTACAAGTAGAGGTAGTTTGAAACTGTTCAAAAATGTTAATGCAGTCAACACGGATCAGTCTAACACATACATGCTGTCTCATGAGTAAGCCTTAGAAAGGCTACATTTGCTTTACTACTGACTTATTAAACAATTTCTGTACACATTAAATCTGTGCTAAAGAGGCAATTTCCAGTACAGAATTATTACAGCTTCACTGGTGACACATTTGTGAACAAAGCTACCTACACTTATATGTTATTTTATACTGCTCTTTCTATATTAACAAATGTAAAAATGTCTGTCTAAAATTGTTTCAGCAAGTCAAATCATTATACTACAGCTTCTTTGCAGACTCTTCCTTCAGTAGTTGTTCTTTACCTCATGTAATGTGAGGGCTCAATATGTTCAGCTCAGGTTTGATGATTTTATGTCCATTATTCTAATTGCATTGAGAAGAAAACAAACAAGCAAAAAATATTAGTACATATTCCTGTGCTTTATAACAGGAAAACTATGCAATAAATATAGTTGTTACTCTAAATCTTATATACAACTGAGATAGACGTTGCTATGCCACAAAATAGCATCATAGCATAATTTAAGTCAGAAAGGACCTCTGGAGGTCATCTAGTGCAAACGCCTGCTCAAAACAGGTCAAACTAAATCATATCTATGCAATTCTAGAGATGACTAATTTCAGTGATACAGAGAATATAAAATACCTCAGTATATGCAAGTAACACAAAGTCTAAATGAATGTATGCTTATGTAAGCCAAAAAAGCAATATTCCTTTCTATTTAGCCTTCAATCAGAAGCAAGTGGATAAAATTTATACCAAGTTTAGGACCACATGATATTTGGAAAAAAATCTATAGAAAAAAATAAAGTAACTATTTATTGTTGTTGTTTATTTTTCTTGAAAAATTAGACTAATTTTTCAGATGCTTAAGGAAAGCTATTATTAAAGTAAACAAAACAAAACAAAATATTGGATCCCTCTAAACCAAGTCAGGTAATGGTAAGAAGCACTCATTTTTGAGGGGGGAGAAAGGGAGATAACATAATTTCTTTCGAAGACCTCCACAAGCTGTATGTTGATTTTACCACAATGCACTTAGTATGGTAATGCTGGTAGTGTTGTGGATGATACAAAGAATCTGATCTAGTATTTTGAAAGGTTATACCCACATTAGCAACCAGCGTGCTACAGTAGAAGCAAGTTTCAAGGACAAAAACAATTGGATCTGAGGACATGACACCTACACTAAATTTATTTCAAAGGGTTTATTACATACTAGCTCTTATCTAGTCAGGTCTTATCTGAACACCTATTAGCAATTGCAGGCTCACTGGGTGTTCTCCTTGGAAGTCCAGCTGAGTTTCACCAGAAGGGAATTCAGCTTGTGTGCTCTGAGGCTGCTCTGCAGCACAAAGTAAGTTGTGGTAAATGGGGACAACCATTTAGCTTTAAAAATTCCTTCCTCTTCTATCTAAAACACTGACATAGTAGCACCAAAAGATTCAGAATTACAAATACACCTTCTTAAGTGGAGAATTAGGAACCTAAATTTCTTCCAGGTCCTGGAGGGCAATCTTAGAAAACTGTTTGAATCTTTCGGCAGGCATATTTACTCTTCTGTTGGTGCTAAAAGCTATTACCTGGTTTAGAGTGCTAACCAATGCTGTACCTGTCTCAGCAGGGTCCTTAGCCCCAGTACTCATCGTACTTGGATCTAAAAATCTCAGTGCAGTCTGATTCCACTACCAATGTGATTTCCATATCATAAACTGACATCATGGCTGCTCTCATTCAAAATGACTGGAGTGGCTTTAAATAAAAGTCATTAAAACAGAGAAGATATTTAAACCTGAGGCCCTTTCTTACAGATCCTTTAGGATGGTGGTTGTTTATCAAATCTTTTACTAGATTTAATCAATTTACTACATCTCTCTTACAAGGAGAGACTAGATGCAGCCTTTCTGTGGTGGTTTGGGCTGCTCTTTCCTATCCTGTGATTTATATAAAATCAAATAGCATTGAATATATTAAATGAATATGAATATATTGTATTATTAGAATGTAACTCACCTGTTCTGCAAAAAGGAATGTCTGATGGAAAGAGCTGTGTTATGATCCTTATGCCAAAGAATGTTTGCATGCATAGTTTGATGTGAAATACAGAAACTGGCTTAGGAGTAATACATTTCTCTCTCTGGGTGAGCATCTAAATCATAAAATGATATAGGCAGACTGCTATTATTCTTCTGCAAGGTGTGATAACATTAACAAGAGAAATATAAAGGCTCACTTACCCCCTCAAAAAAAATGTAATCAAATTTAGTGATTCTCCCTGAGAGATTAGGGGATATGTAGCCTTTTTTTTAGAGCAGGAGCTCATAAGCATTTTTGCTGCCTTATGACTGGCTGCTCTCACTACTTTTCAATTAACTGAGAGAAGTCAAATTAAGACCTCTTTTTCTCTGTACTTAAAAAGTAAGTTAAACTTGCTTTGCTAAAAACCGAAGAAACAGAACTACCTATCATAGCTAAAAGGCATGCACTGAAACAGTGGAAACACTTTTTTTCCCCCTATGTTTCTTTTTCATTATTTTATTGGTTCTGTTACCTTTCTTGTTGCTTTGGATTCTGTTCTGAGGTATTTGATTTCCTTTATCCTTATTTAGGAAAACTGGGCAAGACTATGGATTGTAGACCTGGAAGAAATGTGATAGTGGCTGGAATATTGATGTTCATCATTACAATATCTAAGTCCGTTTATTGAATCAAACTTACCTTTCACTCTTAAGTATAAAAGTTTTGCAAGTCAAACAAACAACACACGTCTCCACCCTTGATCTTTTTGGATTCTTCTTCTTTTTATTGCTAAAACCACCACAAATCACCTTCTTTTCTATATTTTTTCCCCAGAAATGCCATAGTAAAAGAATGTTATGCAGCTGAGAGTCAGCAGCAAAGGCTAGGGACAAGTAATCCTCTCTGCCTCATACTGCAAGACTTTCACATTTTAAGTTCATTAGTTCATAAAAAATAGTGTCCAGTAAAATCTAGCTGTAGAATTATAACTGCTTCAGTAAATCAGTCTTTATCATTGCAAAAAAGTGTCCTTCTAAACCCTGCAGGATTAAACAGCAGATCTCTTCCAAACACCTTGTCCTTACTGCTGCTGTTGGAATAGCTTAACTCTGTGGAGATTCAATGTATTAGCCTATACACACAGGAACAAGAAAGTCCTTACTGCCAACTCTGCAGTCCTTCTAGAAACAGAGATGCAGACCTCACAATGTCCAACACTCTTTAAACTTATACATTCCCTCTCTGATGCACTGTAGATACAGATATGCTGAACTGTTCACTGCTATTCATGTTCTCAAATGGGAATTTTCACAAATCATTCATGGCAGGGATGGATTCCCTCCCCCCCTGCCCACCCCATCAAGAAACTACAGTTTTTGTAGCTGTGTTTTAATCAGGGAAATAGAGCTCTCTCTTCTTTTGGTGGGTTTTTTTGTTGTTTTTTTGGGTTGTTTTTTTTTTTTTCCATACAACTCTCCCTATATATGTGTACATTTGGGACATGTTTGACATTATTCACCATGTGAAAAATCTGCGAGGCTGGCTTGTAGCGAACAGTGTGGAAAAATTTCCTCTTACATTATCATCACCTTATCAATAGCAGCTTTTTGATTTTTGACAGTGACAGTAGGGGTATACATAATGAAGCTATAGGTAGGCAAGAAGGAAAGCAATGGGATTTTTCTTCTTCACACATAGGTAGCAAAGCTGCTCTCCATCTGATTCTTCACTGTTGTTGTACTGTCTTGTAAGGGTTACAGGTGCTGGACCTGTATTGCCCACCTTCCATTGTAGGTCCAGAGACAGGACAGCTTGCAAAAGAGCTTTATTTTGTGTGCCTGCAGTGCTGCTGAATCCTGTGAGAGGTTTCCAAGTAGTCTGTCAAATCCATTATGATTGTACCAGTTTTTATATGCTTCATAGAAGGAAACAGGATTAGACTATCAATGCTGTATATGTTTGTGTATGTGTGTGTACAGAGACAGAAAGCGAGACAGAGGGAGAGAAATAAAAATAGTTGTCAAAAATAATACCACGCCATGCAATTGCTACAACTGTAACCTAATCAGAAAGCCACTGAAGGTAAAAAAGTATTAATTATCGATAGGAGTACAGTAAAAAAAGTTATAACACTTTCACCCATCCTGGGGACTACAGGTCATTCCTTTGTCATTCAATGCTTCTTTAATTGCCCATGTTATTAACTGACAGTACCCGTGTTCAGCTGATACTCTGTCAGGTGAAATTTTCTTTACTTTGACTTTAAAGGCAGAAAAGAAAAGGTGGACAGAGAAAAAGAGTAAGGAGGAGATGTAAAATTAGTCATGAGCATCAAAGGATGCCATGAAACAGAGGCATTAGACTTTCAGAAACTTGAACCTTTGGAAGTCACTTGGCTGGGAAATTAAAACAAACAAACAAACACAGCCTCTCCTTGACTTTTAATGTAGAGGGAATCTCAGAATTTTCTTCCACCTTGCTTCTTTGAATGCTACATGGCAAAAAGGGCAGTCTGGTTTCTCATCTGGCAAGAACTAAATGACCAGCAGTGAAACAATGTAACAATAATTGGTTTGAGGGGTTAAAATTCCTTTTAGAAACCAATCTGGTATTTTGCTTGTTTAAGGATAAAAGAGCTGGTTACAATCAGTGAGTTGTTGGACTGAAAAAGCTCATCTCCAGGATGCTAAAAAGTTGGTTCAATACTTCGTTGGCATCTTTGCTTTTCTAAGTGTTCTCTGACAGCTCCAAAGAACATTGTCCTGAACAGAAAAAAATGGTGATTTTACTTTCAAGTAGCAATTATCTCCCCCAAACCTCAGATGGCTCTGACACAGCTCATTAACATGGCATGCCTACCAGTTTCACTCTTTCACCCAGTCCTACCTTTTCTCCTTTCCCTAAGGAGCTTTTCTGTCTAGCACAGCTATGCACAATTCTTGCCAGCTCACTATGGGTCCTTCACACCACATGAGTGCTGCAAGAGCATTTTTGCTGTATCTGTATGCATGCAGCATTGCACATGTGCCTTTTCTTTCTGTGCTAATTGCTTAGATACAGAAGACCTGAAACTCCATTCACAGCAGACTTTGGATTAAGGTTGATTTAGGTCACTGAGCAGCAGTGCTGGAATATATGCTTTTCAGAAGCCCTCCACAGTTTCCTGATGTGTTGTGTTTAATGAAGGGTAGTAATTAACCATGACCAACTTTGTAATTACTAACATGCCATTGTTAATGAGACTGTAACTTCAGCTATTACTTTGTGAAGACTGATTTAAACCATACAAACAAAAATAATTAAAAATATAATGAAAAATGTAGGTATAATGACTATCACAATCTTTATTACTAAATTACCAGTTTTCAGTAAAAATGAAGTTTGAAGCAAATTGGCACTGTTGATGCACTGAATCTTTAATTCATAGTTATAATTGCTTTGATGAGTTTACAAATGTAGGTAACATTTTTAAAGCATATTTGCCCCTTGTTAAGCCTTTTTATCTTTCACTTATGTATCTAAGAAAGAATAGCACAGGAGACTTCAATTTGGGACTCGCCTTTTTCTTTCTTTTACTTCTGCCCCCGCCCCCCAAGCCTCCTTTTTTACTTTCTCATCAAGTTTTGGTAATGGCAAGCATTGCATTTCAGAGTAAGAGTTTCCCTATAGAGGAAATCTATAAGGGTTGATTGTTTGTTTGTTTTTCAAAATCACAGCTATTTTAGCATTGACCTCAGTAACTATTCCATCTGAGTTTCATTAAGGGTCTGTCCTCCTTGGAAATAGAAATATCCTTTTTATAATTATTATTATTCTTTAATCCATGTCAAAAGTAGAATTTAAAAAAGCAATTTCAGTGAGATATGCCAGAAAAGAGAAATAAGAAGTGTACCTACAGTAGTATTCTGGGCCTTTTTCTTACGTCGACAGATCCAATGCCTAGTGATGGGAAATGCAAAGGCTGAGCAGAAGAGTTCTGATTCTGAAAGTACATGGTACTAAAGAATATCAGAAATATTTACTGTGACTACTTGTGATGGGTTGACCCTGGCTAGATGCCAGGTCCCCACCACAGCCATTCCATCACTCCCCCTCCTCAGCTGGACAGGGGAGAGAAAATATAACAAAGAGCTTGTGGGTTGAGATAAGGACAGGAGAGATCACTCACCAATTACCATCACGGGCAAAACAGACTCAGCTTGGGGAAATTAACTCAATTTATTACAAATCAACCAGAGTAAGGTAATGAGAAATAAAACCAAATCTCAGAACACCTTCCCTCCACCCCTCCCTTCTTCCCGGGCACAACTTCACTCCTGGATTCTCTACTAACCCCTCCCCCCCAGTGGCACAGGGGGACAGGGATGGGGTTTACGGTCAGTTCATCACACGGTATTTCTGCCGCTTCATCCTCCTAAGGGGGAGGACTCATCACACTCTTCCCCTGCTCCAGCGTGGGGTCCCACCCACAGGAGACAGTCCTCCACGAACTTCTCCAATGTGGGTCCTTCCCATGGGCTGCAGTTCTTCACAAACTGCTCCAGTGTGGGTCCTTTCCACGGCGTGCAGTCCTTCAGGAACACACTGCTCCAGTGTGGGTCCCCTGCAGGGTCACTAGTCCTGCCAGAAAACCTGCTCCGTGGGCTCCTCTCTCCATAGATCCACAGGTCCTGCCAGGACCCTGCCTCCTGGTCACAGCCTCTTTTGGGCATCCACCTGCTCCGGCATGGGGTCCTCCCCAGGCTGCAGGTGGATATCTGCTCCACCGTGGACTTCCCTGGACTGCAGAGGGACAGCCTGCCTCACCGTGGTCTTCACCACAGGCTGCAGGGGAATCTCTGCTCTGGTGCCTGGAGCATCTCCTCCCCCTCTTTCTTCACTGACCTTGGTGTCCTCAGGGTTGTTTCTCTTACATGTTCTCACTCCTCTCTCCGGCTGCCGTTTCTGTCCGTCCCAACTTTTTTTTCCCCTTCTTAAATATGTTATCCCAGAGGCGTTACCACTATCGCTGATTGGCTCGGCCTTGGCTGGCGGCGGGTCCGTCTTAGAGCCGGCTGGTATGGGCTCTCTCAAACACAGGGGAATCTTCCAGCAGCTTCTTACAGAAGCCCCCCCCGAACACCCCCCCCCCCCCCCCCAAAACCTTGCCACACAAAGCTAATACCCTACTGCAACAGTTTATTTCACTTGTAGTATTAGCCTCATGGCCTGATTTGCCTGCCTGGACTTGCTGTTCCTTTTCCTGAGCTCTTTCACTTGCAGGACTTCAGATTGCAAGTGTTTTCCTTGTTTCTAAGTGTGGGTCTAAGTTATTCTAAGTTATTTCTATGTATTCTGCCTGCTGGAAGTACAATAGGAAATTCAACTTCTGAGTTTAAATATACCCAATATATTTCTGGTACTGTTTGATTCACTGGATTTTTTTCAAAACCTAGTTTGACATTGACTGTGTTCCCATAGAAGAGAAAAATCATTGACATTTAGGAATTGTTCCCTGTTACACAATAATGTTCTTTCTCATCAGAGAAAATAAACAAGACACAGGTTGTCAAACAGATCTTTCAAAATGCCACTCAGAATTTTCATTTCAATTTTACTTATTCTTATCTTGAAACTAAATATTAGCCCCATTGAAGTCAGCGCTGAACTCCCTTTCTATAAGGTCAGCCACAAAACAGTTTGTGGGTGGCTTATGCCTCTTAATGTCTTTTCTAAATACCTGTCTCCCCAAGTGCTGTTATCCTGTCACAGAGGCTCTCTGAGACTGACCACAGTTAACTATGCACTTCGATTCAGAGGAAAGGATTTAAAATGCTCTGTTGTAATGTCTTCCTCAGAATACACAATATGCAGGAGAACTGTGCTCCTGAATAAAAGCAATCTTTTTTTTTCTTTTTTTTCCTATAGGAAAAAGCTTGAAATTATGCATTAAACACAAACCCAGGAAGTTAGGTCTAGTACCTGTAAACTTTCTGTAATAGTACTTCAGTAAAAAATAAAATCCAGTATCTTCATTTACGTAGCTTTTCAAAAGGATGTTATGAAATTACTTCATTTTAGTCTATAAGGATTGACAAAGAGCATCTCTGAGAGCAGCTGACTATTTTGTTTAGCTAACAAAAGCAATAGCTGAAAACTGAAGCTGATCAAATTCAGACAGGAAGGAAGTTCTTTAGATTAGGAGAGCAACATCATTGCAACAATTTTGCTCAAAGACTTTTTTTTTCTTTGAAGCCTTGATGAAGAGGCAGTAAATCCAGGCTTGTCTGGTTTTTTTCAAGTGTATCTGCTGGTTTAATAAAAACTATGACATCTTCCCACAAGCCCTGATTCCTTTATGTCAATAGTCAGATGCCTTTCTAACATATACACTACATTTCATCCAGAAATGACAGCTTCCTTTCATAAACCATTGAGCAAAATACTATGGACTTGGTAATGATTATCAAACCATGACCTTAAGAGTCCCTCTGAGCTTGATTTCTGTTAATTATATGTGTAAAAAAAAATTGAACAAATCAGCCCAAAAAATCCTGGTAGTAAGAAAACCTAGAGAGAGAATCTGTGTGAGCCACTAATTTCCCAGTCTATCTTAAAAGTCATATGGATTTTTTTTTCCTAAAGTAGCTTTCATTATGAGAATTGCTGTATGCCAGACACAGCTAATGGCCTATCTCTCCATTCTTTATGAAATAGGACCTATAAAATATAAGAAAGTGAGTCCAGATTTCCACAAAATACAGAAAGTGCTCCTTATATTTCTAAAACTTAACTTTCAAAATGAAAATCCCAGTATTTGTAATTTGTTTGAAAATAGCAAATAAAGAGAAAATTTCTATAAGGTGTCCTCATAGCCTTCAAATGTTAGGCATTTGTGCAAAAGGAAATAGAGATGTAAATTAGCTCAGAATCTTCTTGTGTTCTGTTGTAGTTTTCAAGCATTTCACTTCCTAATTTGGATCAAGTTTGATTTTTCAAATGTATCTCACAGCTGCAGATGAAAACTATCAAGAATCTGTGAGGTAAACTCCTATTGTCCCAAATGGAGGTACTGAAGTTGATGACACTGCCACACTAGTAAACTGGAATTTGGGGTCTAGGATCTGCTGTTCCAAAACTGCTCCTGAAGCAAGGCCTTACAGACCCCTAAAACGGTTGCAATAGCATGTCAGCTACAATTATGTTGAACGCCTGCATATCCAAATGGCACGGAAGACATTACATCATCAACTGCTAATCCACTCAGTAGAACTTAAAGACAGTGTGGCAGGATGTGTCATTGCAACTGCCTTCAGCAGCATCAACAGTGTTAATAGCAAAGAAAGGGCAACTGAGGGCTAAACTGCAATGTTGAAAAATTATTCCCAATTCAATATGTAGCTAGGGCCTGCAGAACTGAGAGTAAAAGAGAAGGCCCTAATGCATTGGATTTGCTAACACAGTTTCCAGAGTTTAAACTGGACTCCACGAACCCTGAGTTAGCAATAAACAGGTCTCTCGTTCAAGTCCTAATTCAAACACCAACTCTAATACTAATCTCAAGCACAGCTAACAACTCGTGGCCCCCAGAACCATTGGTATCATAGCCCTCACAGGAGAAGCCAAATTATTTTGTTTCTTCCACAGTTTTGACAGGCCTGTACAAAGAGTCTTTCAGTGGCCATGTTAATATTATTATTAGATCAGGATGAATCACAGAGTAAATATTGAGGCTAGAGTGAGGTTTGCATTTAAAATTAAGGTTTGGTCAGCAGACGCTGTCTTCATCCTGCTAAACCTCTAAAGCTAGGATGGGATGTGCTGACAGCCTCTGACTGGGAACTGTTTAATGTCATTTCCGGACTGGGTGTTTATCAGTGGTTGACTATTAGGAATGGGGACAGAACTGGCTTTAGGAACAGACGCACACAGACACACAACTGCATAAAAATCTCAGTGTACAGTAGCCAGATCACAAAACTAGCTTTCACAGGTAGTGAAAAGTAAGCAGTGGTTCAGTATTTGTTCCTGAATGAGTCACTGAGGTTATAGTTAGTATTGTGGGTAGAATTACATTTAGTCTTGGGAGCAAAAGAGATAGAATAAGTTTATTGCAAAGTTAGCAAAGGCTAAATTAAGGACTGCTGTTTGACATTGCAAAGGTTTTATTGTGGGCTGTATTTTAGGGTGCAGCTGCAGCAGTAGGTTACTATTAAAAGTACGTTAATTGTGGGAAACAATGTACAGTTTGGGGACAAAGAATTCAATTTACTGCTGTGTTCCACAAAGCCCACAAGACTAATCTGGATATTCAAGTTACAAAGTATAACTTCATTTTGAGAGGCTATGGATAGGGTCACTGTTGGACCAGATTAGGATTAGGTATAGAGATCCAGTCATCAGGAGAAGGAGGTTTTGCTACATTCCAAATTCTGTGCAGCCTATGAGGATATTAAAAGATAATTACTCCAAATCAAAAAATTAAACATTTACGAATCACCACATTACAACTGAGTATAGAAGCAAAATTAGGTCTAGAGCCATTTGTAATTGAAGAGCTCAGATTAATGCCCTTACAGGGCTCAAGTTATATGAGTGAATTCATCCCACCGTAATATGTCACACTACTCTTTCTTAGTTTTCTTTCTGGCATGTAAATGTTAATATGTTTCTATTAAAATTGTAAACATAGAATGGAAAAGATGAAAAACCTCACTGCTATGCATGTCCCTGTATAAGCCTGTAGTAAAACAACTGCACCAGATCTGATGGAAAAATCATCTCTCAGAATGGGGAAAGAAAATTCAGAAAACGTGAATTCAACATATGTTAAATATATCTCACAGTTTGATTACTGAGTTCATTTAACACATATTTCTGAGCTCAGCTTGGCTTTCTTCATAGCTTTGCAATTTGGTTTTACAAATTTATGTTTGACACTTCATGTAAGATAAGAATCACACTCCAAGACTTACAGTAATACCAGTGTAAACTGGTCATAGAAGCACTGAGTGAAGCAGAGTTACTCTGGATACATACAGATGCCCCTGAGATCAGAATATGTCCCACTCTCATGAAACAGAATTATGGGAAAGACTGAGCTGAGAATAACCTTGTGTACATATAACTGTCTGATCTTCTCAATATGTTCTTCCTAAGTCTTGTCTTCTGACAGATCCATTAACCAACTGTTTTCCAGTGATGTCATTGGTAATAAAGGGCTGTACAGTTCCAGATATTTTCTCCCCTTTTTGGCAATTGTTTGTCTGTTTATTTTCATTTAGATGTAGATTATGTTTTTGAGATAGAAAATGAGATACAGAACGTTATGTTATCTTGTTGATAGTTTTGAATGTTTAAATAGGAGCTATCCATTGTCTATCATCTTCCAAATTTAAAATAAGTTCTTCGCATGTGCTTGAGACTTAGTGGTGTTTGCATGTGTTCAGAATTGTGGTTCTCAAATGAAATTTTAATGAATTTTACCACTATTGTTTATTCATCTATGAAGTCGTTGAAGGTTCATTATTGTTTTTTTCTTGCTTAAGAATACTTTTTCATTTAAACTGATGAACAAAAACAATAATTTAAATGTCTAGCCACACAATATAAGTGATGTCTAGTCAAGGCAAACAGTTTGAATTTAACCAACAGGAGGAAATATAATTGTCAAAGTGGCTTAAAAGTTCAAATAACTAATATATTTCCAGGAACTGGCTTTGTTGGACAGCATAAACATGAATGCAATGAAGGTTTCAATTCATAACATAAACAGTTTGAAAATAGTACTCTATAGAACACATTAGAAAGTGTAAATAATCACATACAAGACTAAGAGCCAAGTATGTGGCTATGTGCCACAATGCCTCAGTGCCTCTGCTCCAGCCTTGAAGAGGCACTGATGCCAAGGAGTATAGCATTAGCTACATTTCTGCGTGCACTAGCCAACACAATCAAGAGTATGTCACAGTATATTATTTTTTCCCTGGAACAAGCTTGCTCTTCCTCAGCGTCCATTATAATTTAACCTTGTATAAGCCATAAATTTGTGAATTTGGATTCTTTTATGCTTATATTAATATAAATTGAAGAGAAGAAATCCTAGTAAAAGTTTTACACAGTACTTGTAGCACATCCAGAGACACAGTGCAATTCTTTTTAGAGCCTAGAATATATATTTGGTTCTTTTTCTTTGTTTGTACTGACTGAAACTCCACAAACTGTTTGTGAATAGTTTACTTTGTGTACTGAAATTGCAGTAGTTACTTGTAATTGAGTATATAACTCAAATTGTATTGTTTCAGTTTTCTAACTGGATGGCTGTATATGCCATTACTGAATTAGTGAAGGTTAGGCTCTGAATAGGTTTTCATAAATTTAAAAAATAATTAACCCTTTGACTTGCTCATATTTTTCATATGAGGTTTTTCTGGGAAAAAAAAAACCAACATTGAAGGACTTACCATGAAATTCATATATTATTTGCTCTTATTATATGAAACCAAACTAATTCTGCATGCAGTGTTTTCCTAACTATTTTGAATGGGGCTAGAACAGTTTTTAGATTGAGATTACACAATTTGTATGTTCTAAAGGATTCAAAATGGGGGTTAAGAACCTCAGTCCCCTCCTGCCTCATGCACTCATGCATTCCACTGAAGTATTTTAATTACATTACTTTTTGTTGAGATAAAGTAATTGCAAGTGCAGAAGTGGGTCTGCTTTTAAAGATGGACCAGACCTTTCTCTGTGATCCTTAGGTCTTCAGAAACTATGGGAGAATGTGCACTGAAATTATCTCCAGAATTGTTACAATGTCAATGAGTAGCAAAGACAAGATGAAAAACCCAGTGCAAGGAAGACACAAGCCCTATCATAATGAAATTATTACTGAAAATAAATTATTCTATTTCTGTTTTTAAAAAAATAAGAAAAAAAGAAAAAAGTACTTTAGCACTCTTCATGGGTGAATGCCAGAACCTTCTTAGTGATTAAAAAATCTGATAAAAAAAATCATACCTCTTTTTATCTCTGTGAAGGCAATTTTCTGGTGCATGCAATTAGCATTAGTGATCACTCCTGGCCTTTGATACAGTGAAAGGTGTACTATGGCTACTTGAGTGCTTGTTTACTTGCTGTTGTGTCCCAAGTTAGTCCTCACATCCTCAAGGTGAAGAACATTAAATGACAACCAGGTTAAGACAAAATGTAAGTAAGAACATTTATTCATACCAGCTAGAATAGATGATAGAGTAACAAATTTTATAAAGACACAGATGAACAAAGAAAATTAAAAAAAAAATCACATTTAATGTGATTATGTCAAGATTACCTCATAAAAATATCTCTCTCCCTCTCACTTCAGTTGATTTGCCGCCTGCTTCTTACAAGATGGCAGTCACGATTTCAGTTTTGTGCCTCATGCTGTATTTCTATTTGGAGACTCTGATGAAAGCACCCATCTATGAGAAAGAATGTCCTTTCCCTCACAGAACACATTTCAGGACTTGGCCCTCCGGGACTACCCTCAGATATTCATCCTGGATGAGCTTGTTAGCTCATTTAACCTGTTCTCCTTTCAGTTCTTCTGGGGAGTTCAGGCAGATTTAATGTCTTATCCCAAAGTTCTTTTTGTTCAGATTCATCCAGGAGTTCCTCTGGCTGCACTTAACTAACATAAGTATTGGTCGTCTTCAGATATACAAATGACACTCTCTAGACTTCATCTGATCTCCTGTGATTTACTAAACAATCCATTGACTCAACAGAGGTTAAAACTCTTCCTGACAGAGTCCTGAGTGCATCTCCTGTTCCATGAGTTTAATTAAGGTAAATTAAGGACTTCAGCTGGCTAAGGCCAAGGTCAGCTCCTTCACTGACAAGAGCTATTGGGAAGTGAGCTAGAAGCGAGGGTCTTAACCTCCTCTTACCTAGGAGCTGCTCTTAGTCAGAGGCTCTCTGTCTTGGTTCTCACTTGAGCTACATGACACATCTGTACTTGGTCCTCTACCTTTTTGACCCAGACCTGGACATGACTTTCTGGTGTGATCTTGACTCATCAGAATAGACTTGCTGGATGATCACTGGCCTGAGACTGGCCCTGATGCCTGTTTTCAGACCTGATTCTGACCCTGATTTTCCTGGTTCAACATCCTGACACCTTGCAGGTGAGGCCAGTGCTCCACCTGCCTTGCTGCCATCCTTGCTCCCAGCTCTCTTTCCTTCGTTCCCTTGGGACTCCCTGCCATGCTCCTCCCTTCGGTGATTCAGTGGCATGTTTCGCTATGAATTGTGTTTGGTTCTTTTAGTCCACATGAATCTGAACTATTATACTTAATAGAAACTACAGAAGCAAGTAGTTTGATGCTACTTCCTAATTAAGACCAGACATTGGCTTTCCCACTTTGTGGATTCAGTGTGTTTGAAATGACTTGTTCTCAATCCTTTTCCTGTAACAAGAACCATTGCTGCATTCTCCATCATAGTATCTAAGCACCAGTTTGGGTTTGAACCCTAGATGTCTGTGCATCTGGACCTCAGCTACTTCATAGAGGGAGCTTTACTGCCTGTAGAATGCAAGTGTCAGACAAACACATACAAGTATATCCTCTACCTTTTGGTATGAGAATATGTGCCATTTCTTGTAGTATAGCAACAGGTAATGCATCAAGTTTACCCCAGCTTACAGTATCTGAACATTTTCAACAGACATAAGAGAGATGTTACAGGCCATGTTCACAAAAAGATGTTAGTCTAGATTTGCATCTAACCTCAGAGATGTACATAATGCTATTCATGTTAGCCTGAGGACAGCATAGCACAGGAGTAGAGAGAAGTACAATGACACAGTGGGGAATAGCATAGATTAAAATAGCAAATGAGGGGAGAATTTTCAAAAATTATGGAACTAGCAAAATGCATAAAAATAAGAATGTTTGAAAGTCAAAGGAGAAATAAGCCATTTTCATGAAGGAAAATAACATTAACCCAGAAAAGCTTGATAATCATTACCACCAATATATGGAAGAGCTGCAAAGGGACAGTTTAATAATTTATTATTACAAAGCACAGTTCAGCTGCTTAGTCTCCTCTGCAGTGAGTGCTAATGTGTTTCACAAAGTTCAAAGATGAAGGATATGGTTGTAATTCCATATTTGATATAAAGTCTTCTAGTAGGTCTCTTTCTAATTAAACTGTTTATAAAATAGAAAAAGAAAACACTTAGAATAACTCTGCTTTTTACTATCTGCACACACTTGAGACAGCAAAATTGTAAATATACATGTACATAAGAAGGTTAAATATGAAGAGATAGTATTATATCTTAGCTTATAATAGCTACATCTCAGTCCCTAACAATTATTACAGAAAAAATCTATATTCTCCTATCTTTTCTTACCTTTATCATTTTAACAATAATTTCCAAGATTGTTTTGTCCTATTTTTTTCCCCAAAACAACTTTACAGAAGCAAGTACAAGACCAGTGTTTCTATTCCAGCTCTGCTATGTGCACTTAACTACATGTCTATAAATGAGTGAAGACATCTATTTATTCATGGGTCATATAGAATCATAGAATGGTTTGGATTGGAAGGGACCTTAAAGATCATCCAGTTCCAATCCCCCTGCTGTGGGCAGGGACACCTTCCACTAGACCAGGTTGCTCAGATATCCATGCTGCTAATTCAGATTTCTAATAACATCACTAATGAATCAGATAAGCACTGATTTTCTACTTTGACTTCTAGCCAAAGACTGGGATTTCATGCTGCAAACCCCTTTATGGATTCTTAGATACATCTATGAGCACTTCTGAGAGGAATTCTTTTTGCTTTCAGTAGTTCTGCTTCTTCAAATTAAATATATACTAAAGAGATTTGCAGGGTTCAGCTATACAAGCAGCTAAAAGTCCTACTTACCAGAAAAAGATCATTTATATTTGGGCACTTCCTACTTTAATGACTTTCTGATGGAAATTCAGCTTCAACACTCTCAAGGAAATGTGAATTTTAAGCAATCATATTTTTTTGTTCATTTAAGTGAAGCAGGAAGGACTTTTTCATGTATATGTTTTTTGGGGTTGGTTTTGCGTGTTTTTTTCAAATTAGAAGTCTGATTTTCCAATCTCCCATGCTCCGTAAGGGAAATAAATGACTAGGGATGGTTTGGGCTAGGGGTTCCCAGAGGGTTCTCTTGCCAAAAAGCAATTCCTCATGGACATGATGTTAGAACTGCCTATCTGTGTGCAACATATCTGTCATTTTTAATGACAGGATCCCAAAAGGACATTATGCCAGTCATATTTTACTGAAGACACTTGGATACTGTGTGCATCACTGTGTTTTGTGGCAGGCATTCAGGACTCTACAACTCCTTTCCTGATTGCTGGCAGCTCTGCCTCTGCTGCTGGACTGGGGAGAGCCTAAGTACGGGAGAGACTTGGCCTTAGGCCATCTCAGTATTCACAAATCTTTGCAGACAATTAAACAGGAAACAATCTGGATATTTCCTATCTACACAACATAGAAAGGAAAATGTAGTTAAATGTGACCCAAACATCTTCAGTTCCCAAATAGCATACAGTAACATTTAAAATCTGATTTAGAATGACAGGCTTCTTTTGTCTTCCAAAAGGTGAAGAAAAATGATGAAAAATCTATTAGATGTGTACAGTCTGAGTATAATGTCCAGGACATAAGCTATATATGTTTTTACCAGATGGTTCTTCAAACCAAGACTTAATACAAAAAATTTGAAATAGTACAAATAGCTCTTTGAAGATTACTTTTGTATATGCCTCAGAAAAACATAGAATGGAAGATAAATAAAAATAACTCACTGCAACACAGTATAAAATCTGACACTTCAAAACAGCAGGTTCTTTTATCCCCAGGGAGATAAATAGAACTGTTGAAAACTACATTAGGGATATTTTATGGTATAGTCTGAACATCTAGGAAGGAAGTTCAGCTGTCTGCCACCAACTTCTGTATTAGGCAAGCAACTTTTTACAGCAAGAAAACTCATGCCTATTTGGCAATAATTAGGGATGTTCTTTCTTCAATATTTTAGCTTGTAATGGGAGTTTTCTTCAAGAGGTTAATAAAGTCAGGTGTAATTTTGAAGCTTTTGAATAGAAAACAAAATTGATGTATGGTTTCTTTTCAGTTTAGTCTAGTTTCTTATTTCCTGTGTAAATCTTCTTGTCTATCAGTTTCTACCTGTTAGGATTTGAACATGTAGGTGAATTCCAAACACATTTCAGCCTAAATGCCTACCGATTTCATGAACATTGCTATATGCTGACTGGAGGAGAAATGCAGAAAACATCTCCTTTGAGGTAAAGGCTTTAGCATGATTGTACTGTATTATTTTTATTGCAAGTACATGAGCATTTGCAAAAGACAGAGCTATTATAACTGGCACAGTAACTGAAAATATTAAAGTTATTTTGGTATAGGTGAATGCAAATAGCACAGAATCAATTAAACAAAGGTTCAGAGTTTGCATTGCTCATGAAAAGACTTGTAGGTATGTAAATTCACTTAGAATTATATTTTCAGTTTTTCTATATCAGTTTATATGAATGCATGAATTGCATGATAAGATTTGCAAACCAACACAGAAGCAAGAAAGTGAAGTGGAGATTATGTCTGTATCTCAGTTACACAACTGGTGGCTCAGTAGGATAGAAAAATTTAAGTGAACTTAGCTGGCCCAGGTACCACAAGTTGTGTAGACACATGATCACAGAACACACTGAAGGCTGACTTTCTCCTATTCCCTCTGTACGCCATTATAAATTAGGAGTAACCCTAGAAACTGAATGAATATAAAATTTGTGTGTAAACAGGCTGGTCAAATACATGTACCATGATCCATGAAGCATTTATTTACAGTCATTGCAATGGCTACTCTCCAAATCAAATTTGCAAGCAGGGAAACCCAGACCTTTTATCATCATTCCCTGGTATAAAGTTTTATCCAGTTATGACAAAGGACACAAGCACTGTTACTAACTTGCTGTTCCATATTACAAATTAAATATATGAGCTAAGATTAAGTGAATGCTTCAGCTATGTTAGTATTCTTGTACAAGAGAGAGGTTGATTACTGTTGATCCTGTAATTACTCTAGCAGGGGAAACAGTCCACTATATAATACGCCTTTCTTGTACAAATACTATATACCTCACCATATGGTGTAATGGGTGCCTGTAAGGAGGTCCAGTTATTTAACAAATCTCCATGTTCCATCTTTTTTTCTTTTGCTCTTTCATTCTTTTTCTTTTTTGTGTGTGTGCTTGATTGCTATCTATTTTATCCATAAGCACGTGTTCTTTTAACAGGTTTGTTTCTATAGCAAGGACCGAGCTGAGTGGCTGAGTGGGCTGCAGCATAATTGCAGATGGGATGCACACTGTGAAAAAGCTGATGTTTTAAATGTCAAGTCAATTTTAAGGGGAAAATGGCCCAGAAAAAAATATAGATCTATGATTTAAAGACACTATTTTTAAACAACTGATTGCTGGTAACTGAAATAATGTTCAAACTTCAAGCAATTATGAAGCAATCCTATGATTTTGAAATTCAAATTGGTACCTTGTAAGGGAGAGTCAACTTTTCTTTTAATATTGCCATATGGCTGGCTTTAGAAACTATGAAAAAATATTTCAGTAAATAATAATTTTAATTTAATAATCCCCTTCTAAAAAGAATAATTTACTTTCTTCATACTTACATACTAATTTTAATTGCTTGATCCTACCTATTAAGGTTGAAGTTGAGGTCTAGACAGCTCAGAAAAGGGAAAGTTCATAACATAACTTTAATTTTTCCCTCCTGTGTGTCAGTTGAATGTAGTTGTATTGTCTTTTCCCCACAGAATCACATCCACTAATATTTGTTTGTATCTCTTTCTGGCAGGTTTTTTAAGATCTTTTTTTTAACTATACCTTATTTACCATGTATTATCCAAACCCGCACTTCATACAAAATCAATAATTTGTAGTGGTGCTTTTTTAAAACTATTGCTACAACATCAAAACACTTCCTAGATATGTATTAATGCATTTGCACAATGACCCTGAGATTACGTGGCACTAGTTTTCCATTAGTTGTGTTTATAAGTAGACACGAAAATGAAAATTAAGAAAAAAGTGTGTTATTTTACTTGTCAAGTGTGGAAGAGTATGAACTTGGTTTTTAGCACTCTCAGTATTTTAATACAGCTGTATACATGCAAAGCACAGGTTTAATTAGTTTAAATTGCAGTGAAAGAAGCCAGAAATTCTGCAAATATGGCTTCAAGTTGCTTCTGTAAGGCAAAGAAACAGCATTAGAAATATTGTCAGACAGAACTTTGTTAAGAAAAGAATCACAAGGCAGGAAAAGAAAACATATCTCTGTAGTTTTTTACCTTAATCACGAGAACTTTATCTCATTTCATCTCTGCTTTCAATATAAATACACATAATTTCTGCAACCATAAGCGCTGATTGTAGCAGGGATCCTAAGTGTATGGTCTGGTCTTAAATATCATTTTGCATGTGTACAAGCAGGTGAATTCAGGTTACAGAAATTATTTCAATTTCTAACAATCCTATATTTCAGCTCTTTGATTTTACAGTTTAATTGCATGGTAAAATTCACATTATAACTATTGAATTGCAAGTGTTATATACAGGAGTAGTTTGGTGCTCCTGATTCCTATGGAAATACGTTTAAGGTAATAATATTTTAAGCCATCTGTGGTTTCTAGGCTTCATGTCTCCAATTTCAGACAAGTTGCATGTACATACGGGCCTAGTTTATGCAAGTTTATGCAATGTCATGCATTGATGATACAGCAGAAGAGGAGTGCCAGCTTTCTTGCTTGGCCTTGCTTCCTGACCGTGCCCCAGCATGCTAGGAGCCATGGGGCCCCCCTTGGGTGCGAGCAGGAGAGGGTTGTGGTGGATCTGGAAACCTGCATCCTACTGCATCCCTTGGGCAGGGACTGGTAACCCTAGGCTTGGGGCTAAAATGGGGCCCCCAGTTGGCTGGAATTGGAGGGCCAGACAGACATATTGGTGCCCTCAGGGCCCCAACATTTAGAAGGGGCAGTAAGGTGAGCACCTACCTACCCTGCACCACCACACTTCTGCCCCTGAAGGGTGGTCTTCCATGGAGTAATTCCTTGTCTACTTCCTTTTCTTGTTTAAGAGGATTCTCAATGTGTCTGCACTTATGCCCACACAAGTTGTTTTCAGCCCAGTGCAGGTGTTTCAGGTTCATGTAAATATAATAGTCTTACAGAGTCTCTCTTTTAAGCACAGGGTACCAAGTTTGCAAACTATTATCGACCATGCGAAATATTGGCTGGTCAGAGACAGAAAACAGATTTTGTACGTGTTCTCAAAGCAGCTTTTGAAATAATGATAACAGGTACAAGTAAGTTAGAGGAAATTCAGCTTATGTTCATGTATTCTGGAAAATTTAGGGGAATTAAAATATATATGATTAAAATCAGGAACAATTTAATAACGCTTAATAGTTAAGTAGTAATTTCCTTTCCAAGTATACCAAAACATATTATGTGTTTCTGTCTAGTAATGAAATCCTAGTATTTGTGAGATAAAATGTGACATCTGATCTGCCATAGCTCTATAAACCAGTTTACACAGAAAGAAATGAAGATGTATTTCTTCCTTTGCAAGGTCAAAAGTTTGCAATTGTAGGATATGAAGGGAAAATGTAAACTGGAATCTGGCTAGAACTAGAGAATAACCATTTCTTTTCTAATGAAACATTCCAAAGGATCTCTTTCCTGGGTAAGAGTGGTCAGTGTATTATTCTTAGGGCACATTTGAATCATGAAATTGGAATGAGGAATGTATAAACAATGCATTGCAATAGGTAAAATATGAACTTTTTTTTTTTCAAGTATCAAAAATATTACAAACACACTTCATTTTACTTTGATTTTATATCACAATTTTTTCTGCATAATAAGGAGAATTTGTCTATAGGTTCCTTGTGCTTCACTGATTCCTTTTAAAGTTATGTATGCCTTTTGCAAATGCTTTCATTTCAGAACCAATGTTTCCTTTGGAAACTGATGTATTTCTAAACAGTCTATGGCTTGAAACAATTTGAACTGTGCAAAGCAATTCTGAAAGATATAACTTTACAGTTATTGCAAGAAAATTCATTGATTTCTTAGTTTTAAAAGTCCTTTATATCCTGTTGCAGGTTTCATTTTAAGTACATTATCTCAGAAATATTTTTCAACAATTTATCCCTTACTAGCTTGAACAGGTAAAACATTTAGCAAATTAGTTTGAAATGTAAAGAATTAATTCTGACTTCTCTGGTGATATTACAACACAGATAGTATTCAAAATATCTTTTTCTATTTCCTCTGTAAGATCTGAAGTTCATTTTGTTTCTTCTTTAAGCTTGGCCATTGAAGAAAGTAACAAACACTGCATATTTTACCATTTGCTTTGGACAATACATGGCATACCTAGATACACTTCGCTGACATAGAACACCATCAAATTGTGAAGTGGTGTTATATGGGATTACTGATGGTTATCAATAAATACCAGAATGTTGTGTACTACCAATTCCTATGCAAAATGTGTGAGCAGGTGCTATCTCAGAGAGGAACTCATCAATAAACTAGAAAAACTCATTCACACAGAGCTATAAAGTTTAGACATATGTAAGAAGACGAATACAGTTTGTCCAAAATCCTCCTCAAACTCCTCTTTTTTTGCCTAGTTTGAGTTTAATTTAAAAAAAATGTGCTGCCTCTGTCATAGGGAAAAAAAAAAACAAAACATCTTTTTTCTTCATTGACTGGCTTTTCGTTCTCAACTTCTTGATTTTAACTAATGTAGTTGACAAAGAATGCCATAATATTTCCTGCAGCCATATGCTCCTCAAGCCTAAAGGTCTTTCCTTCATCATCCCCAAAGAAGTTGAAGAAAAGGAACAGCTATGAGGCACTGGTACTTATAAATTCCCAGACAATTTTTTTTTTCTAAGGAAACTACTAAACAAAGTTTCAGACTCTTTCATCAGGCCTACTGTGTCAGTCTGTCCTGGGGAGATGGATTTAGTTTCAGTTTTTTCATGCCATCAGGGTGATAATAGTAGTAGTTTAGAGTCATTTTAACATCTTATCACTTTTCACTGAGTCCTTAAAACTGCTTTGAGTATTATTTTTCCTTTGTCCACTGGTGGTTAATTCCCTTTAATCCCAAATCTTCCAATCTTTGAAAAACTTCAGCTGTACAGAATCAGCCTCTCTCTTTCTAAATTACTTTCCTTCACACCTTCATATTCTGTCACTCTGTATATTCCATAAAAATAGGTTCTCCTCCAGAAGCATACATTTCCACATTTCACACCATCTATATATATGAAAGTGCTGAGAGCCTAACCTCTCCATAAGTGTAATTTCATTGAAGAAGATATTGACACAATGGGTTCAATTCATTTGTTCCTTGCTGACTTCTTGTTGACAAGAAGTCAACATCCATTTGAACTGCTTTGGGATATGCTGCCTGATGTCTATCTATGAGTGCAGAATGGCACATATCTCCTGTAGGCTCTTTGTCAGATATGTCAGCCCCATTTAAATGTCTCAGGGCATCTCAGATGGCACTAGACACCTTCGTTTACAAGGCAGAATCAAACACTCCACTGCAGCAAATAATTTTTCTGTGGGACTTAGATAAATGTTCAAAGTTAAACACAGCTTCAGGGTACTTCTGAATATGGAAGGTATCCCTGTACTGCTGGAGTCTGTTCAGTAAAACCCTTGATTTGTCCTCATACAGCTGATAAAATCAGCACCAAAATATCCCTTGACACTTTTTCAGGAAAAACAACAAACATTGTTCTCCTATATCTACAGTGCAGAAATAAAACATACAAACCATGGAACACAAAAAGTATCCAAAAGTAGAAATGAGATTGTATGATCTAATAATCAGGGCATTAAACTATTCACTAATAGTTATTGATTTTGTTCACTCCAAAATGCCAGTATAAGTAAGCAGATAGATATTCTGGCTCCAGAATTTCTCTCATTTGCTATAATTGCTTAGTAGGGTGTTGGTGTCTATTGTCTTTTATTATATCAGTTGCCTTACTGCCCTGTTTTTGGAGCAGGCTTGCTATGTTAGCAAAAAAACCCAAACCAAACTAAAAAAAACTTCAATATATTTCATTCACACTTTGTCTTCAGAGAACTATTTATTCCTGTGCTGATGTTGATCTCATTTTATAATGGGCAAAATGTCAATAATCTTCAGTAAGAATGGTGGGATGCAGCCTCAGAATTTCTAACTTTGCTAATGCAGCCTTGTGAAGGTCTACACTTGAAGAGCAAGACTAAATACATGGTATCCTGCTGAACTAAGTATATTTGATTTACAGAAGGAGTAATAACTCTTGTTCCTTTGTTCTGCAGAAAAACTTCCAAGGAACACCTGTTGATGTTTTCACTAGCCAGTCTTAATGGGTCAGAAAAACAGGAGAAAATAAAAATAAAAAACAAAAAAAAAAAGAAAAAAAGAAAAAGAGATAAAATTTTCCTCTGTAGATAATTTACAAAAAAATGCATGTTTAGACTCCCTGAAAGGTTAGCTTTTCTGTGTTACTTAGGTAACAAACAGATAAGGCCTTGCAGAAATAGCTTCTGGTTAAAATAAAGTAATAGCATTTCAGATGGGCACTATATTAATGTAGAATATTAAGACTTTTAGATGGGAAAACTGAAGCCTAAAAATGAAAATCGTAGTCAAGCGTTACCAAGTCAATCATTAGTAGAACAACATGAAATTTTTAAAACTGTATCTGGCTGTCTAAGTTTCAATACAGTTTTGCTGATACATGGTCCTATGGTATCCTTCATAACAGGTTTTATTTGTTTCTCCTAATGAATAACATAAAGAGGACACTGTATTTCCGACCTAAGTTTCAGATATTGTAATCAGAATCTGAGTCAATGGAAGATCAATAAAATAAGTATTTTCAATTACATTAGATCAACCTTGACAGCTGCATCCTTTAAGCCTCAGAATTTTAGTACAGTAATTTAATTTTTTTAATCATATTTAGTAGGTTTGAATGTGCTAAAGTGCAAACTAAAGGTTAACTTTCTATTCCTTTGCCCTTTTGGCACAATGTTATGGTACTTCTAATCTTTACAGTAGGTTACATCAGGCAAATCACTGTGCTTCTCTAATTATCACATTTATGATTTTAATTTTGTTTTCCCCAGCTGCCTTAGGAAAACTGTATAGCTTGTTAAGGAATGCAGTGAGAGCTTCACAGTCTTCATGTTAAAAAACATGTTTGTAATGATGTTATTCTCAAGTCAAAAACAATCACTGATTTAAAATTATTGTAACTTTTTCCTCAGATCTTTACTGTGCCATGTGCCTATATCGCAGTTATTAATTACACGTGATTAGCACACCACTTCATTATAATTCCTATTTGTTTGTCTCCATTTCGCTGTTCCCTTCCTTTCTCTACATCTCCATTTCATAAAATGTTCCCCTCTTTTTTCTTCTCAGTATGTTTTATTTTGAAATTCTCTCTATTTTTTCCCATTTTCCCTTTTTATTTATGTGTTTGCCTCCTTCGAGTAAGGGAGGACCTACTTTGCCTATTGCCTCTCCCACAGGACCCTCTCTGGAACAGAGGAAAGGTGTGAGGAGGACGGAGTGACAGAGGGAAACCATTAGGTAGTGACCAGAACCCACTCTCCCTGCGTCACTCGATCCCTTGCTGAAGGGACCGAGAGTGGCCCGTGGCAACAGTAAGGTGGGGAGGAGAGGAGACTGGACTGAAGGAGTGAAGCTGAGCTGGGAAAGGGGAGAGGAAAGGTACAGGTTTAATGTTTCTCTTTTTGTTTCGCACTACCCGAATCAATAATTAAGTATTTGTAATTAAGTACTTGTTTTAATTGACAATAAACATAGTCAATTTTCCCAAAGTCGAGTCTGCTTTTCCTGAAATGGTAATTGGTAAGTGACCTCCCCGTCTTCTTCTCGACCCTTGAGATTTTTCATTCCTGTTCTTCCTGTTTTCTCCCCTAGTCTTGTCTTCCTAGGAGGGCTGGAGGAGTGACTGAGCAGCTGGGTGGGAGTTTGGCTGTTAGCCAAGGCTAACTGACCACACAATGGTAGCTCAAGGTGTGCATAAGCTTTTTTCTGCACCCTGCAGAAGAAATTATACTAAAACCTCATCTCAGTTACAAGCTTGAAAATCAAGCGTTATCCCGCACCATCTCTGAAAAAACCCATGGATGGAAATACCTCTACTTCTGAAAACATCTGACCTTAAATCAGATAAGAACTGATCCAACATACTAAATGTTATTTCCACTTTCTTTTCTTTTTCTCTTTTCCCCCTTTTTCCCCTTTCTGTCATTTTCTCTTAGTTTTTCATTTTTTTCTCCTTTCTCTCCTCATTCTCCTATCTCTTTAGTATCATGAAGGAAATATTTGAACTAAATTTTACCCCCATGTACTATCATGGACAAGATTTTAGTCGTGTGTGCAATAAAACCACATCTTTAAACAATGTATGTCACTGTAGCACCATTAGTGTTATTGTAACTATTTTATTATATAGCAACTGAGATCTGGTCCAGAATTCCTCATGGTACTTAATGGAGCTTTTCTCTTTGTATGTAATCAACTGATAAATTAAATTATTGTGTTCAAACTGAGGGCTTCTGAATAATAAACTGCCACTGCTTTTTTTTATCACCCCATGATGTAATTTAATAAAATCAATGTTATTACTCTTGTCATGTTTAAGTTAACACAGCTTGCTAAGGTATAGCTCTTTAGACAGTTTTTAAAAGTAATAAGAAAAAGTGAAAACTAACTTTTGCTGATTACAACAATAGTTCTTTTCCTTCCATTTTTTTCCTTGTGATATATGCTGTAAGATGTGAAACTAGTTATTTTTACTATTAAAATAGTAAACACAACAGAATGTAACTTATATTTACATAAAGCATCAGATGCTCCTGTATAGATTACTGAAACAGATGACAGTTTATTGTCAATGGCATTACCTGAATTGGTTGTCAATGTCTTGGCATCAACATTATGGTTTGAGTATGCATTGGCATAATGTACTGGCAATTCTGAGGACAGCAATCTTCATAAACCCCAATTAGAGAATACTATGTCAAATAATCATAAATCTTGATGAAGATTGGTAGACCGTGATCTATGTTTTAGCAGCAGTATGTCAAAAATATATTACAATTAATATTCATTGGATTCCATGAAAACAGAGCTAGAAATCTTTTGAAAAAACAATAAATCTATATATCGGTACTATCTCAGATGATTTGAAAGAAACATACAGACCTACAAAATTAAAATTACCATGAATCCATCAAAGGAACATTTTCTGTGCCTGTAATTATTCAGGATAGATTTTTATAATGAAGATATGTTTCAACCATGTTTCCTTTGTTCTTTTATGATTTGCAGTTTTCACTATGTAATCTTTGTAACATGAATTCGGTCAGTCCTGAGATCTCGCTATAGAAAAAGTAAGCAGATACCTCTAAGGAATAATAAACTGAAACACAGTTGGCATAAACACATTTGGTGCTGACACCCGAATGAGTGGTGTGTGGGCAGCAAATTAAACACCAGCTTGCAAAGCAAAATGGTAGTATAACAGAGCAGGGAGGTGATCATCTATCTCCATATGGCTCTGCTGAGACCACACGTACAACCCTGAACGCAGTATTTTTCTGGGTGTTTCAATACCAGGGTGATACTGACTAATTGAATCTCTATTCTCAAACATATTCGTTGATATAATTTAAGGTCTTTTGGAAACTTTCATGAGAAATACCCTTCTCTATTTCTGTCAGTGATATTCCATAATATTACCCTTATGCTTGCATTCCACAGTGGCTATTTTTACCATGTGTACATTTCAGCATTCCACTGCAGAATATCTAATGAAAACGTGTCAAAACAGCTTAAGTGTTGTTTTGTTTTAAAAATTAACTAATTACTTCAAGAAATATACTTTTAATTAAAATAAGAACTAACTTTTTTAGCAGAATTCATATTAAGCTTTTCACAAAATAAAAGCCCCTCTGGTTTTGCCAGCGTGAAAGGATAAAGGACCCACTTCTCTTTATGTGTTTATTTTTTTTTTCCTACTCTAAGTGCTATACTTTACCAAATGAGAGACAATTGAGGAAAGTGATAATTCACCTATAGTGATCTTCACTTCCAGAGTATTTTGAGTTCCAGATTTGACCTTACTGTAACTGTAAGTAGTTTTGAGGCTATTGTGACCTATCTACAGCTGCTGTAAATTTTGTTATTAACGTGGGGTCACTAAAGTGGAAGAGTGAACTAACTCCTGTTCTGTTCTACTTGTATTCTAGTCTAGTCTAATTTAGTTTTTATTCTTCTCTCAGGCCAAGAGGATTTATAGTCATTACTTTAGAAGCTCATCACCTCTTTGACCACATGTTTGTGTCAGGATGCTTTGCACCATGAGAACAAAACAAAATAGCCAGATTAGGGGCTATGCTATTCCCCTCCACTAAGAACAGTGTTGTTTGGTTGGTTTGGGTTTAACAATAATAAGGTTTTCATTTTTATCATTGCATCTAACACTTAACCAAATGTGAGTCCTATCTACTGCTGGGACATAAAGTAAGACCAGTGTAAACTTCACCTACAAAAAAGAGGAGATATGAGGTTGAATTAGGTACTGTAAGCATCAAACTTCAAAATAAATTAGCTTGCTTTATAACACAATGTGTCCATTTTCTTATGATGAACCTAAAACATGACCCTGAGGCCAAGGCACAAATTTGTATTTCAGTGAATACCTTGTGGTCTCAGCTGCCCATTCATGACATGGAGAAAATATTTTAAAATAATATCTCTCTACTTTATAGACATATTATGAAGGGAAGTTCAGTAATGTTTCTTGCAGTAAAAGCAATGGTTACAACATTATAGAAATACCAAGATGAACAAATGTACTTATGCTCTAAGGATGGAAAATAGTTAGATGTTTTTATTGTAAATATTTGAATATTCAGTGGTGGGAATATTCATGTTTACTTATTTTGTCAAGGAAAAAAAAAAAAAAAGTACTACTTCTAGGCCCAGATTCTGCAAACTTCTGCATACCTGAAATCAAAGATGTAAGAAGCGTCACTAATATCACAAAATTACTCTTACTTATTATGGTAGGCATTGGTGCATTTGCAAGATTAACATTTTAAGTTGCATTATTACACAACCAATTTGAATTAGAATAATCAGATTAACAATAAAATTGCATTAGGCTTGTATTATGTGAGGTAATGTTAGCAATCACCTAAGTTGCATGCAAATTGAATCCTTCTACTAAATAAATGGCCAAGACAAAATAAGTGACAGCAAATAAGGCAGAATATGTAATTTTATACAAGCTGTGAGAAATCTTAGAACTCTTTAGCTTTTTTTAAACAGATTTCCTCTTTATTTTATATCACATAATTGAAGTAGGTATCAACATTCTCTCAAAGACACAGATAAACTAAGTTTCTTGACTTTAACATAAGAGAGTAGCTGTACCTAAACATGTTTGGAGAGTAACTGCTTAGTACAAGATGTGCACTTTATTTTTTATTTAATATGAAGAAACAATGCTTTTAGTGCAAAATACTATGTCTTACTGAAAAAAACCCACTTCTAGTTCTATTGCAGGTAAATTCTGCTGGATTAAGTATTTTAAATATGTGGGAGTTTGGTTTTATTTACATAAAATAGACCATTTGATTTTAGTAATATGTTTGATATAGCTAGTTTAAGGTTCCTCCTAAGGGTTTAAGGACAATCTTACTTCAGCAATGTGAATTTGATCATACTAGTTTACCATTATTTCAGGGCCTTTGATATCACTGCAGTCAGGGCAGTCAGGGTCCCCAGTTCTTCACAATGTTCTGTGTGGAACTTTGAATATGGAAATGAATGAAGGACTTGACAGCTTTGACTTATTTCATCCTACTGGCAAGAAGAATGGTTCAGCCAGTTATTATATACAAGGTTTAACTGGGCAAAGCAGTCCTTAACCAAGTAACTTTCTCATCAGTAGCTTTCTTACATAAGCATTCAGGACTTCTTATGAACTTTCTGTGTTCTCTTTCCCCTAAGAAGTACAGACACACCCCAAAAAAACTCCATCACAAAACTACAGGAACAAATACCTCTTCATAACCATTGCGACTGGTACTTTTTTCATCATGGGTAAACTTTGATTTAATTTAAGTGGACAACAGTGGCACAATCCTATTTCCTGACTCTCTGACTGTTTCAGTGGCCCTCAAGGTTGGAAGGCCAAGACTTTCCTGAATTCTGGAGAGCCTTCACCATTGCTCATGGAAAATACTGTAAAACCTTTCTCTTGTAGTACAAGCTCTTTACCTGGGCTGTGAATATCTAATGATAGTCCTGCTATCCTTAGACTCAGTGGAGGATGTACTGGGGCACTGCTTACAGTTTCTCAAGACTTTATTTTGCCACACCCAGACATTAAAATGCCAGGTTGAATACAATTACTTTAAACCACACTTCATGTAACTGCTTTTTGAGTTATAAGCCTTTGTTACAATATCCTAATAAATGATACAATTATAAAGTCTTATAAACAAAATAGGTAAAGTGAAGGAAAAGTTACCTCTAATCTTACCGAGTGGTTACAGAGTAATTTGCCTCTCCCTTTCTCAGCTCATTTGTTGTTTCCCTGTTAAGAAGACGATAGGAAGAATTTCAGGCCTGTTGTGTTAAAGTGTAACACAGTTTGGCAGAAAATAAACCCCCTTTCATTCCAGCTTGTCCTCAGATACCGGAGGGGCTGGGGGCGGCTAGGCTTAGATTCTGGGTGGTGCCCAATTCAGCACTATAAGTCCAGTTGCATTCGATGTATTGAACTATCACAATTATGGATGCACTAGTAGTGCACTGTACTTTCAATTTGGCTGCGTTCAATGCACTAGAATTGCCAGACTTAAGCAGTTTGGCTGCATTCAATGAACTACCATGGCTAGATTTTAATGAATAGTACAGTTTATTAAAGCAACAGGAGTACAGGTTCTTTTGGATTGCCAGTGACAAATACACTGTCTGCAAAGCACATGCAAGTAATAATACAGTCAACTACAAGCACACCGAATTATGGAAAAATTCTATAGAGATTTCTGTTTCCTGGGGAAGCACTCGGTATAACCAAGGGTTCGAATCTTACCCAAAAGGCATTCCTATGGGGGGGCAGAGAGGTTCAGCCCATTGACTGATCCTAGAAGTCAGTGATGTCCTGCTGACTTGTCTATGATGGTGTCTTCCCTAGCATTCCTCCTTTCTTAAGCCCTTTTATATTTTCTTTTTTTTAGGTGGAGCTTGAGTGACTCTAGTCATACGTACCTTTATTATGATGGGCTAAAATCTCCTCACTTTACTTTTAAAGGTATGTGCTAGAGAAAATTCAGAGCGCATGCTCAGTGAGGGGTGGTCACACCTTGAAGGCGGGTAGTTTTGGGGATGGAGGTGTGTTTTGGTATTATGAGCTTATAATGAGCAAATGAGTATGTCAGTACTCCAGAACGTGACACTTATGATATAAATCAGAAGCAGGACAGTAGATTGACAGAACTCCCATTATTTTACCTCCTCGCTTCAGTGGATTCAGTGCAGGGACCCTCTATTCTTGTTCCTATCATTCCAGTTCCCCATCCCTGTGCTGATATCACAGAGACTGGCCGTGGCGTCTCCGCTCCACTCCACCCTCCGTGTTACTTCTCTTAGGGTCAGCACACCAAACTCCCTTGGCGTTGCTAACATCTAAGGTTGCAGGTTATGTTGCTTAGGGAATTATTATGGAACAGATTTCGTGTATATCCACCACATTCCACCCTGGATGTTTACTTTCCCTTGGGGTTGGGGGGACACATATCAATAAGTCACCTCCAGCAGTCATTCCACAAGGCCTTACAAATGCCTGTTCTTCATCTTGGTAAAGTAACTCCATCTTTATTATCAGTAGGCCTTTGAGATTTCCTAGTGTTACATGTATTGTTTCATTCTGTCACATGACAGATTTTTTTTTTTTCCATAATGTTTTCCATTAAATTGCACAAGTGGCAACCATCTTAGGTAAAATTTCCCCTTTTCATGGAAACGTGGAAATGATTGTCACACTAGAAGTCATTTTCTATACTTACCTTATTAGATATCATTCATTGTTTCAACAACATTTAAATCTCTCTTCGCCCTTTGATTGCTATTTGGTATTCTCAGTGACAAATATATCTTTCACCAAATACTGCATTCTATATCAATTCACATGTTAAGAATGTGCAAACATCTTAACAGGCTAATTGTAGATCATTGCGGGCTCTTGACTGACCTCAGACAAGGTAGTGAATGAGCACTTCTGTTTGAAAAGGGGATTGGTGTGACTTACCTCCAATCTTTTTGGTTTAGTCCTCCTACAAAAAAGAGAGTAAACTTAATGTTGTTTCAATATAAAAACATAGCATGAGGAATTTACTACAGAAAAAAAATAATCAGACATTTCAACAAAGAAATAACTGGCATAAGTCAATGTGTTTGATTAAACATATTCTTCAGGATTTGTAGTTTACAGGCTACAGTGGAACAATATGGCCAACATTCACATGTCATTGCTTTTGATTTCCCAGACCAGATATGTATCAAGTGGAATTGCCTATATATTTGCGGTGTATGTGTAGGTCTAGAGCAGGGTTCATGCTCATACCTGAACTTACAGAGATTCAAAAATCTTTCTTGTATGAATACCATGAAAGAACCATGCTGGCCCCAAGCTAAGCATCAGGTTCTACTGCTTATTCATAAGGCAAGAGTCTTTTCTAAACAATGGCTATAAGAAATGAACTGAATTTCCCATTTGCAACTTTCCCAAATGAGTTAATAATTAGATGATAGTATGTGTGGTAAACAGGGTCTGTGGAGTTGAGCAGAGGCTGCACATCTCTGCAGGATGGAGACTAACACTGAGAGGCTCCACCGGGGGACCCATTGCTATGTTCCCTCAGATAAGGATGAGTGCAGTATTATAACTAATTGCAGTAACTGTTGAGATTACAGTGTTATCTAAACAACTAGTGAAATAAGATAAGCATCTGTATTTTAGCTTTTACTTGAAAGAGTTACTAGAGTCTAGTCACTTTAACCAGGTGACATGGATCTGCATTTCTCCCTGGAAGCACAATTTTCTATTGTGTGTTCAGAAATATTTTAGTAGTTTAGCACTTCTTTCATCATTTATTTTTGCTATTATTTGTATTTCATATTATTTCAAACATTACATTGATTCATCAGTTGGCGCTAGTTTCTTTTGTGAGGAATATTTGCTTTTAGAAATAAATCTCGCCCTTTAAAATATGGGTTTTTGCTTTTCTAATAGTAAGTAAAATCAACAGTAGACTTTTATTAACCTATTATTAAGAAATAAATTGCAAGTTCATGCACTCAGCTTAAATGTTAATAGAAAATATAAAATTAAGAAGATGTTTAAAAATGGAACACTATGAAGGTCTGGCAAATTATAGCCAATGTCTCAAATATTTGATAAAGAACTTTGGTGGAGAAGACATCCTCTGTAAAAGCACTGGAGCTGTGTGAACAGGAAAATGGGGCTAGAGGAGAAGGCCCATGGGAGGTGGGACTGTGCTTCTCCAAAACCACAATTCCATATCTTAAACGACCATGAGAAGAAGCACAACCTATGTGCCTGCAGGAAAGGCCAGATAGCAGTCATGCTTGCAGGGAGGGAGAAGCAACTCCCCGATGACCCCCCAAGCCCACCAACCCATTTCCAGAGAATCCCGTGAACATGAACAGTGCATGTTGAGACCACTGACTCATTTCTGGAACATTTCTGAGCTCACACTGTGCTTGCTCAATGATGGCAAACCCCACATACAGGGGCAGACTCTTTAGGTATTAAAGAAGTTCTCGGTGTGCTCTCTGGAACTTGATCTCTAGACTGGAGGACCAACGCTGGATCCAGGACTGGTGAAATCTTTTTCTTCTCTCTTTCTTCCTCTTTCTCTCTTTTTTCCACAGTCCCTACACCCCATGGCTTTAGACGCAAACCCGTTGATCAAGCCTGGGACTAGGAGTGGATCCAGCCACCCCATGGCTCTTCTCTGAGAAGGAGTCTAGAAATCAAGGGAGTCCACTCTGGACCTTATGACTCAATGGGAAGGGTCTCCTTATTTTCTTCTCTGAATTGATCCCCGAATAAGTATGGCTTACATATGGCTAGCACATGTTGTACATTTTACAGACATAGTTTTATGTTTCTTTTCCTATACCTCCCTTCTCCTTTCAAACAGTGGCTTAATGACATGATGCAAGGTTCATATCAATAAGTTCACTTGTAGTTGGGCAAGGTTAGCTTGGTTGAATAAATGCTGATTGTTGTTGAACTCCCCTGGTGTCATTTCACCTTAATTCTAACAAAGGAAATCCATGAACCTGAATCACTCCAACCTTGGGATGTTGGTAGTACCTGTCACAACCATCTAGTGTTGTGCGGATCTAGTATGTGGATGAAGTTGATGCCAGCATGCAGCTTGGAGGACATTGACTCAGAACACACACTACCAAATTTGTGTAAATGAATCCTGTACTTGATCAGTGAATGTCAGGATCCAAAGAAACAACTCTCCAAAGAATTAAGGCATGCAAATCACTAGTTTAACTTTTTTGAAAGTTTAATTTAAGAGGAAGTACTAAGGTAGAAAATGTCATTATATAGTACAAATGACATAATTTGACAAGGAGGTAAGCAAATGGTAACAAGTTTTCAACATTCAATAACCTTTTGACTAGACTAGGTCATCATCTAGTTACTTAATATAAAGTTCACAGCATTTGGAAAGGGAATGTGAACTTGCCATTTGATGTAGAAACATTTAAGTACTACATAACTACATTAGTTCAGATTTGTGATTTAAGATCTTTTCTGGTTATACCAAAGGTTTTTCTACAGCAGTGGCAGTTGTCTTGATACACAGGCACAAGTGCACACAAGGTGAAAGTTGTAGTACAAAAATCCCTGAAGTATCAATTTCAATTGTATAATGTGGCTATGTCAGGCAAGAAGAGATCCAGATGTTAAATATTTGTAAAATTAGATTGACACATTCAGCATAGAAAGAACTCTAAAACTTTGTTAGGACAAATCAAAACTGTGTTGGGGGTGGGTTAGAAGGGTGGAATCATGTGCATCAACAGCAGGTTTCTAATACAGTGGTCACCCCTGTGAGTCTTGCTTTCTACCAAAACACAACTATATTTTAATATGGAGTCACTAAATTTTCTTAGGTAACTTTGGTCATTAGCTAGACCTGACCCTGCACTATGCACGTTTCTATCTTGAGTCCTGTGCACAAACAAAATGTGTGGCAAAACATACAAAGACATTTGGTGTCTCATGACAAAGTAGAGAGATTCAAAACCAATTTATTCTGTTTTCTTAGCCTGAAGCAAGTATGTTGCAAGGTAAATCCTGAATGGCCATCACAGATTGAACTAGTTGCTTCTACTTTATTGTCAACAGACATTATCCACCATAACTGACTACTTGGTTTTTACTTGGCTTTGTTATTGCAAAGTCAGCATAAACACCAATAAAACACTGCTGATTGACAGTAATCTGTCAATCAGATCTGATCAGTGACATCTGACTATAGACTGCAAGCACACACAGACACTCCAGTAAACATGAAGTCTTTTGGTGCATTTGATCAAGATTCTGCAGTTAGTATTATTTTTTTCTTTTACCTTCCTAAATTTGTCAATGTGTCAACTTTCATGTGGTTACACACACAATTTTGTTGTGAGCAAAGGGTACATATCTTACATATGAAGATGAGAATTTATTGTTACTCTCAAAAAATTATCCAAGCAAAATACAATAATCAGGTGTAACTATTATTAGTCTAATTACCACAATACTAGCACTCACAGTCCAAATTACCTAATTGTTACTGAAAAATATATATAGAGAGAAATTTCCTAGTATCTACCCCTCTGTCTTATGTTAGGTTCACCTTTCCATGTTCCTTCAGGACATATTGTCAATGTTACCACTCTTCTTCAAGAAGAATAGGATATGAGTGGGATTCATGGTGAGTTATCAAAGTCCTGAGTTCTTTGCCAGGTAGTATTTTATTGGTATGATGGTAATGGGGGGTTTCTTCCTTCCTAATCCTGAGTCTGCATATTTTTATACAGTTCCTAACACAGTCTACTTAGTTTCCCATTTCTATATTATACTTTTTTTCTGAAAGCCTTTTTACCTGACTACTAAGGTTGCACTCCTTCGGTGACACTTGTCTACAGTCCACATCTGAGGCCTCTGGTATAATCATGTCTGTGTGAGTACACTGCCACAATACAGTTTTAGCTAGCGTCATAGGTAGTTCACTTTTCATAGAATGTCTGCTTAATTTTAGTATCCATTATTTAACAATAGGTGTCATGCCACACAGTTACATAAAGCTAAAGGAAATTTGGGCAATAGTTACCTGACTGCTGAACAATCATTGATCTGGAATAAACTAAAGCCAGCTCAGGCTAAAAGTGACCCAAACAAGTACTGAAACCTGAACTGCCACGTTAATGCAGTCTACAGCCTTTTATTAGCAAGTCAAGATCATACTTACTAGCTTAAACACAGAACAGAATTTTTAACAAGATACAGAATAACGAAATAGGTTCTTCACTGAGACATTGGTTGGTCACTGCAACAGGCTTCCCAGAGAAGTGGTCACAGCACCAACACAGTCGGAGTTCAAAGAACATCTGGATGATGCTTTTAGTCATATTAGTTTTAGGTAGCCCTGCGAGGAGCAGGGAGTTGGACTCAATGATCCTTATGGGTCCCTTCCAACTTGAGATATTCTATGGTTCTATGAAAATAATAATTTAAATAAGAAAACTGAAAATTTTTACTTCTGTTTATTCAACATCTATTGGTATGCAAATTAAAATTTGCATCTTTCAGCTATTCAGACTCTAGGTAAAGCAGATAATTTTTAAATAACACGAAAAAAGCCAAACTGGCATCATTCTTCTCCTTTCCTGTCCTATAAAGTAAAGCTGAAGGCCTCTTCCTTTTGTAACCTATCATCCCATTCATCCTCTTTCTGCTTATAGTTACTCTGACCATTTGCCTTTTTGTCAGAACACAGGTTTTCCTCAGGTAATATTTCACATTAGAAGCTCTTTAGCTTTCCATTTGTCTGGGTTTTGCTCATTCAGAAATGGAATTTACTATAGCTGGTTGTAGTGTTTTTACATGATTTTACAGAGTGTAGCAATATCTAGACTATCTAGACTTAGATCTAAACTTATCTGGTAAGGTGTAACAAAAACAGTATGTTAGTTATGTCACTATCTTCATTTTGGCATATTTTTGAATATGCCTGCAATATGTTTACCTGAGGATTAGAGGCAGGCAAGTAAAGAAATTAATTTGAAATATTACTCATGGTTATGCTTTAGACCGTGATGCAGTGACTACAATATTGAGCAAACAACAAAAACACTATGTTCCCTTCCCTGACCACTTGTTTTATGATAATTAAAAAAAATCTTCCATTTACTTCAATATGATTTTCTTTTTTTTCCATAAGTCTGTGCTTTTATATCTACACTACCAGTAAGTGCAGCACTGTCAAAGATCTCTGATATTTAATTTGGTAATTATAGCTAGAGAAGTAAACTAAGTTGTTTAGAGCTGGTTGGAAGAATCTCTACATTACAAAAGTTACAGGAACATAAACAAATAGTTTAACCATTCTATTTTCTTTCCTACCTGTTCTATGTCATTCTTTTTCAAATAATTGATGATTATTTCATCAGGCATATGTGATTTTAGGTAGTAGTGGTATCTTCTGCAGCAGTAGAATTAATAAATAATAATAGCACAAGGAAGGATCCAAAAATTGGCTGGAGGTTTTCACCATTTTGAAGGCCAGAACATTAGTTGCACTTTGTGAGACATAAAATTTAATTTAGTGATTTCTGTGGTAATTCTGAGATTTAACGTTTGACTTCAAACACTGTCTTTTAAAAAAGACATATACCTTGATTTAAAGATTTTGAGTAAGACCAAGTGCATCATACAAGAGTTGTTCCAGCAGCTAATAACGTGTGCTAAAAAGTTGAACTTTATTTGGCAAATCTGTCTAGTTATTGTTCCTCAGATGTGGCATTTTTACCTGTTACACTCATGGAGCACCATAATATGAATGGACTGTGATTAGATGTGATTAACTTCCTTTTAATGAATTAAATAGATCAAGTATGACAAAATAAGACAAGCGTTCCAAAATTCATGTGTTTGGATAGTTCCTTTTTTCTGCATCCCCAGTTTTCCATATTCTCTATGAATTCTGGGACACAATGCACTATTCCATTAACAGCTTCACTAGTATTAACAAAACAGAGGTGCTACTACTTAACATCAGCATAGGTGTTACCAGTTCCCTGCTTTTATTTACTATTTTCTTGTTCAGATTTTAAAGTATCTCATAAACCCTCTTCATCATGGTATTGCAGTGGGAAATCATGTCCATGATCTAGTTATTGCTGTCCTTGATACAGCTTGTATTCCATGTTGTTATTCTTTATTCTGTTTTTATTCTTTAATCCTAGCAGCATTTTATCTTGTTTTCAATTATTTCAGTTTATTCAATGGTGCTGATTGTTCCATTAGCCTTTAATGATTGACCTGTTCGCATTTTGTATGTCTCATTTTGCTGTTAACTAGGTAACAATGAGAGGAACAATTCCTTAATCCATAGGTAGGTTTAGTTACTCCTTAAGATGAAGGAACAGGATGCTTTCTCAGTTCTGAAGACCTTGGTTCTGAAATATATTGACAGCCAATGGAGATGTTGTTTACTCTAGAATTGAAGAATATTAGCCTACTGATATTCTCCATATAATGTAAGCAGGCATAAATGACAGTAGAAGTGGAATGGAAGCATAGAATTGGACATTTTCAGTATTGTGTCATCTTTCCTACAGCTACCTTTTTTAAATCTTTCGTTTTCATTTTTTAAAAGAAACCAGAGAGCCAAGCAGAGTCTTCCATAAAACAACAATAACAAAAAAAAAAAAAAGGAATGAAATAAAATAAAATGACAAGGATTTTTTTAATAAGAAAACTCTTACTGTATTCACAAGCTTATGTGGAAGTATCTTCCTTATGAAGTATTTATGGACATGTTTTATTTATAGAATGCTGCGACAGTTATATCATGCAGAGGACTGAAAAAATGGCAAGGAATTTTTGTATTTTATAAAAATGTAGCCCTTAAGACAAACTCATTATGCCTTTCTAAAATTGATAAAGAACATAATAAACTCCAGCACCTGCTCATTTTCTTAAAGAAACATCAATTTATCTCAATATTCTTCAGTTCTACAAGTGAGAAATATGTATGTGGAGGACATGAGACAATCCTAACTGGATTGAACAGATGCTTCATGCTTTAGTGTTTTAAATTATGTATGATGCATGAATGTTTCTTTTCATTAATGTGCAAATTGCAACTGAAATTTTGCACAAGTTTTGTGTGTCCTGTATCCCAAGGAAAATGACCAATTAAAATATGATTGTTTTATCCATATAAACACAAACATACCCCCACAAAAATGCATTGAATGCTGTTCATTAGAATGTCAATGCTTTCAGTAGATTGATCACACTTTCCCACCCAGTATATACTTTTAATGTGGCCATTCCTAATTTCTGTCTGAAATGTTGCTGCCTACTCATTCATAACCTAGGGCAATATTTGGTTTTCTAGAGCATCAACATAGAGTTTTCTTCCTTCCCCCCAATTTCAAAATGTGAACCCATTAAAGATCTGTTCTCTTCAGGGAAGAACAAAACAAAACAAAACCCCACCACAACAACAAAACCCACAGTACTTTCCCCAAAAGCAATTCTTTTCTTGTGAACAACGTTCACAGAGGATGTTATAATTTTCTCCTGTGGTCTTGAACCCATTTAGAGCCGTGGTAACAGTATCTGTCAGTAAGAGATCACTCACACCTGCAGTTGCCATCATGTAAGTAATTAAAAAATGACAAGATGTCCAATTATTATGAAGTTATCATGCATATTTTCAGCTAATAGAACATTTCAACATCTAGGTAGGCGGTTTTAAAAAATAATTAAATAATTAGACTGTGAAAGGGAAGACAGTTACCAAAAGCCAGTTCTTATCAACAATAATACCTTTTACCCGAGTTTTACATTATTGCACTAATATTTATCCTTGCAATTTTTTTGTAAACTTTAGTAGCAGCTACATAAATTCCTGAAACATGTTGAAGACAAGCTTCATGGTGACAGTTCTATTTTCACTGAAACTGTAGGTATGCGATGACAACTACTAAAAAAGTGCTGTTTTGTTCAGCAGGTATTTCTCTCTTTTGTGGTGGAGTTTAGTGCATGACGACATCCAGGCATGTAGTTCTTTCTAGGAAAAAACTTTGATGTAATGGTCATTCTCTGATATCTAGCACAGCATTTGTTCTTAAGTGGATAAAATATAATTTTCATATGTATTTATTTTAAGTTGGCAATAATTGCTATGACATTTTAGTTCACTCTAATCATAAAGTTAAAGCTGTTGCAGCAAAATAATCATTAAAAGCATTTCTTCTTAGCATTGGTAGTTCCCAAACCAAAATAAACAATACCAATATGTTTCAGGGCAAAAATTTTAATTTTATTATTCTTATACAAGTATCATAGTCAATATACATTATTTGGCTTTGAGATCTCAAAAACTTGCTGTCTAAAAGAACAGATTATTCCTTCCTTCCAAGAATTAAAGGATACTTTCTATTTGCTGAAATTAGAAAAGGAGAATGTGTTAAAGCCTAATATAAAGCCTATTAAAATCAATAAAAGAATATCCCACAATTCAATGTGCAGCTGATCATGCCTCTGCTCTTTTTAAACCTAGGGCTTTTACTCACCTTGCCACCTAGCACAACTCACAGCCCTGAGTTACACATCTAGAAACACTTACAAACACATAGAAATATCAGACACCCAAAGCAGAGGTTCCCAAAGTGCAGTACACACATTATCTAAATTAAAAGGCAACTCAGTGAATTGGGGATGGAAGGGGAAGGAAGAAAAAAAAAAAGCCTTGGAAGTGCTAGCCTAGTGAATGGCTGACATATGCTGAATGCTGCTGACTAAGCTGACAAGGAAATTTCCCTAGGAAGTAGGGACCAGGAACAGAAGAAATAGATTTATATGTCCTTGTTTGGCAAAAGAATTGAATTTCCATGACACCCTTCATTCAGCATTTACAGCTGTGAAGAACTACTTGCACACAATGGATTAGTATTTTCTTTTTCATACATTGTATGCACTCTATTTTGCATTTGTTAGGAATTACTTATTTAAGCTACTCGGTATAAAGCTAACACCGTGTCCAATGGTCAAAGGCAGAATGTCAAAATAACTCTGCATCTTGTCAGTTCTCAATTTACCTGAAAGGTATGTGTTCAGATTTCATTGTAATTACTATTTAAGGATTGTATTCAAAATAGTGATTATACCTCTGAATAAACAATAAACCAAGGCTTAGGTAAGTGAAGAAAAGGAGCAAAAGAGCTTATTGTATTTAAAACCTGAAAAGCTGGGGTTTGTCAGTGAGGATGACATATTTAAACTGTGTCTCCCATAGGGTTGGTTGGTGTAGGCGTCACAGACACTGATCTCAATATTGAGGTGACACAGGTATACTGTAAGGATGGTCCCTGGTCCCATTTAAGAATTCATTTAGGGCAGGTCCTACACTATGAATCCTTCTCAGATGTTGAATGTTGGACACTGAAACACCAGGCACAGTCAACTTCTGGACATTTTTGTGTGTACAACCCAGCACAGTCGTAGGTACTGAAAGAGTTTGGTAGCGACTAGGAAGACTTTTTTTTTTTTTTTTTTGTGTGTGTGTGTATCAGTGGTGTCTAAATATTGCTTGAACTTAATACATACAGACATTTGTTTAAATATTTGTAGAAATGCAGAGGGGCATTTAGAAATCCACCTCATCTAAGAGTCCCACTCCTCCAAGAACCTACTCTTTTTTGCTATGATTTTGCTTGGCTTGTATATGAATCTGGCAGACATTAGAGAGAAGTAATAGTGTTATCCATGAACTCATAAAATCACATAGCTGTAAATTCCTTACTGGATTCAAGATGCCTGTACATGGAGCAGCTAAGAGGAATGAGATAGTTCTACTCAAACAATGTTATGGATCTGAGCATTTTGACACAGGGAAGCTGATAAACAGGATTTGCAGGCAGAATTCTCCTATGGTTTCTAGAATAGCAGTTTCATACAAACTGTTTTTATGAACTATATCTTCCAGGAAAATATCTGGCCTAGAAAAGTGTTTTTTAAAGGACAATCATTTTGTATAGGAAAACAATTCTCTATACTAAAATTCAGCAGATCATTTGAGTTTTCACCACAATGTACTTCATTTTTTGGAATGCACTGAAACCAAGCTTTCATGCATGCTAAAAGTGAAGATGACAAGCAGGACAGCAGTCTGATGTACTGCACAGTATGTATTATCTAAGACAGTATACAGAACTCACACTTACTTCATGTAGTCAGTGGTCCAGGATGCCCTGTAAAGGTCATGTAAATATATGTGGAGAAAAATAAAGTTCTTAAAAAATACAGTTCTGAAAACCTGAAATTGGAAATAAGGCAGCAGACTGATGAGCTGTAATTTGTCATATACAATGGTTACAACCAGCTTACTAAGATTAAACTACATCATGCTGGAACTTCCTGTGAAAACAGCACCTACTTTACTGCAATTTTTTTCAGTTAATTGATAGAAGTTCCATTGGTAAAAAGGTGTAAGTTTATCCAATAATATCAACACATATTTTAGATGCAGGACTATAGCAATTACAAGTTTGATAGTATGACTTATAAAACAATTATTTTATGTTCTATACCCATTTTATTATCCTCCTAAATTATTATTTATTATCTTCTACCTTTATTCACTGAATTTCCTATTAATTTAAATAATTTGTGTACTACACTTTGGGAGAGAGGGATGAGGGAGGGAGGGAGGGAGGAAGGAAGTATAAAATTCCACGAAAAAGTAATTGAAAGTAAAAAATGAACTAGCAGAGAAGTCAGGAAGTAAATTTGATACACATTTTTATTACTCAATATTTAAAAGATTGCAAAATTGTAATTTTTTTTTTTTTTTTACTACAAAAGCAATTCATTGATTTGCCTTATAGGGTAGTCAAGATGGAAAGTAAGTTTATTTTAAAAGCTATAATTCATGTCGTTTAATTTCAGTCATCCTAAAATTCATTTCAACTGTTCTCTTGTACAGGTAAGTGTCCAGTAGAATGCTACAAAATTAACACATATTCCACAAGTTTATAAGGCTAGCCTTTCTTTCATGAAACTTTGGCAAGCAATCTAGAGAGACAAACTATTTTACCTTGTTCTGCTGTTGTGGCTTAAACCCAGCCAGCAACTAAGCACCACGAAGTTGCTTCCTCCCTCCCCCCCCACCCAATGGGATGGGGGAGAGAATCAGGAAAAAAAAATTAAAACTCGTGGGTTGAGATAAGAACAGTCTAATAGGACAGATTGGGAAAGATGGGAAGACTGGAGTCACAACAACCTTCCATTTTGTTTTCCATGTAGTCTGATCTTGTAAATGCTTTCCAAGACAGAACAGTCCAGAAAGGTAAAAACAAAGTCTATGCTTAATCTGCAGCTCCCAATGAAACTAGTACTGCACTGGGTACCTCACCTCTCATCGCTGTTGATGGGCTCTTTAGGTCTTCAGTGAGCATGCTGGAGAACACTGAGGGTCCCCAGTTCCAGACATTTTATTAATCTCAAATGCAGTGCAGCATCTGAATAAGAGGTTTTAGGATCTCAATTTGAAAATCCATCATTAAAATGGAAATTAAAATATTTATTCACAAAATAATTCAGGACCTAACATCCCATGTATTTCAATAGGACACAGTCACTAAATATTTAATGCACAATCTTCTGATTTTTTGGCCTTATACTGGAAAAATATTTAGGAAAGAAACACCTACTGCTTAATCTGTTCTTGTCCTCTTTCCTGAGCCTTCATTTCTGGCCCCTGCTAAAGAGACCTGGGGCCAAATGGTCCTCTGAGCTAACCTGCAATGCTTTTTCTGCTGGGATTTTAATTACTTCTATTAAACACTATCATCTAGATAATTTTGTGTTCTGTAATTATTTAGTAGTACATCCTATTTTAACTAATAAATCAATATTTTAACAGATTTTTATATATCAAAACTCAAAAAATTTGAGCAAATTTGAGAAATTACTATACTCCATTTATAAAAATTATTAGAAAAATGCGCAAGGCACATTTGTGCAAAGCACTCAGTTATCGTTTTTCAGCACACTTCCTCAGAAAGCACGTTTTTGATAATAATAACTCCTTTAATGCTTTCATAGATTTACATTGGTATCAGGAGATTGTAGAAGTTGCAAAATATACAAAGAGTTTAGAAGATGTTTAGGGAGGAGCTTCTAACACATTGATTCTCCAAATACTGTAACAAGCTGCTTTAGAAAGATGAAATGAGAAAACCATGCAGTGAAAACATCTGGCCTAGCTGTAAGGAAGAACTCTGAAAAATTCCCCAAAGGACTTCTGTGCTGGCTTACAGACTTCCAGTGAAAGCATGGACTGTAATGAAATACACACACACACACACACACACACACACACAAAGGAATTTTAGTTAAAACTATCTGCAGATAATATAGAATTTTAAATCAAATAGGTAAATTATTAATCTTCTATTTGTTTCAATGAATATCTCTTGAAAGAGAAAAAGTATCTCTCATACCCACTGTATCTACCCTACATGGCTCAAGACCATAACCAAGTGTGTAAATTTGGCAAAGAAGTTAAATTCAAGTATATGATAAATATGTAACCTATTCTTCACAAGGGAATTTTCTCATAAACTCGTGCTGACAAGGCCTCCAAAGATGACTAGGAACTTAATTTAAATTTGAGGTCATTTAGGTCAAGGTGATAAATTTGAGATAATTTGCTTTGTCTCCTTGTAACATGTACTTTTTCTCCAGAACATGTTAATAGTGCTACAATTTTAATTCTGCAAGTGTTCAAATTTACCTCTATGTAAAGGGCTCAGGAAAAGAATAATGCACTTGAATTCAGTTTTATGTGTCATTTAAAAGGTTTTGTTATTATTTCTCTGCACAGTTACGATATTTACCTCTTTTTCTATATGTTCCAGTTAGTGTGCATATTCATAATTGTTATTGGCATTAGCAGTAATTATAATACTCGTTAAAAGAAAGGCTACCTAACAATGAACATAAAATACTGGGTTTAAGTAACTTTTTCTTAGGAGTCCTATACCCTTGCAATGACATTTTTCCTTTCTATCCTTGTATGCAATAAAACTATGTTCTTGACAATGTTGTTCTTCCCTCTTTTTTCTGATGCTTCAATTTCTTCAACTTCTTAATTCTTGAGATGAGCCTCCTTGCAGAATATCACATAGTGGAAGTGCTAGAGTGGGATTTGACACATGGCATCACATGATAAGCACACTCATAAGCACCATCAGGCACCTGAAAGCTGCATCCTCCTAGAAATTTTGAGTTATAAGACAAGAATATTTGGTCTGCAACATAGCAACTTTGAGGTGGTTACATGACCTAAAACTTATTCTCTTAAAGATCACTTTGTACTAGGTTTCATCAAAATCAAGATTTACAAAAAAATAATCAGTAGAAACAAAAGCCAAAATACACAACTATGAAATTCATGCATGTGAAGAAAAGGAAGAGGAGTATTCCAGCTACAGCTGCACTTAGACATGTGAGTGAAGTGAACTGAAAACTGGAAAGGTCAAACAGCCATTTCTGAATTGCATTTAGGAAGCCAGAAGGTGAAGATCTAATAAAAATAAAAATACAATCTGCTTCTGTTTTGGTTTCATGTTTTAGTATGTGAAGGTCCTTAACCTAATACCATTCAAATCTTTATTTGATTCAAATTTTTACTGAGTTTTCATGTCTCATCTTTGATCAGCACAGACTCCAGTCTATCTGCTAGATAGGTAGAGATACAGTGTGAGAAAGAATAAAACATACAGTATCAGAAAAAAGAAGCTTTATTACCATGATCCCAAAGACGGCATAATTTACATATGAAAGGAAAAAATAAGGCAAGTTTTACGTTACTTACTGTTTGTTTTCTTTTTGAATGCCCAAAGAGAGTTGATTTTCAGAATATCCTCACCATTTATGGTGGTTGTCATCTAACTATGTAAATAGTAAGGTAGCTCAGACAAAGAAGACATAAAACAGCTGTATTACTTAGAGTGGAGAATAGCAATTTATTAACTGCAACATCAGCCTTAAGGACATATTTGCTTATCCGAAAGACTTAGATCTACACAATGTGTGTAACAAAATCGTTTTAACATAGAAGTGGGAGACATCCTTGAAGGCCACAGGAAAAAGCATTATGAAGAAAATATTGAGTAGGAAGTGCACCAGATAGGCCAAGAGAAGAGAAAGGGAAAGTATAATTTTCTCATAACAATGTGGAGCCTTCTATTCCTTCCATCTGCTGAGAGTAAAAGTCAAGATATAGCCAAGAAATTGGCACCCAGCTACAGAAATCAAGATATTTTTGGCTTAACTCAAGACCTTGGTTTAACTCAAGATCTCTTTGGCCCATCAGGGGATTATGGTGACAGCTGCAATGGCAGTCTGTGAATAGCAACCTTCTACCTGTCAACAAGATTTCCAATTTTACTGCAAAAACTTTTCACAGTTGTACAATAAAAGAAAATTCCTCCTCCGTTTCAAGAGCTGAATCCCTATGTCTGCTTACCTTGAAACTTGGCACTTAAGAAAAAGTTATGGAATCCCAGCAAGGAAGATACGAAGGAGCACATAAGGTGACTATGCAACATGAACAGGCACTATACTTGCTCCCTGCAGACCAAATAAATACTCCTGAACCTCTCAGTATGACTTCGCTTGTATCCATCCACAACCAGATGCACAGAGGACCAGACTTTTTACCCATGAGTAGTGCTTCTGTACGTTAGAGAATTTTATCCTTAGCATAATGATCTGGAAATCTCCATTCTAAGACACTCACTATTATCTTCTTGTGTGTTTATGTATAGGAGGAAGCAATGTGCATTTAGTTTTACTAGACAAAGTTTAATTGAGGAGCTGGTCAGGCATGTAGATTACCCTGCTGGTGTCCATGCCAGTTCTCAAAAGCTGCTTTTTCAAATATACATGATTCCATATCCATTTATAAACCACTGTAAAATAAAATGTCCAGAGTATACCCCAAACTGGGAACTAGTACTTACAGTACTACACTAAACTAAAGCAAAATGTCACACCTATAAAAAAAAAAATCAAATCATTAACTCACATAGGTTATACCCTCTATTATATTAGTATATCATCAGAGCATTATTCCAAACTTTCAGTGTCTATATGTATTCCAAAAAGTAAGCTCTCTGCATAAAAAACAGATGACAAAGTTACAATACTTTGAGTCTCTAGATAGAGAGAGATAGAGATAAATATAAAGAAAGCAAATTATTAGCCAATGTCAAATTTTTTTAAAACAACATCTTTAGGACTCTCATGTTAGCTTAGGAAAAGGCTCATATTAAGTGTAGGAAATAATACACTGAATAAAAAAATCTATGTCAAGCACCGTATACCAGAGTAGTGACTGTTTGCTACACTGTATATGGCCACAAATAAAGGAAATTACTTACTTTAGTTTCATCATTAGATGTAAATAATGGGGTAAAATAATGGAGCTCTGTGGAACTAAATCTCTAAAAATATGAAAGACAAAGGAAACAATCTCTAGTGCCGTTTCATTTTCTAGCTGGAAACAATAAATGTCAGTACAAAAACCTGTGCAATATACAGCCTTACTTTTGAGAATGGTTGTTTCCACATGTAAGAGACTGAATTGTTATCTCGATATGTTTGTCTCAAAGATTGTTAGGTGTGAGAGACTTCTCAAGCCATTCATCTCAAGAATTGTGGACTGCTTATCTCGAGCCCTTTGTCTCTGAGATGGCCTGTCTAAGCAGGACATTCATCCATCCATAAGGACAATTACTAGGCCACAGAGGCATTCAGGAGAGGAAACCAGCTGAAGCCAACAAGCATGCAAGAATGTGGAGGCTACCATTCTCACAGAAACTGTAGTCTTTGAGATAAGATACTGGTTTCTGGTGTTGATCACACGAAGATTGTGTGACAGATGAAACCTGCAGCATGTGAACAGTGTATGAACAATACATATGTGCATACCTCATCAAAATATGCCCTATAAAAGACTGTGGAGACAAGCCATGGTGTGCACCCACCACTGAAGAGTTGAAGACTGAGGACCAACAGCATGCCGCTGGATCCATGGTGGTGACTATTCTTGCAACTCTGTCCCAACTGCTTGCTTGATTTCTGCCTTTTCTTCCATTCTAGCCTATCACTACTATTTTCTACTTTTGATACTTTTGATAATAAAAGTTCTTTTTGGGTATACAGCATTTGACCTCATTTGTGTCTTAATCTCGCTCTTGGGATCATATCGAAACCTTCCCCGACATTGGAAAGGGACACCACAGCACGATCTTTCTATTTATTTTCAGTCAACTTACACAGATGACAATAGTGGCAAAAGCATGGGATACAAGTTAAATGGTAACTGAACCTAAATATAAGTACAAAACAGAGGCGCATTTAACCAGTTCAAAAGAAGGAAGAGAATGTTTAAAAAATGTTGTGAATAACTAGAGGATGATATACGGGTAGATCTTACAACGTTGGACCAAATAACTGATCCACTGAGATACTTAGCTCACTAAGGGACCTTGGGGCAAAGGCCAAAAAAAAAGACAAAAAGAGTGAGGAATTATCGGTGAAAATGTGTCCCTGACTCAGCAAGTCCAGAATCAAACCAGGCTGGGGATTGAATAGGAGTCTAACAATGTGAAGAATAAGCTATCCCGAAACACAAAACTTTCAGTGTTACAGGTCAAAGTTAAAAATAACAGCTAGAAAGCATGTATTCACAGTGATTGCCAATGCAGTATATCAACAGAAGATGGAAGAAATGCAATGGATTCTACAATCTTAGAAGAGTTTGCAAATCCTCAAAGAGTGTGTGAAGCAGGGATTACGAAACCAGGTTATGCTTTGAGTGCACTCAGCAAGCATAAGCCAAAGGGACTGTGAATGTGCTTATAAATCATTAGGGATTTCCATAGGAATCCTTGCAGAACATTAGTAATGCAGAGTGCTTAACATCAATCTTGTTGTTTTTACAGGGTAAGCTTGCAATATTTCTTTTAATAATTTTAATGTGACTTGTAAGAAGGTTGGGTCCAATTAAAAATCATGTATTTAATAGCCTGTCTTTATCGCTATCTTTCGCTCATATTAAGCAAAAGAAATAGAATTTGAAATGTTCTTTAGAAACTCAAGAAATCAATAAAATGAAACAAAATAGGGATAAAAGAAAAACTATTAGCACACTTCAGGAGAAAAATCACATACAAAGATAGAGCAGGTGAAATATTTTGCTTGGCGGCTGTACTGAAAAAAGACTGTGGAAAGATGTGGAAAATTGCTGCTAGAATCTGAGTCACCTATATAGTGACTCAGGGCAAAAAAGTCATCTTAGTGGGATTTGACAGAGGTGTAAAATGTAAGACACAGATGGTAATTATTCTGCTCTACTTGGCACTGGTGAGGTTTCAGTAGGAATGCTGTTTTTTGGCCACTGAACTATAAGAAAGATATAGACAAAATTGGAATCCAGAGTATGGTAACAAAAATGTTTACAAACTTTGAAAATTTCCCCACAAAGCAAAAATAGACCCCAAACAACTGGCTTAATTTGATCTTGAAAAGACTGAGAAAAAGACAGAGAGCAACCCCCAGATATTTTAAAAAGAGTATGTTGTATGTCCACAGAGAGTACACAGAGAATAGCATGCCTAAATGGCAACAAGGTGTTTTTCCTATATATGACCAAAAAAGGTTTGACATGGGTCAAAAAAGTTTTGGTCCATTGATAAAATGTTTGATAGGACAATAAAGAAGTTGTGATTCTGCATGTCTATAATGATATATATCAGCTTTAATGAGAGGGTTGAAATTCAAAGTGAGTGAAGGTTCAAAAGGATCAATGTCCATTTCCAACAACATCCCTCCAGGCTCTATCAATATTTCACTTCCATTACCAGAAAGGCTGAAATAGTGAACTTCTATGACTATACAGTGATATTGGCATGAAAGCTACTCTGGACTTATCTGCTAATGTATAGCAAGAGTGGTTTTCTTTATTTTTATCATAATAAATTCAAGTTCTATTCCCCACCACAACACCCTTGAACTTCTTCCTTGGCTACTAAATTGTAACCAAAATTCCAAGATTTTGCAAATGGTTTTCATATCCAGTCATTCTTTTGTTCATTACACTAATGAAAGTGACAGTGAAATATTTCGTTCAGCTTTTTACATCGCTATTGAGTGCCAACCTCTTTCAAACACAATGTGTGAAACTTTTTAAATGTGTCAAATCAGGTTCAAAGTAGCTTTCTCTTTCAACCTGGAGTTGAAGCTTCTGGATAAAACCGATTTTTCTTCAGCTATATTATAAACCTTTACAGTTTTTTCTTGCTCTACTAGATCAAGGTCATTAAGTCACAAGAAAACACCAGAGATATAAGCAAACCTGTTAAGCAGGGCTTCACTTTCATGCTCATATGATAGTTCAAATTAATGTTCAGGAAAAAAGACTTGCATTTCTGAACACTTTGCAAAAAACAGCAAGTATTTTTGATAGCTACCTTGTAACAGAATGCAAGGCAAACCATCATATTCACAATCCTTGTCATTACAGAAAGTTGAGAATACATGAAACTTCACTGGCCAAGCTTTGATAAGGCAAGTTCTTTTCATTGCAGCATTCAAAACACTTTTTATGTAGCCTGGCATTTTCTTGCTGCCAATAGGTGGGGGTTTTGTGACTACTACAAAGCTCTTAGGAAATATTAGTGACCATTTTTTGAATTCAGCAAGACCAGCACAGAAAGACTTGTCATCACTGAACATGCATCATCTGTGAAATTCTGATGTACTGGCCCCAGTCTGTATCATCTTCCTGTACAAAACTACTACCCACATGGTACATGTGTATAAATAAATAAATAAATAAATATATGTATGCTCACACTCTAGTAGGAAAAGGGTGACAAAGCAAACATAGCTTCCAATGGTTCACATTCTAATTCTTATTTAAAATAATAAAAAAAATTATTGATAGTAAAACCTCTATAGTCTCATCTAGCTGGAAGAGTAGAGATTATTTTAACAGTAACTGAAAACAGTATATTTTTGGCCATGTCTTGAAAATATTCCGTATTGGTATTACCTGCAGGAGCTATTAAATTGGCTTGCTTGAATACAACTTTTCATCCATCATAGGAATTTCCTCTTTTCTGCTGCGAGGTAGCTACTGGTCTCCTGTGACTTCGTGATCTTTTCTAATATTCATAATTTGGTGGTTCATACACAGAGATTATTTGATCACTTCTGTATTCACAGGAGCAGCCGAACAGGAAATTTTCTTTCCTGTTGTCATTTTTTTCGTGTTCATTCAATTTATGCTTGAAGGAATTCTCCCTATTGTCTTTAAAATGAAGGTGCCTTCTTTCAAGGTGATGTAAAAAATCAAATAGTTTCATTTTTCCATTAGCAAATACTTCATAACACACCTTTTAAATTATTGTTCATCAGTTGACACAGTCCCATTTAAACATAATTTGGTCTATATGAGCTAGTTTTCTTTTAGGGTTTTCATACCATTCATCCTTTTGCTTTTAATGATAATAGAAGTTGAGAAATTATTTTAGGTTTTTTTCTGAACAGTACTTAGAGCTAAGTGTTCATTGCTAAAAGGCAGTGAAAGTGAATTTTTTTTCTTCACTGTTCCTTTCTTTAGCCACTGGCCCACTGTTAGTCAGAAGATGCACATGCACAGTTTTTGGTAGCTAAACTACCAAACATGACTCAAAATTGACAGCCCTGTTATAGTAATAGGAAATATATAATTATATATTGGAATACAAGGAATTACGTCTATTACCATGATGTCACTGGTGACAGTCAAATAGAAGAATAAATAGCTGAAGATGTAGAAAACCATGGCTATGGACTCTTTGATTCTAACCAACTCTGTGACTGTACCTAAAAACTGGAACAAAATAATGGCCTCATCTCAAAGCTGTGACAACCGTGTGACGAAACAAGAAGGAACTGCTTTTCTTATCACTATTGGAATTCAGCTTTTCCATTGGATTGTCCCTTCCCCTCATTTGTCCAAGCAGTTTTCTGTTTTTTAAACTAAAAATAATTAAGCAAATTTTCAGACACGTGTTCTGAACCCTGCAGACACATAAAGGGTAATTTTTTAAATTGCAAGAGATATTCATACCAAATTGAGATGTGATTCAACAGCAGAACTATAGAATATCTTGTACAATTTCAGCAAATTTCAGATAGGTAAGTACTTATTAAACTTCTACAGATTCCTAAGAAATAGTCTATGGATTTTTTTTGACCAGTTAACAACAGTTTGAAAACTACAGGACTGTATGAACCTTTAATTACCTTCCAGTTCTACTTTCTATTATTAACATTCCCCTAAGTTAGCTTTACTGGAATATGCGACAGCAAAAAAGGTGACTGCTTGCAAGTCAAAACTGCAGGATCTGACAAGTTTAATATAGTAAAGTCTGAGAATAAGATGTAGATTACTCAACATGACTTCAAATAATATGCCATGAAGTCTGGGTTTAGACATAAAGCCTACATAGTATAGGCTACTGGAAATCAGTGTTAAAATAATAAACAGATATTGAAAGCCTGCAGGGTGAAATAGTAAGGTATTTACCTTGCAGGAAGAGCACCAAAGACTCACTGATTGACACCTACTGATACTCTATTTAACAGACATTTGAGATCAAGAATACCTGTAATGTGAGAAATTCTGTTAGCTGAACTGGAAATTTACAGATGTTTAAAAACACAGCTGAAGGCAAATAGAAGTGTCAGTATAATGTGGGGTGCCAGGACCTGCCACACACATTTATATTCAGTATGAGGCACAACATCTGTATTACCGTATGAAGGTGTCCAGCTGCCTTATGAAACGGTCACCAAAACAAGCACATAAGCAGAAATAGAGGAAATGTGCTTCAGTTTCCAAGGTGCAGGAAAAGAAAGGCTCCTGGTAACAGGGCAATATATTGCCATATATTCATACAGCAACCTGTAAAAATAACATAGTTCACATTATATAAGTGGCTATTATTCCACAATATAGCGTAAATCCATGAAATAATCCAGTGATTACTATATATTACATAAAGCATACCTACTGAGCCAATTGCATAGTTGGAAGTTTCTTCCTTATGTGGGACTAACCTTTCCTTCTGCAGTTCTAATACACAGAGTAGCAAAAGATTCTTGTAAAAAAAAGCAGCAATTATTATTTGTAGAAGATAAGACCTGATTTCTTAGGACTTCTCAGTACAGAGTACAAAAATCACTTGAATAATTTTATGACCCAATTGTTTATCTATGAAATTCTCATTACAAGCTTCAACCTTTGTGAAATTCTGGGTACTCATAACTATGTATACATATATATGTTTACATATATATATATACACATACATACATATACATGTATATGACAAATCTATGTATATTTATCATAGAGTCATAGAACAATAGAAAGGTTTGGGTTGGAAGGGACCTTAAAGATCATCTAGATCCAACCCCCAGCCCGGCCTTGGGATCCCTTCCAGGGATGGGGCATCCACAACCTCTCTGGGCAACCTGTTCCAGTGCCTCACCACCCTCACAGCAAAGAACTTCCTCCTTACATCTAATCTAAATCTACCCTCTTTCAGTTTAAAACCACCATTACCCCTCATCCTATCACTACATGCCCTGTTAAAAAGGCCCTCCCCATCCTTCTTGTAGGCCCCTCTAGGAACTGGAAGGCTGCTGTAAGGTGTCCCCAGAGCCTTCTCTTCTCCAGGCTGAACAATCCGAACAATCCCAACTGTCTCAGCCTGTCTTCATAGGAGAGGTGCTCCAGACCTCTGATCATCTTCATGGCCCTCCTCTGGACTCGCTCCAACAGGTCCATGTCCTTCTTATGTTGGGGCCCCAGAGCTGAACGCAGTACTCCAGGTGGGGTCTCACAACAGCAGAGTACAGGAGGACAATCACCTCAACCCGCTGGTCATACTTCTTTTGATGCAGCCCAGGATATGGTTGCCTTTCTGGGCTGAAAATGCACATTGCTGGGTCACTTTGAGCTTCTTGTCAACCAACACCCCCAAGGCCTTCTCCACAGGACTGCTCTCAATACATTCCCCGCCCAGCCTGTGTTTGTGCTTGGGACTGCAGCGACCCAGGTATGCGTCCTTGTTGAACTTCATGAGATTCACATGGCCACACCTCTCAAGCCTGTCAAGGTCTCTCTGGATGGCATGCATTCCAACGAGCGTGTCGACCACACCATGCAGCGTGGTGTCCTCGGCAAACTTGCTGAGGGTGCACTCAATCCCACCATTCATGTCGTCGACAAAGATGTTAAACAGCTCCAGTCACAATACTGACCCCTGAGGAATGCAACTCTTTGAGTGCAAACATCCAGCCAATTCCTTATCCACTGAGTGGTCCACCTGTCAAATCCATGTCTCTCCAATTTAGAGACCAGGATGTCATGTGGGACAGTGTCAAATGCTTCGCACAAGTCCAGGTAGATGATGTCCATTGCTCTTCCCTTATCCACCAACACTATCACCCCATCATAGAAGGCCACCAGATTTGTCAGGCAGGATTTGCCCTTAGTGAAACCATGTTGGCTGTCACCAATCACTTCCTTATTTTTCATGTGCCTTAGCAGAGTTTCCAGGAGGATCTGCTCCATGAACTTGCCGGGCACAGAGGTGAGACTGCCTGGCCTGTAGTTCCCCAAGTCTTCCTTTTTTCCCTTTCTAAAAATGGAGGTTATGTTTGCCCTTTTCCAGTCAGTGGGAACTTTACCCACTGCCACGACTTCTCAAATATGATGGACTTAACCACTTCATCCGCCAGTTCCCTCAGGACCTGCGGATGCATCTCATCAGGTCCCATGGACTTGTACACCTTCAGGTTCCTTAGATGGTCTCAAACCTGATCTTCTCCTACAGTGGGTGGTTCTTCATTCTTGCAGTCCCTGCCTTTGCCTTCTTAATAAGAAATAATAATAAGGGAATTAAATTATTTCTATCTGAAATTTCTAAACTATTTCTTTAGGCCTGCAATGTACAGACAGTGAATCCAGAATGTCTGCCACATCCAGAATATTTTGCATTCACTGCAAAATAGTCACCTTCCTGAATTTTAAAATAAATCAGGGTCAAGACACAATTTGGAATCTATCAAGTTCTAAGATAGGTATACTTAGCATGGTGGCAACTTAGAAAATTCTTACTCACTTGAGTAGTTTAAGAAGCATCATTTCATATACCATAGACACTAATAGGTATGTCCCACCTCTAAAGTATAAGAAAGTGAAGAAACTGGCATGACTTTTATAGGTTAGGAGATATTAAGTGTAATGGAGGACATGGAAGGGCAGGAAGTCAGAGCTTTGTCACATGCTTAACCAAGACCCACTTGTTTATTTCCTTGAGACTCATCCCTTACCATTCCACCTCTGTGCTCTTCTATGCTTCACACTGTGTCTGATTCTCAAGGTCTCTCCTATCACACCAGGTCTGTATTTCTCTGTGCTACATCATTGTTTTAGAGTTATAAGTATCTCATTCTACACAGAATGACTGCTTTATCTATATACAGCTATGGTTGGACCATACAGAGGAAAATAAAAGTAAAACAAATCAGCTGTGGACACTTTGTCAGTTAGAGAAATTACTTTCACAGAGACATCAAGAAAAACAAAACTACAGGCAGGTCAAGAAAAGTTCAAGCAGAGCAAGCCTGACAAGCCTCAGTCCTGAGGCCCTCAAAAATCAGTAAAAAGTTTATTGTCTGTTTCTAGCAATGGCAATATGGTCCTGTGTTCTGCAATACAGAATTTTGTTTAGTCTCTGCTTGTTTATTTCTGTTTCTACACATTTACCAAGTCTGTTCTATCTGATCCTTTTTCTCATGAATCATACATTGAGTAGGGGTAGCAATTTGCAGAAAGAATGTCATAGTGTATAAATATCTGTTTTTATCAACAAACCCTATGGGTGTAACAATGTCAATCCAACATTCATTATGTTTGGTAGCACACTTTTAAAGCTATGTGCCATATGTTCCCTTCCATTAAAAAGACAGGGAAATTCCACTAATCCAATGCAAATCAGGCTAGGGTATAATCATAGTAAGCCTGCAAAAAGAAGCAAGTGACACAGGGTGAGAAGTGATTGCCTTGAATATGTTGTATCCTTACCAGTATTCATCCCTTGGTAATACCACCTGGTGGCTTGACTGAAGAGGAAAATGTGAATAGCTGGAGAAGGAAAAAGACATAAAATATCACCTTGGAGGCCAAAGTCTGTTATGCTAGCTTTAATGCCAGTGTTGAAAAGACGGAGAAGGGTAGAAATTCAGAGCTTTTTCACAGGCTTAACCAAACAACACTGGAATTTCTTTTGTTTATTTCACTGCAACTCATTCCTTGACTATTTTTCCTGCTATGAGGTCCTGCAGCTTTATGTCTTTTTCTTTCAGAGTAATAGTACAGTGGAATTCCTAGAAGATTCACTGCAGGAGTTCTTAGTCTGGACTTAAATAATACAAACCTTCAATTTTACTTTGAAGAAGTACAGCAATCTGCATGTGCTTTCAGCGAAACTTTCTTGAAACCAATAAAATAAATTTCCCGTGTAACCAACCACTTTATTACAAGTATGAAGTATTAACTTTGCAACCTCAAAATTTGGAAATTTTTCCTAATATACAATCTAAATTACTGTTTAGTTTCATTCATTTTTTTGTGTTGTTTGTGTGTGAAGGTGTGTCCTTACCACAGTAGCCATTGAGATGACCATTCCTTTGTATCTTGCTTTACATTTTGTAAAATTGCAGCCATACCTTTTCTCAGCCTTCTCTTATCTAGACTCAAATGAAATTCCTTCTTTGTTTCTTATAAATCTAAGATTCTTTTCATATTGCCACACTACTGTAGGCTATTTTTTGGTGATATCACATTGTTAATATCTGAAATTAAATGGTGTTCCACAAGAAGTATCATCCACACTTAAAAGAATAAAAGAATAGCTTCCTGCTGTCTTTTGCAGGAAAGACTGCTCAGCTAATGTGGTTTAAAACAAAGTTAAGGAGCAGGACATCCCTATGTGCCAAAAGATGAGTTGGCAGGGAAGACCGGCCTGGCTGAACAGGGAGATTTGGCTGGAATTCAGGAAAAAAAAGAGAGTTTATGACCTTTGGAAGAAGAGGCAGGCAACTCAGGAGAACTACAAGGATATAGTGAGGCTATGCAGGGAGAAAATCAGAAGGGCCAAAGCCCAACTATAACTTAATTTGCCTACTGCCATAAAAGACAATTTTAAAAGTTTCTATAAATACATTAGCAACAAAAGGAGGGCTAAGGAGAATCTCCATCCTTTATTGGATGCGAAGGGAAACATAGTGACAAAGGGTGAGGAAAAGGCTGAGGTACTTAATGCCTTCTTTGCCTCAGTCTTTAATAGTAAGGCCAGCTGTTCTCTGGGTACACAGCCCCCTGAGCTGGAAGACAGGGATGGGGAGCAGAATGAAGCCCCCATTATCCAAGGGGAAATGGTTAGTGACCTGCTACACCACTTAGACACACACAAGTCTATGGTGCTGGATGGGATCCTCCCAAGGGTACTGAGGGAGCTGGCGGAAGTGCTCACCAAGATATTTTCCATCATTTATCAGCAGTCCTGGCTAATTGGGGAGGTCCCAGTTGACTGGAGGATAGCATATGTGATGCCCATCTACAAGAAGGGCCAGAAGGAGGATCTGGGGAGCTACAGGCCTGTCAGTCTGACCTCAGTGCCAGGGAAGGTTATGGAGCAGATCATCTTGAGTGCCATCATGTGGCATGTACAGGACAACCAGGTGATCAGGCCCAGTCAGCAAGGGTTTATAAAAGGCAAGTCCTGCTTGACTAACCTGATCTCCTTCTATGACCAGGTGACCCGCTTAGTGGATGAGGGAAAGGCTGTGGATGTTGTTTACTTGGACTTTAGTAAAGCCTTTGATACTGTTTTCCACAGTATTCTCCTGGAGCAACTGGCCAGTCATGGCTTGGATGAGTGGACTCTTCAGTGGGTAAAAAACTGGCTGGATGGCTGGGCCCAGAGTTGTGGTGAATGGAGTTAAATCCAGTTGGTGACAGGTCACAAGTGGTGCTCCCCAGGGCTCAGTACTGGGGCCAGTTCTGTTTAATTTCTTCATCAATGATCTGGATGAGAGGATCGAGTGCAACCTCAGTAAGTTTGCAGACGACACCGACTTGGGTGGGAGTGTTGATCTGCTTGAGGGTAGGAAGGCTCTACAGAGGGATCTGGACAGACTGGATCGATGGAGTGAGGCCAGTTGTATGAGGTTCAACAAGGCCAAGTGCCAGGTCCTGCACTTCGGTCACAACAACCCCATGCAGCGCTACAGGCTTGGGGAAGAGTGGCTGGAAAGCTGCCCGGCAGAGAAAGACCTGGGGCTGCTGGTCAACAGTTGGCTGAATATGAGCAGAGGCCATAATGCCCCAGGGAGACTGTGACAGCACCAAAACCTGTTTTAACGGCTGCTCTGTTTCCCTTCCTTTCTCCTGACACTACTAAACATTTTTCTGCTTCTGTTACTTTTTTTTTTTTTTTCCGAGCTGATTCCTTCTTTGTTTAAAGTGCCTCGGTAACCCCTTGTTACTGCATCCTTGTATGGTAGCAATTTGCAGCTTCTTTTTTAGCATCCTCCATTTTTGGCAAACACCATCAGAACATAAATTTTGGGGTGCTGTATACAAATGCACTGTCTAGACTTGCATTCCCATTGTATCATCTGTTGTCATCCAGGCCATTCTACCAAGAGGGGAGGATGTGCAGGCACCCCTACAGTGTGAACTGCTGTTTCACAGTTGGCTCATGGTCCTTTTCAGGCCTCTTATTCTCCAACTCATACTTTCAATTTTACTTCTCTTGAAATATTGTGCTTTTTAGTACTGTTGTGATATTTTGTCTAAATTTTAGACCAGTCTTTTAGTTTGCCATGGTCATTTTGATCCAGCCCTGCTTCTTGCCTTGATGTATGGGGACACACAGCTAGCTTAGTGTCATCCACAATTTTTATATAGACACTCCATAGTACCCTCTCTGAAATGCCCAAATGACAGGAATTGCTGACAAAGAACAATTTTTCAACCAAATGTGCACCATCCTCCAATCAGTTTTACTTCTAGCTCTTATTTCCATAGTTTCAGACCATTAACAGATAATTTCCCATCAAGTTTTTATACTTCCATCCATGCAGTTTTCCACAGAACTGTTTTATCTAATATATTAATTTGCTTCAATGCTGTGTTTGCAAACAGTGTATAAAACAATTTTTGCTGAAGTAACTGAGTAGAAGGTGCATATTTTGTTTGGTGTCTAACTGTACCAGTGTATGAATTAGAACAGCCTTTTTCATTAGCAGAAAATCTCATTACTGAATTCTCCAATTTTTTTTCCATAAATCAGTAAGTGCAATAGATGCCTATAGGAAAGTAGAGATTAATTCTCATTAAAGCTTTTGCTAAGAAATATGGACAGAACTTAATTATTTTCCTTCAGGTTCCCTTAATGATAAAATGTGTCCAGATCATATTCCTCTTAAAAAATTCAAACTCTGAGAAATGAACCTGTGTTGCACATGGAGCGATGCACTTCACTCATAAGAGAAAGGTAGCAATACGTTTATTGATATAAAAGAGCAATTTAACAAAGTTTGATAGTAAATGCAACAGTGGTTTAACAAGATTTGATGGCAAGGTACAGTTGATTATTTACTGCGTAGAGGACATCATCAAACAAAACTGCCATGGAGACCCTTCCGTTGAGTCACGAGGTTCAGAGCAGACCCCCTTGCTTTCTAAACTCCTTCTGAGAGACGTATCTAGTGCAGCTGGATCCACTCCTAGTCCCAGACTCGATCAACAGTTTATGTCTAAAGGATTATATATATTGTAAATCAATCCTTTATATCACTTAGCTAAGATTTCAAAGTTTTGCATGCTATTAATCACTTACCGAGGATCTGTTGCGGCAAGGAATCTCTCAACCTCAAGGAGTAACCTTCAGAAGTGTCCCTACTCAAGGGGAGATACTGACGTGCATCTTGCTGACACGCAGGAGAACTCCACCAGCCCTGGGCTGTCCAGTATTTATGGAGTAAGATAGTCATATCTGCCTACCAGCAAGACCTCTGGCTCACCATTCCACACAGCCCTTGGCTACTATGTTGCCATCCATCCCCCAAAGTCCAGAGTAAACTGGATGCAGACATCCTAAGCCCCACTGGGGATTATGGTTTAAGCAGGTGGGGATTGTTACAAAATGAAATTGATTTTTTTTTTTATTTTTTTACATGAACATGGAAAACTATGGAGCACGGGAGTAAATATAAAAGGACAAATTAGCATCAGTACTGCATTATCATTCAGACTATCATTTGTTATTCTGATGTGCAATTTGCGTAATAAGAATACAACTGAACAATAAATTGAAGCTTTTACTGATCATCTGTTACCTACATTATGAACTAAAGATAACTTTTCATAACGCTTTATAAAGTGAGACTTTTCAAACATACATAAATAAAAATAATTAGAATAATTTATAATAATAATTTCACTTGTTGATGCTCAATGCAGTACAGAAAAACAGAGATGAAGGCATAGACAATCCCCTTAGACCAGAAAAATTATAGTCCAAAATTGAGGCAGCAGTTTTCTGGATCAAACTAATTACTGATTTATATAGTTACACCTTCATCTCTCTAACTGGCATTTCACTTGCTTCACTGGAAAATGCATGCAATTATTATGCACATAATTCCTAGAATACATAAGGTTAGTTTTACAAATATTGCTATGCATAATTTAAGTAATATTTAAGTTTATCTATATTTGCAATCACATTGTGTTAATAAGTGTGTATATTTATATATTTTACAGTTGTTTCCTTATACAGTTTTTATTCTTAAGTGTCAGGTACACTATTGGGAAGAATAACAGAGAAGAAGAAAGGTAAATCAAATTTGCATTAGAATGCATGTAAGAAAAAGAGGTGAATAATAAGTTATTATATCCCATGAATTAGTGTAGATGAATAGTAAATTATTCTAATAAAATTTCCTATTCACTGCATTTATTATCTGAGATTATTAGAAACCGAATTATGTTAAAAAACTTACCCCTTTTTTAGTTTAACTTAATCTCTTATTTATTATAATCTTTTTAGTGCCATCGCTGTTAACTATTTCGCCTCCAAGAAATATCAACCTGTATAATGATTTTACTCTGGGTTGTGACTTGCACTGTAACATAAAGGCAACATTATATTCACTGCAATATTAGTTGAACTAAAAGTGTAATGGCAAAAAGAGTCAGGAAGATAGCCATTGAATGAATTCAAGGGAAAGAGAAGTCATCCACCCAGATACTTCACTTTCCTTCCAGTGTAAGAGAGTTTATACTCACTATTCATTACAATATGTTTGCTATCATTTAATCTGGTCTAATTTTATTTCTCTTAAAGTGATGTGAATAAGAATTTCCACTCAAAGGAAACACAACTCTGAAAAAGGTTAGATTATGATGATGATTGGGCAAAAGCAAGGAACCTACTTCCCAAAGCACCCAAATACTCTGATCAGCCTAGCCAGTATTTCTTCTGATATTTCCTATCAGCTTGCAAAAGGAAACTGATTTACAACCTTTTTCCACTGAACACATTTCACTTTTGGACTTAAAAAAACCTAAACAACCACCTCCATTTGCTTTTGTCTTCAACTAACCCTGACCCCCAAATGTTTTAATCTTTATCTCCTTCTGGTACTACTTACATGAGAAAAAAGAGATTCTTTGGAAGTTGTTGTTTTAGACAATACTGCATATGTTTTTTTCAGATGGTGTAAGGAGGAGGTGCAGAAGAGGCATAAGTTTAAGAATGTTGTGTAGGCCATTCTACAAAAAAATTAAACTTTCTTGTTCAGAAGATTCAAAAATAAAAGAAATGGTGTAGTGCTTCCATATTTAATATTGGAACTGTGTTAATATAATCAGATTAACATTAAGATCATTGTTTTGGAAAAATCTCTTATGCTTTTGTAAATGAGGATTAAAACTTCTATCCTCCTTTCAGTAATGAAGAATTTTTCCTAGACTTGGTGAGCTGAGACTTGAGTGTGTCACTGGCCTTGGTGAGAACATGATTCACTATTTGGAAGGGAAGAGGAAATAATTCCTTATTGACACAGTAAGAGTGTTGAAATTTATCAGAACTTCAACTGAGAGGGTAACCTTTTGTAGACTTTTATTAAGTACATTATTTTAACTAGTTCCAGGTTAACTTGTTATGATGGTTTAAGCCCAGCCAATAACAAAGCACCATGAAGCCGCTCACTCTCTCCTCCCCCCTGGCCCAGGTGGGATGATGAGAAAATACAAAGAAACACTCGTGGGTTGAGACAAGGACAGGGAGGGATCACTCACCACTTATGGTCACGGGCAAAAGACATGCTCAACTTGGGGAAGAAACAAAATCAATTTGATTTACTACCAATCAAATCAGAACAGGGATAATGAGAAGTAAACCCAAACCTTAGAACACCTCCCCCCACCCCTCCCTCCTTCCTGGCTCAGCTCCACTCCGGGTTCTCTCTCCCTCCTGCCCCGGCGGCGCAGGGGAACAGGGGATGGGGTTGGGGTCAGCTCCACACACCTTGTCTCTGCCGCTCCTTCCTCCTCAGGGGGAGGAGGACTCCTCACACTCTTCCCCTGCTCCACCGTGGGGTCCCTTCCATGGGAGACAGTCCTTCCCGAACCTCCCTGGCGTGGGTCCTTTCCGCAAGCCGATCTTCAGTCACACGCTGCTCCAGCGCGGGCTTTCCCATGGAGTCGTGGCCATCTTGGGGGGCCTCCGCTCCCCTGCTCCCCTCCAGGGGCTGGGGGGGACAGCCTGCCGTCTCACCAGGGCTGCAGGGGCATCCCCTCCGCCGGCGCACCTCCTCCCCGCCTTCCTCACTGACCTCGGTGTCTGCAGAGGGGTTCCTCTCGCATTCCAATCCCCCTACTCACTGCAGGTTCCCCCTCTTAAATCTGTTCTCCCAGAGGCGCTACCACCGTCGCTGATGGGCTCGGCCTTGGCCAGAGGTGGGTCCGACTTGGAGCCGGGGAAGCTTCTAGCAGCTTCTCACAGGAGCCAACCCTGCAGCCCCTCCCCAGTACCAAAACCCCACCACACAAACCCAAAATACTTGTCTACATTAAACTGATAGTTATTGTAAATAGATAATTTTATTCTTTCAGAGGAAGTGGGAAAAACTCTTCAAACTTTCTCTCTTTCTCTTAATTTGGATTGCATACACCTAACAGATAGTTATACCATGCATGCTAAAAATGTCTTTCTTGAACCAAAAAGCAAAAGACTGGAGAAAAATCAGGGAATAGCAATAGTTCTTTTGTTTCAATGAAAAAACACATGGATATTTTCTGCATTTTATCATGTTGAAATACATACTAAATCATTAATTGTACATTCTTGTTTCTTTATGGCACATTACACAGTGGTGTAACAGACTGCAAATTACACTATGTATTTGCAACACATACCAAATGTTACTAAACTGAGATGTAAGTCACTGCAAATAGGTAGATTCTGAAATCAAACTCAGTTCTAATTTCCCATTTGCCCTGAAACTTACATCTTTAAAAATTGCCTGAATATATCTATCTGAATCAATATTTCTAATGTGTGTAAAAAGAGGGTGGGGGAAAGATTAAAATTGTTAACTGTGCATTTTGAAAAAGAGCCTTTAAGTTTGATATTGAGCAGGCCTTGACCTGACCTTTCAGAGACCCTTCCATTCATGTTGCACCCCTGGTTTCATATGCAGTTTGTTACGCCTTCAAAGGCAGCAGTTACATTTAAGATTTATAGTCTGACTTTAGCTCATAACCTATTTTGTTGGTGAATCATATGTTGTTTCACTGCAATAGCCTTCATAAAGTAATGAGTAATTGCCAATCAAATGTTTTCAGTGGCTAATGGTCATTTTTTTTTGTTTAATCTCAAGTCGAAACAGAGTAATTAACATCTGAACACATTAGCCATTTACTAGTAAACAATTTTAAGAGGGCCTGTGTTGCACTGATAATCCTCAGATGAATAAATGTAATGAAAACAACAAAGGATTTTGCAAATAGGTTTCATATGAGACATTTTAGACTATACTGAATGCTAATTACTTTTATGTCTCACCATTGTACTTTGGTACGACTTGAGTGACCTATTGTAGGTTCTAAATGGCTCCTGGTGTTATGGGCACTGTTCTGTCATGTGATTTTTAAATTCTTTTCTAAAACCTTTGCAATACTTAGTGTTAGGCATCTGGAGAGAAAGCAGGAAAATATTAGGTGCAGACATGACCAGAAATAGTTGGGTAAATTCTGCATAACCACTGCAGAATAATTTCCCAAAAAGAGCACCCTCAGAAGGATTCTCTTGTCAAGGTACCTATTTTCCTGCTTCCACTGATATGCCTGAAAATTCAGTTGTTTGCTGGTCCTGAAAAGCTTCAGGTACAGTTTAATATTTTCTGTTCTTCACCTCTTTTCACTCATTCCTTTCTAGATGCTCTGAAGCGTATGACCTGGCATGCAGTGTCCTCAGTACCATTTATGCTAAACCCTAAGATTTAGATATTTGTTCATAGGCACTCACTGAGGTTTCTTTTCTCTATTCATCTAACTGTCTATCCGCACATCCCATATGTGATTGTAGATTTCCCTCTTATGCACAGTATTTATGAATTAATATTCTGAAGACTAATAATTCAGAGGTTTCATATTGGATGTGTAGGCTTAACAAATTAAATTAGGATAATCTGGATACACTCAGGGAGAAAAAGAATTAAGAGGCCTTTAGGTTCACCATTAGTCCTGCTCACATTTTCTTGCTGTTGTGCTTGGACTATGTGAGGACTGGAAGTGAGAGTGTGGCTGCAACTCTGCTCAACAGCCATGCTGCCGCTCTGTTTCAGCAGCCCTCCATTACATCCAAGTCTGGTTTTGCTGTGCAGTACTACATTGAGAGGCCTCCCCTCTTCTAAATCACGCTTGGGCTGCACATGGCCTTGAATATATTTTTCTTAGCACAGGTGTTTCCAGCAATGATTTAATCTTAAAAGTTGTCCCTTTTAAACTATTAAAACTGGATAGTTTAGCAGTTTGTTTGAAAGAACTCCCAGACTGAGTACACAGAAAAATCCAAAAAAGAAATCTTCAAGCAAAATAGAAGGAAATCCATGACTGATACCCACTGTGACCAAATGGTGGCTGAAAGGAAAAAGTTTCAGTCTTGAAGTTCACAGATCACTTAGTGCTGTCTCAAAACCAATTATTTGAACTTCATACTGTAGTAAACACTCAGCTAGTGCAAATGGCTTTGTAACAATATAACGTACTAATGCACTGAGCAAAAAATTCACTTATAAGGCATGATGATGCAGCAAGTATAATTGCAGTTACCTGATGGATATCAAGCATGCCCTGGTGTACATATGCTTTCCATTCAAAATTTGTATGATGATACTCTTAGGCACCACCATTAGTGTACAATAAACAGCTCATTGTATGGTATCTAAATCCAAAAGAGAGAAAGGAAAAAATTCCTGCCTTGTTGAAGTACTGTGGTGAAGAATGTTATGTTTATTAGAGATATTTGCCACTATGATGAATTTGCCAAGGGACATGTAAGGGTGTTTCTTGATCTGACAGCACATTTTTAGATTTAATAGCAATCTGTAAAATAATTTACCGAGCAAATAAATAAAGCTAAAATCAGAAATGTTCTATCAGGCAATGGGAACATTACTAGTGTCTCTCTGAGATCATTTCAGGACTTTGGGACTATACCACCCTTTCATACAGAACCATATTGGAAGTTTATTGTGTACGGAAGTACAAAGTGATGTACTTCATAGGCACATTTGACTGGCAAGATGTACAGAACTGAGCTGACAAACATTTGATAAAGGTGCTGAATGGCAAAGTTGTACTTATCATTTATTAAGATACATTTTTTCCCTGTAATTTTCCAACAGTTTATTATTCTCCTTTACCCTATATTTTCTTGCTCTCAGTGTTTGTAAGTGCAAAATAACTAATCTTAAAACCACAAACTTTAAATGTCTAGTAATTGAGATATGGACTTAAATAGGATGTAATTTAAAAGTCTCTCTTGGGAACAAAATTTTTAGTTACTATTAGCTATCTGAAAAAACAAGTTAGACTACTCAGAACTAATCATATCTTTCATGCTGAATCTAAATTAGATAAAAGCATTATCTAGTACATTGATTTAAGCATCTGACTCAATTATAGCTCAGGGCATAGGAGACAACAGAAGACAATAAGAAGCATGAAGGTAGATGGATAGGACAGGAAAAGATTTGGAAGGTTATGGGAGCTGAAAAGATAGTTTATGTATATCAATGATGATTTGTGAATAGAGGAAGTAGAAAGGTAGACACTAGTTTAAACCTGATTGTGTGATAAGACAGGAGCTAGCAACTTTCCAGTGAATGTTTGTGCTGCAGGAATGTAGCATGGATGCAACGGAAAGGATGCAGAACAAGAGGTATCAATAGCACTTAACAGCAGAGAGGCTTGAGATACTGTGAGAGCGGATCTTCCATGGTAGGTAGCAGCACTATAACCAGAGCATTCAAAATGTCTTATCCATGGAGTCTTAAGAATGTTTTTCCAGGAAAGAAGATAAATCACAAAATTGCAGAAGTCTGCTTTTTGTTTTAATAAAAAGTCCTTCATTTTTCTCTCCTTCTCTGTCTCTCACTCTTTGCATCAGCCTCAACTGACAGAAATCAGCTTGAGGAATGTATTTCAGCAGTCTTAGTTCCACTATGTCATGTCGTTCTTTCACTGAAAATTTTTTACAACAGAAAAATTTGCATGACTGTTCAAAAAGAATTAATTTGAATCACCAACACACTGACTGAACTCATTCAAACAACTGAGGAAATCAATATATTGTTTTTCACTTACCTGTGTTCTAGTAACAATGTTGTTTAACTTCTAATTTTTGCTAATACATTTAGGTCCATTTAAGTTAATCAGTTAAATATAATCTAAAATAATTTGAAAAGCTTCCAGCTAAGCTGAACAAATTCCTGTTTAATCAAGAATGCTGGAAGTACTTTCTCCTTTGTTCCCCAATGGGAACTTACCAGATACATATTCTGTTTAATCCACCAGTATGTGATGTTATAAATACATAGATGGTTACTATTTTAAAATCTAATTTTCTTTAACCTTTTAATGTTTTTTTATATTACCTAGATGTCTATCACTACCAGATGTAATGTCCCAAACCCTCAGGAATCAGCACTGTGGCTGCATATATTCTACGACAATGTACATAAGACGCAGCACATGTAGTTCATTCTAGAATAAAGTAGAACAAACAGGAACAGATATTATAGTCATTAAACAAAAATGTAGGACTGGATCTGTGACAGAGATATGCAAGTAGCAGTCTGATAGCTCCTGCTTTGCAGGACGGGTATGGCCATGCCTATTCTTAAGGTTTCTCAGATTTGGCTAGAAGGATTAGATACACAAGAAAGTGTGAACAGAGGTGGCCAGCCTCAAACAGAACACATGTAAGCCCCTATCAGCATCACAAAAAATCACGAGGAGAGTAGGTGATACCACTGGAGAGCTTTTTTGCCAGTTGTCTGTCTCTCTGGGTGAAACGACTCCCAGGACAGAAAACCCATTTAGGAAATAGGGAGGATAGAGAAGAAAGCATCTGGTGTGAGAAGCTGCAGTGGAGCAGGGTTGATAGGGAAAAGAAAATTGAGTATCTCTGTTCCAGAGCTGACAGCAGAAAAGTGTGTTTGTGAGGCCTCCACATTCTTCAAATGTGGATAACTACAGGTCTGTGACACACTATAAAAGTATTTTTAGAGAAATTAATAGGGATAGTGATGTATATAATGGTAGTCTAAAGAGACACTAATGGGGAGAGGGCTGAGCAGGGGGGATATTTTTTTATTTAAGCAATTGATACAGTTGAATAAAAATGGACAAACTTCTATACAAAATTATATTATTACCACTCTCCATTAAACTTTTTTTTCAGAGAATATGTGGAGGTTTAGTTCATTACTTAGTTTTGACCTGAGAATAGATGATAAAGAACATCTGTCTTGTTTGTAACTGGTGCCATAACATTTTAATTGTGCACACTTGAGCAGATAGGTATAATAGAGCCATTTGAAATACTCTTGTGACACACGGATAATTTCCAATTGCAGCAGCAGTCCTGATCAACCTGATAAAAACATCACTCATGCTGCATAAGTCTGTATTTAACAATGTGAGAGGTAAAAAGGAGCAAGAAATATATACCTGAATCCTAAATATTTTCTCTTTGGCTAAGAATGTATGCTAGGATTGTCTCTTATAAACATACATTACAGGAGCCTGTGGTGGAAGTGGTTGTGGTCTTAGTGCTGCCTGCTAATGACATATAGTATAGGTGATAAAAACTTACAACATCATTAGGAAATGTTCATGAGGAAAAACTCTTGAATAGATTATGTTATCTTCTTTTATGATTTTCCAATACAATGTAAAGGAACAGATGACTACGAGCAGTAAAACAAAGTCAGAGGAACACTTATTTTAAAAGAATTAAATCTGAGAACTTGTTTATCGAAACAAATCAGTTCCACAGCAAAATCACATTATCTTGGTCTTTCTGAATTATATGGCATCTTTTTATTCAGCCTATGCTCAGTTATAATCTTTAGTGATTCTAAGTACACAGTGTAGTGAAAGAATATAGATATTTGCTTGAAGACTGCTGAAAATATATACTTAAAGATATTTTCACTAACCTACCTCAACATTTTTTTCAAAAATAATATAAAAACAGACCTTCTATTCTTTGTTTTCCCCTAATTTTAGGCTCTTTATCTTTAAATTCTACATAATTGATATGGTAGCTTCCTGAATATTATTCTTACAGTCCATTGACGTTTGGGTTAATTTTTTGTAGGTATAGATGGATTCAAATCTTAGACTGGGAAAACCCCAGTTCAGTAGGAGATATTGATTCTGTTGTTTTTGTTTTTTTTTAAAAAACAAAACAAAACAAAACAAAACAAAACCAACAAAACAAAACCAACAAAAAACCAGGGCTGTCTCAAATTTCTGTAATTGTGAATTAAAATTTCTGTTCTCTTTACTCAGAAACTTTGGGAAAGGCAGCTGAAGATATAAACACAGATTCTTCAAATGTATGTACATGTATATGTCATTTGTTACTTCAGAATTTGTGTCATTATTAAAAAAGGACATAACGACATAGATACACATTCAGCCCACCTAAATATGACATCTAACTTTATGTATACTATACTAATATGTGTACTTCTTATAATTAAAAAGTCCTTTAAGGTATCATAAACAATCTAAGTAATAATCTGACTTTGCACATAGTTGTGAAATAAAAATATCCAGAATAATAGCATTCTACAGGTGGACACAGCATAGAAAGAAGGCATTGTTTTACAGTGACAACTGACCTGCACTAATAAAAATAAAGGTTGCGTTCTGCTACCATAACTCATGTAGAGTGGAGTTATTCTTCCAAAAGTAGTGTAGTTGAAAGTAGATCAAATATGGATGATAATTTAATATTTACTCACATAAAAACATACCCATTTGTAATTTTTGCTAAAGGCAAAACCATAATGACAACCAAAGAATTACAATCTCTATTTGATGGACTTATACAATGACTAGTTAACTCCCATGTGTTTTACTGGCATAGGAATTGTGGTTTCATGACACAGGAATTTTACCAGTTACAGATCTAAATACAAAATAAGAAGGTTTATTTTAATTTTATTTGGATAATATAAATTGTCTTGTGTGTTTAAGTGGCCCAGCAGAAAATTTCTACTTTTTATATAATGCAGAGAGAAAAGAAAATATAACGATCATGTTTGATGTTATTACGGATGAATCTGTATAACTACAGGTTTAAATCTGTCAGTCCTGCACTAATGAGACAAAGGACTGTTTGCAATGAAGAAGCTGTTAAAAGCAAAATGAGTGCTGCAATGGTCTTTTAGCTCTAATTGTAGTGTGCTGACATTTGATGTAATTATCTGCAGTTGAGTATAATTTTATCTTTCATGCCACTCAAAGAAATTCTGGAGTAAATTGAGGTAGCTATCTGTTTTCAGATGAATTTGATCACTTTATTTTATCCCAGTCTCAGAATTTAGTTAGAGAGGTCTGAAACCCAGTATTTATCATAATCTGCTTCGTTTGTTCAGTCCCTATGCAGCAATACCAATTAGAATTTTATCAAAGTCATCCTTACAGCAATAATGATAATCCTTTAGCATCTATCTGGATTAGGTCTCTGTTTTATTCTACTAATGAATACTCTAGAGGGGTCTGGGCAATTTTACAGAACAAATTAACCTTAGAGCATAGCCATTTAAAGTGTTCATTATACTGGACACCTGCAAAGTGTACTGGGCTTAAATGCAATTTAATAGACCCTTCTAGACCTGTTTTGAAGTATCCTGAAGAGAGTATGAATAAGATGATATTTAAATTATGAAGGTTAAAATGTTTTTCTCTAGCATTTTCAATAAATATCAGACATGCTATATACAAAATATCAGTTTTGGAGTACATCAAACATCATCGTGTAATTGCTGCTTTTGAAATTTAAAATGAAAAGTTTCAAAACACTGAAATCTGGAATGAATTTGTCTCTTCAGTTCCCCCCTTGTGTATAGCATGCTCAGAATGAATGTCTTCTATATGATACATTTTGTTTCTTATTCAAAGGCTCCTATTATCACTAAAATATATTAACTGTAATTCTGAAATAGGTCTATAATGGAAAGGGACTGAGGAAGAGAGGGCATAAGAGTGGAGGGAAATGGAGAAGCTAATTGGTATTCTCTGTTTTCAACTATTCGTATCCCCAAGCCTCTCTAAATTAAAAAAAAAAAAAGTCAGAGTCTCTTCATTATCTCATTACGCTACAATTATAACATACTCCAGTGCCAAGGCCCAAGAGTGATTCATTTACATTGTTCATCAGTCTAAACTTTTGCCTCTAGAACTAAATGCAAACCCAATCTGAACACATCAGACACTGCTTGCATGGCTATTAGTGTCATACTAATTCAACAGGCAAATAATTTGGTCCTTATTAACAGTCATAAGAGTTAAATAAACAGACTTATATTTGAATATTTTAAGTTAGCTTCTAAAATCATGAACAGCTTTTTTCAGACATGACGAAACTGTGGTCCTTCCATGTTTTAAACCTTGCTGGCAACACTACATTGCAGGAAGACTTGCTGCAGCATTGGCTAGAATGAAACAGAAAATGCAAGCAAAACCCAAAAGCAAGCAACATTGGATGTCTGAATTTATTTCAGAACAGAAAAACTTAAGCAAAAATGTAAGTATATATTTAACTGTGGAAGCATATATGTAAAATTAAGCCAGTAAGTGTTTTCCTCATAGAAAACCCAAATAAGCTGCTGTGGTAGAAGACAGTGACAAAACTGAAAGCACACAGGAGGCTAGGTTTTCTAAATCAGAAGGCACTGGTGGGCAAACAGTGGAATGCCAGGACTGAGAATTTCTGAAAAAAACTTAAGACAGTTATTCTAAAAACCCTGTTGGCATTTTTGCTTAGGCCTGAAAAAACCTACTGTGATCTCACAATGCTTTTCTTGACTCTGTTAATAAATTCTCAAACTTTTGTTTATATAAACAATACAAATTTTCCCTGTGTTCTCTTTTTTCCTTTTTTTAATGCCAGACATATTTTAGAGTATATTTTATCTATGAATTGATTTCTATTAATCTATGTCTACCATTTACAGGGGGTTTTTTCAGTACATTCTAAAAGATTGTTTGCATCCTCTGCTGCTGCTGAAATGATGAAACTGTTCTTACTTCTTTGATCCACCCAGCTCACAGTGATGCACCAGCCACTTTTCTGCAAAGCAAGAATGTACAGAAATCTGTTGCTAAGAAGATCTGGAGTTTCAGTCAAGATTATACTTATCTGTAACTCTTTTTTGTGACTAATGTGCTATACATTTAAAGTCCTAATATAGACACAGCTGAGTTAGCTCAGGTACTGTGACATGCAAGTTAGACTAGCATGAAGATGAGACAGCTGTGAAATGGCTGTGAGTGCTGTGTAGATATGTCACAGGGGGACTTAGCATGGGGTTACAGCAAGAAAAGAACCACTTCACTCAGTGACATAATCCGAAATTTATTTATTAAGCAGGATGGGTTTAGTGGGTGGATAGCAATGTCTATTATGAAGTTTCTAGTATAAGACTTCTATGGCACTCACACACAACTTGCCAAGGCTTATGTCTCTCCAGTCCAGTTTAGACAGCCAGTGTAGACCCAGGGAAACAGTGTCTTAATGCTCAACATATTTAAGTCCTGGCTAGTACCCTGGCCCCTGTGTGTTGCCCATACTGGGGCTGGATGTCCATGCATAGAGCCATTTTTCCCCCCATCCCCAGGGGACTATTGTCTGAAAAATATATTTACTTTAAAATTAGATGGTTAGTATAAGTCACTAATGGTTTTGCTAGTCTTATAGCTCCATGTCAGTTTCTTTGGCTTTCCCTATATCTAAAGCCAACTAGTGGTCATTTTCCAAGTTATTATCACCTTCTGTTTTCCTATCCTAAATGTGCTACAAAGATGTTAAGTCCTGTGTTTCTGTGCTTTCTCAGCTCGTACCAGAGTACAGTGTGCCTTTACAGTTAGAAATGGGCAGATGTGATCTTAGCCTCATTTTATTGCGTGATGCTTTCAGGAAGTTTTTAGTCCATAACTAACCATATAACAAAGATATAATGAAAAGCAGAAAGCAACCAAACCCGTCTTTATACCACAGTTGATCTATGTATTTTCTGTAATAGAAATGGTCTCATACACATGCAGAGAGGAATTTGTAAAGTTAACACAGCTATGGATCTCTTCCTCTTTCTAGGAAAATTGCTATGACTGTCCTATTCAAGTATGAGGGCTGCTGTTTCAAGGCTGCATCATCACACCACAACAACTATCTGAAAATAAAGCTGAAAATTTACATAAGGTTTGACATAAGATTTGAATTTGTTCAGGCTAGGGTTGTACTGCTGTGGGCTATTTTTCATTTCCATGCAATTAAAAATACCATCATTTCCATTTTATTTTGACCAAACCATCTTTCCTATTTTTTAAGTTCAGAAACACTATTAAAAAAACCAAAACACCACATTGCTTTCCCAGCTGCAGATAATACTTTAAAATAAATTTCTTATTAAAATATTGTATAAATCTGACTAATAACATTCTAAGGGTACTAAGTATCCAGGTTCTGATTTTCAGAGGAGTCAGTAATTAGTGGGAAGTCAGCTACCATCCCTTCCTTGGTTCTGATCTTAGTACACACTAGAAATACATAAAGCCTACTCAGGAAATCAGTGTAATATCTACAGTAGCAGTACAAAATTAGGCATATGTCATTTTTTTTTCACGCTTCCTTTTCTTTTTCTTTACACCAGGTGTTTCTTCTTTTCTCTTCTGCAAGGGCATGGATTGTTACCCTTACCAATTTTTCCTGAGCTTGAAGATATTCCACTACCCATGTGATAATTTCTGGATGGTACTTTTATGGAATACAATGGCTTTAGCTGAGAGTAGAATTTGCCCAGTTCCCACTGTTTCTCTAGATAGCAAATCAGTTCTATTTTTTCCCCCCTGATTTCAAGCACAGTTTACTCATTGACTCTGGGCTGTGCTTTGACTGTAATCTTTGTTCCCCAGTACAACCAAAACCCCCCAAAAAGTCTTTTTGGAAGGACTTATACTGATATTGTGTGGTCTTAATTTGGGACATGGTAGAAGAGACTAGCTTTCAACTGGTGGATGCTGATTGTGGAATCCAACTGCCTAAATATAGATTACCTGGGATGCTCTAGGGTATCTGAAATGAGGCTAGTAGGTATGACACAAGACTTACAGGATAACCATACCTTCCTAAGGTAACCTGATGGATCTGGAACATCTCAAGTTGCACTAGTTACCTAGTGCAACTGAGTTACCTGAGGCAGCTAACTGCCACACTCAGATGGTCTGAAAAGCTGGTGCTGTGCAACTGTCCTGAACTGAACCAAAAATGAGTTGTAGGAAATCATGACTAATAACTTCTGAGCATTCAGACCAGAGGTTTTATTTAGTTTCTTTTTCTGTAAATAAGAAAAAAAGATTAAAGATAAAAATCACAGAAAATATGCCTTTGTTATGAGTAAGCTGGAATAGTATTTCTTTCAAATTTCTTCACTTACACCTTGAGTTTTCTCAGACACTCTGCAGGTACAGTGCTAAAATCCTCTGTCACTGCATTTCATCAGTGACTCATTGAATAATCCCATCTGCCTGAAGCAATAACTACTACAGGAATAAAACGATTATCCATTGTTGCCTGATTTGCACTTCGTCTAAATCTAATGAATTTAAACATACTTTACTTGGTGTAAAATATCACCATACCATTAAGTAGCTGTCATTTAAATATGTTCATATAGTATCTACAAGTCAAACTAACATGTTCTGTGATATAAAATCTGGTCACTTAATGCAGTATGGAAAAGGAATTTGAACTAAAATGAGAAAAAAAATATTAAAACATGTTGATTTTAAACTGACTTGAAGGTACAGAGGACTGGTAATGAATGAGAATATACTTGCTACCGGTCTAAAAGTTATTTCACATTGTGGATAGATAGTGGTGGTGAGCCTAAAGTACACGCAAAATTACCATTAAAATCATACTGCAAAAATAGACAATTAGATTGTAACTTTAAGCCTACAATACTAAGAAGTCTAGATTCCCAGAAACAGCACAAGACAAATGTCTCAGTCACCTAACTTGCACTTGCATGAGAGTTAAATGAGTTTATTCAGGTATTAGATTGCATGTTGATTCCAGAGGCCAGTTTGAAAATCCAAGCTTTTTTTTTTTTTTTTTTTGTGATCATACCTCCTAGTAGAGAAAAATAATTAACCTTCCTAGAGTACAGAGTGTTTGGTTATGCTCACTTAAGTTCTCAGTTTACACATCAGATGGGGCCAGCTCCAGCCATGTCCTCCTAATTGCTTCTACACACCCGTTTTGTGATCCAGCAAGGATCATTCTGTATCTATCCAAAGACAACTTTTAGGAGGAGCAATGAAAGTAATTGTCCAGATCTCTAGGCTGAGTGGTGGAAAAGTGTAATTCCCCTGCAGCAGTGAAAATCCAGTGCAGTAGCAAGGCACGTCCGGCAGTGTCCAAGTCTGAGGAACAAGGGCTGCATATCTGACCTCTGTAGGACAAGAGTGAAGTGGGCCAGAAAAATGATCATTATCTTGCACTACTGTTACTGTTTTTCCAGTTGAATGAATACTTCAACAAGTTTTGAAAATAATGTACAATATAGTGAATTGTTATTTAATCATAAAGAGCTATGCAGTTAACCATAGCCTGTGTCGTGGTTTAACCCCAGACAACACCTAAGCACCACACAGCTGCTCACTCACTTCCCCCTCCCCGCCCAATGGAATAGGGAAGAGAATCGGGAAAAAAAAAAGTAAAACTCATGCGTTGAGATAAGAACAGTTTAATAGGACAGAAAGGAAGAGAATAATAATGATAATAATAACAATAAAAAAATGACAATATAATAATAAGAATTGGAATATACAAACCAAGTGATGCACAATGCAATTGCTCTCCACTCACCAACCGATGCCCTGTTAGTTCCCAAGCAGCTATCTGCACCCCCTGGCCAAGTGCCCTCACTTTATATACTAGACATGACGTCATATGGTATGGACTATCCTTTTGGCCAGTTTGGGTCAGCTGTCCTGGCTGTGTCCCCTCCCAGCTTCTTGTGCCCCTCCAGTCTTCTTGCTGGCTGGGCATGAGTAGGTGAAAAATCCTTGACTAAGTATAAACACTACTGAGCAACAACTGAAAAAATCACTGTGTTATCAACATTATTCCCATACTAAATCCAAAACATAACCCTATACCAGATAATAGAAAGAAAATTAATTCTATCCCAGTCAAAACCAGGACAGCCTGTATTCGATATAAGAGCAGCTAAAGTTGGGATAAACCATTTTGATAAACCCCAGTAAATGAAATATTTTCACAAAATATTTACTGAGCATAGATGTAAAAGGAATACAAGAGGCTTGTTCATCACCTGGGAGAACACTATAGATGAACTCAAAAAGAAAAGATTTAGGTATGAGTAAAATGCCTATTTTACCCCCCCAAACACATCAGAAAACTTGCCAAGCAGTCCTAGGACAAATTCCCGGAAAACACAGTAGAAGAAAGACCAGAACAGACATCACTATTTTTTATTCCAAGAGCAGGGGGCTTACCTCTGATCTTCCCCCCATCTTGCATACTTATTAAAATACTAATAGTAATAAAAACATCCTAAAAAAAAAATCAACCCACTATGTATAGTGCTCCAGAAGCTAAGCTGAGAAGACAAGCAACAGGTGAATGAAATTATTCATCTGGCTCAATATTTCACAGGAAGATTTTCAGATCCTGTCACAATCAAGAGTAGAATAGGCTACCTAGGAAATGAATGAACTAAATGTAAATTTCATTCTGAAGATGATTCTTTGGGTGACTCATAAAGTCCAAGAGATTCTACATGTCTGTCTGTCTCTATCTTAATGGGAAACTTTCATCTCTGTCTTAATTTGAGTTGAGAGATTCTGAGTATTTGTTGTCACGCTGGTTCAAGTGCTACAGGAGTATTCCACAGCAGGGTAAAAAAGAAAATGTTCACAATAAATTACACAAAACTACATTGCTTTTCTGCACCCACCTACGAAACTTTTACTAAATAGTCTCTCCAATAGTATTCTGGGAGATTTATAATTATATTTCAGGCAAAGCTTTAAGCAGTGCCTGAAGACAGTCATTTACATTTTCTTATCACTGGCTTTGGGTTTTAGTTAATTGTTATATAGCAGCTGATGTGCTCTTGGAGTCAGAATTACATTTCTGACCAAAACACAAACTCTTCAAAGTGATATTTAATATATGAGAGGACTTTCTCAATCCTAGAGAGACACAATAAAACCATATATTTGTGAAGAACTTAAAAATTTAAGGAAAACAGTCTATCATCTAGCACACTCCTGGGTAATATTATTTATTTGTTGCACACTCCATTTTCAGCAAATAAATGGTATTCAAAAGATGGGGTAGGTAAATGCTTTATTTATAAGATAAGATTCTGGCTTTCAGCAGCTGCCTTCCTTATATTGTACTCTGAAGATGGTGGAAACAGTACTGTTACAGTATAAATAAAATGTTTCTTAAACCTGCAGAGAACTTTGAACATTCTTTTCTGCTAAAGAATGGTACATATGTGATAGTATTACTTGCAGAAAATGAACTTGCTGCAGCTGAATTTCAGACACCAATTTCCACAAAAGGGAGTGAAGGGAAAAAATTTAATATGTATTTTCATTGTATGCATAGAAAAACAGACAAAGAGGAGCCAAGACAAGGCTGTTAAAATTACACATTGAAAAATATACATTACTTTCACAATCATATTTTGCAGAAAACCCTGAATTAAACTAGTTTGGCACTGCCAGAAGCTAGTGCTTAGTGCCAGTATCAGTGGCTGTCTCAGTTCAGCACAACTGCTGTCTCCATTTCTTTTAAGTTTCTTGTGCATTAGTGTGAAGTGCTTTATAGTTCTTCCTTTCTGCTTTCCTCAAATTATCATCTATTTGGTCACTAGACTGCACACATTTGTGTCTTGACATGGCCAATTGCAGCTGACATTTCCAGTCGCCCAGGGTTAGCCCAGTATTAATTAAAACATCGTACTAGACTATTATCATTTTTTTTTTCTTCATTGTAATGGATCTTATGCTATTTTTAAAATTATGCTTCTTTCAGATAGTAATAAATCCAAATCTTACATTCCTAAGCAGAAATAGCAGGTTGAATTAGCAATCTTAGTGCCATTTAATGAAGCCCTTACATTAATCTTCCCTCTCCAATCCTTATTATTGGATTACCCTTTATCTTTAAACTTCTCAGAATGTGAAAGAAAAAAAAACAGAACACCAAATTAATTGTTTGTGATATACACTGCACAACAATTTTCAAAACACCTAAAGCTAACATCTCTACAGAAATAGCTTTTGCAAATCTAAGTCTGGTTAAAACCCTATCTGATAATTTAATGCACTCAGAAGACACCTGGAATAGCTGTTACTTCTTACAAGCTCATGGGTCTCATTACCAACCAACATATTCTTCTAATAAAATTCACATGTTAAAGAGTAGATTTAATATGAAAAGTCACTACTTGATGATTGTACATTCTGATATATCCCACTAATTCCCTAGCCATATCAGATCAAGGTCATGCTTGCTTATCTTCATGATAATAATTAGTGTTAATTGCTTATTGCCTCAATTACAACACCAAACCAGCTGAGAGCTAGTATTGTAACTTATTCCATCTGGTACTTCAGTCCTTTTACTGTGCATATGTGGAAACAAGAGGAGACATTCTTACATGTGTCAGTGATGCCGTGATTTGAAGAGATTGGATCAAATCCCCTTAATTTTATGTCAGTATAGTCTGAATTTCATCATTATTAGTGAAAATGCATTATCCTGTAAAAAAGTTAATAGCGAGAAAGATGTCTGACAGGTCTAGGTAGGTCAAGACTCTAGGTAGACTATTGCACTCTATGTCTAGTTTGTATAAGATAAGCATGTATTGCTTTTTATGTTCTGAGTCACTGAAAATCTCTTAGAGCAAAAAACCTAGAGCCCCTAAAACATTATAATATCATTCCTGGAGCAAAAACAGACTTTAAATTTGGATTTTTATGTCTCTTCGTACAGAAGGCAAAAGGAGGTATTATGTGACCTGGACCACTGAGCCTTTAGAACCTGCACTGTTCCACCTTCAGAAAATGTATAGTTTTGTTCAAACCCATTTGTGCGTATGGATGTTCTCGTACCCATGTGCTTACAAAGCATGGGTACTAGCAATATGGGATTCACTATACAACAAGATTTACTAGTGTCATTAAATAATCAAAAAAGAAAAATACCACTGAAGACTCATTATTTGAGTAATTAATCCCTACATTGCTAGAATTCACTGCAAAATCTCCACTTTAGCAGATCACATCATTCTCTCAAACATCAGTATCTCAGTAAGACTTCAAGTGTGACTGCATTGCAGGCACTGCCTTCAAACTAAGCTATCAAGGGCTATGTTTGTGAATTAGCTGTAGAAAAATGTCACGTACCTTGCTTAGTAGAGAGCACAAAATTGTTTAAGAATTGTTTAATTCAGGTTAAAGGGATTTTGTGATTAGCAATTTGTATAACATGAATGGAAGAAAAGTTGTCTGACTGCAAACCAGTTTTTCTGCAAGAAAAATATTACAAGTTTCTTTTCTTTTCTTTTCACAAAATGTTACAAAAATTGTTTTCCTGTGAATTCCCACTGAAACAGATCTTAGCTTAGCATTTCTCTGCTATACAGCTCAGCTGTCAATGGTTACTATTTAGAACTGCAAGTATTACTTTAGAGATCATGTAGTGTGCTAGTCATCTTTACAGATTTTTCACCTCATCTCATTGGCTAAACAAGCTATGATTTTTCTAGTAGTTCTAATAAATTTTCCAACACCTCCCGCAAAAAAACCCACAAAATTATTATTTTAAAGCCAGCTTCCTGCAGTACTATGTCATGTTTTGAGCTTCTGCTTTTAGTGTGATATTTTCTAAACTAGCAAAAATCGTAGCTCAGAATACTTTTTTTTCTAATGAAAAATAAGTTGCTCATAATTTCAGTTCTTGTTATGAATACAAAGAATTAATATTTACTATTTCTCCTGATTCTAAGTTTTTGTATAAATCTAATAGTTAGTACTTATGCTTGGAAATTTCCAACTTTTCAAGATATATTAGTAATTAAAAATAATTAGTTTTACTAACTGACAGTAATGTTTTCAATTTTGAGTATAAAAATAAGTTTGTGTTCATTCTGGTTGCCACGACAACAATATGGATTAGTTGTCATCCCACAGAATATTCTTGGAGCCTTTCATCATTTTGCAGCTTGAGTTTACTTGATAGAAAGGGTCAGTATTTTGAATTCCTTAGTTCTTTAATTTGTTTTTGAAGAGACTATTTTTATATCCTCTTGGGAAAATGTAGTTTGATGGGAAGAACCTAGTGAAAAATGAAGACAATTTGTGACACACACCCTGTAAGCAGCAATGTTCTGTTCTTAAACAGTTGAGTTCTAGCAATCTGGAGTAATTATCACTGTGTCTTTTAAATAAGTGGCAAAAGAGGCACATTCAGTGTCATATTCATTTTAATCAGATTTGCTAGAGAAGTTAGACTTTAAACATGGTAATGATCTTCTCCTTAATTGAGGCAGCCAGAAACAGAACATGACATAAGCATCAAGAAAAGTGCTCATTAAAATTTGACAAAAAAAAGCAGCCAAAACTGGCATGAGTCTCTATAACTTAAAGATTTAATGTGATATATAATTTAAGAGGCTTTAAGAAATTAATTCAGAAAATAGAAAAGCTGTTATATTCAGTGTGCTTATTCTGTACTCATAAGGCTAGATTTAGATGTGTTGACTGTATGGGTATTAAGAAATTTTAAATTCCAGAAGTAGATCCACAAAGGTGTTAACATGGTGGTGCTAGAAATTGTGCAGAACATCCTGTATGCTGAAGGGCTTAATATATTACATGGAAGTTTTAAGCAGCACAGTAGGGATTTACAACAGATTCCATCTTGAACTCATCAATAGAAAATGAGAAAGCAGAATGGACCTGAAACCTTATACCTTTCATGGTCTATAAACTTAATTCTGAGCTGTAAGAAGAGGTTATTGTCAGACTTGGATTACTAGTCTGAGATCCTCTTCTCAGGTTAGATGTGTAACTTCTTTCTTTTGTAAAATGAGAAGAGTCTCTCTTTTTTCTTTTAATACTGTTGGTGGTTGTGTCATTGTCTTTTTGTGTATCAGCTCAGAGATTAGACCAGTGAACCAAGAAGTAAGAAACCTGGATTCTGTGCAATCATCAGCTTTAGAGAATTTTTACGCATTGTTCTCAAATCCTTGAAGAGGATTTAGTCTACTCATGGTGCCTTCTCCCCTGTGCCACTGAACTGTGCCATCCTGGGATATATTTCAAGACTTAAGAGATCAGGAGGAGCAAAGAATCGCAATGAAAGAGCCTAGAGATCTGAGACACAGACCTGGCAGAATGGGTCCTCTGGCTCCAGCTCTGTCAAGGCTATTTTATGTATTTCCTTTAATAACTGCTTAATGTCAATTGCATTATCTGAAACTTCTGTTCTCATGGATAGTTTCCAAACATAACAGGGTTTTCACAGTGCTTGGAGGTCAGATAAAAAATATCAGCATTATTTTTTAGCAGGAACAATAAGGAATATAAGAAGTGAATATAAACACAAAAAAAAAGAAAAAAAAAAGAAGGGAAGGGAAAGGAAGGGAAGGGAAAGGAAAGGAAGGGAAGGGCAGGGAAGGGCAGGGAAGGGCAGGGAAGGGAAGGCAAGGCAAGGCAAGGCAAGGCAAGGCAAGGCTGTGGCAGCCAGCAGTGCCGCAGTGTCTACCTGCCTGGAAGTAAGTATTTTTCCCCCCAAAAATCATAGGACTCCTTTATTTCAACTGATAAACTCCTATTATACTCTTATAATTTATTCCATATTGGCCACGTTAGTTACATACTGTTTGCACAGTTCATATACCATGTTTTACAACTGAGTTAGTCTGAATGTAAGAAAACCCCTATAATCTAGTTAAGATTTCTTTATTTTCCTCCAAGACCACCTTGTCCATTGCACTACAGGTATGCTTATAATTGCTGATGCAACATTTGATCCTAATCTACGAAACAATATTGGGGTAATCAATCTGAAAAAGAAAGCATGGTCTGAGGTGTTGTAGACCTATGTGCAGTATCTGTTGGTAGTGAATATCTCATTTCCAGTATATGCCTGTTCAAAGATGGAATTTTAGAAAAGTTGTTAGTGTGGTACAATCAATCTTGATGTATGAGCACAGTTTAGCTAAATGATTCCCTCAAAGAACTGGAGCTGTGGCCATTAGCTGAACTTGAGCTACAAATGTGGCACTTCACATATTAGTTAAAAGAATTACAACAAAATAATGTTTTAGGCAATTAATTTTTTACTCTCACTCTACATCACCAAGATTTCCACAATTTAAAAACCATTTGTTGGCATGGAAACATCAGCTTAATTAAAAATGGATTAAACTAATTAACCTAAAACATATCATACTATAGACTGTTTGATTTAGAATACATTAGAGGAAGCAGAACATTTTTCATTATCATTTTGTGTCTTTTATCTATTGAAAATGTTTGCTTTCATGAGAATTTACATGCTTGATCTTCAGCCTATCTCCTAAAGGTAAGGATATTGTTGACAAGTAATGTTAAAGGTTCCTGTCTCAGCAAAGGTGGACCCTGTGTGTATATATAGTCTATCCCTCATGATAGTTTTGCATTCTAATTGTCCATCAGCCACCAGCATGTGGCATATCATCTTCTTTCCCAGCTGCAAATTTTATTTCAGATTTGATGTGCTGACACACCAGAAGTTGATTGGGTTAAACAGAAGATGAAGATATAAAGTAGCAAAATGATCCATATTCTTCTGCCAATTTGTAAATTACAATATGACAGAAGAAAATAGTAAATATTTAGATAAATACCTTCCCTGGAGAAAGGAGCCTTAAAGATTCAGAGCTTCTTTCCCGTAGCTGCCTTCTCTCCCTATAATGCCATCACGCTATATGATCTACCACTTGTGTTAGGATTAATAAGCAGTTGTTTCTCATGTACAATTTCCTTTTCATTTGAATGGCTTTGGATGGTAGCCATAGTTTTCAAAGGAAATACTAAAAGTTTAATTCAGTGTCTGACATTACATCAGTGACTACATCAACATCACTTCATGGATCTACATATATTACTTAGTGTAATTCTGGCTAGATTCTGAATTACTCACTATTAACTTCAATAGGAAGGTCAACTCTTAATGCAGTCTGCAACCTAAGCTTCATGAAAACAGACTCTGTCTCTTCAAGGGCAAAAGAATAATGACCCGGTGGTCAGGCTGAGAAATCAGAGTGCAGGGTCAGACTTCTGAGCTTCATTTTTTCGTTACAATTTTAAGTAAATTAAAATCAAAGGGTGCTTGTGGATTTTTTTTCTAATATGAAGCAACAGCTCTTTGTAACAGAAATCTTGTAATCCAACAAGCAGCTGCTGCTTCATTCAAATGCAGAGCTTAGTTAATGTCAAAATGTCATATCTATGGCATGAAGCATGACTATAAATGTGGAGTAAAAAACCCCAAATATCTCAATGCTGCTTGAATTCTTGGATTTCACTCCTCAGTTCTCCTTACTCTTCTTATTCCCAGCTGGGGGCTGAAGGAGATAGAAGACTGAAATCCCATTTAAAAAATATAAATATTGCAGTGGTCTCTTGGGTGGTTATAGATGTTTGTCCTGAAACACTAGTGTTTCATTTCTTGCAGGATGTGAAAGATCTATTTTATCGAGCAACTGAGTGTCAACCTTGCCATTCAGCCCTTAATATGGCACATAGTGAATGCTGCTATGCCTAGCAGGTGGCCTGAGGGTTCCCTGTCAGCATTTTTGTCATGCACTGCAGGAACCTAAAACCATTCATGTAATTCTGAGAACTCCAAACACTTTACTATTGCTCTGAGTTTCCACTTAAAATATAAATATCAGTGACCTTTCAGAAGACTTTTTATTTTAAAAAGATCTCATTTGCATGACTGGTTGGTGAAGTGACATCCATACTCAATTTAAGGCTACTGGTTTCTCTTTGCTAGCATGAGGCTTGTTGGCTAGAGCATCATAATAATACCTCATGGTCAAAAATAATACACAAGTTCAGTGGCATAGCATAAGCATTTGACAAAGAAACACATAGGAAAAACCGATGTGCCTGAGCCTTTGGGTGGTTCAAATAAGGCTTCCAACAAGCAGAGAAGATATTTCATATTCAATACTAAAACAAGTAAAGAGCTGAAAAAAGTTCTAGACACTTACCAGGGATTTTATCCTGTGCACTCAGCTGAAACCCTGACTGTGGCCCTCTGAGGAAAGACTGAAAGCTTCTGAGCCTCTGCTTTGAGAGGAAACCTCAAACTCTGAAAAAGATGAGATGAGACTCAGTTCCAGTTATTAAGAGTTAGGGCAAAATATCCATGTCTATGTGACCTAAAACTATGGCTGTGATTTTAACCTGAGAAGTGTAGAGGACCAGAAGTGAAAAAAAGGATTTAAGCATCTAAGGGTATAGATAGTAACTTAGGGGGGTTTCACAAGCATCTTGAGCACCTAATTCCCACATGGAAGTGCTACATTCTATATCACACCAGCACTTTTTTATAATATGACTTAAACTTTTATATCTCAGAGACATTTTTGATAGTTTATTCTAATCACCTTGCTAAAATATCTGAGAAAAAGGTTATTTATGTCCTAAATCCATTCTGTAAATACAGCATGAACCCTCTAGGTGACAGAAAATCAAACACTAATACTAATTGTGGAAGAGAAGCGTTAGGGATTTGGTAATGCTTTGTTCAGCATCTGTAGCCTTAACAACAGACTACATATTTTAAAAATGTCACTGCACACATTTATGTCAGTGTATATTTTTAAGACTTTGTTCCTCAGGGGGAGAAAAAGATTGTTTTCTTTTAGGGCCTGAGAAATATCTGGTAAACAGTTAAATATCTGTTACTTTCACTACAATATATCCCCCCAGGTAATGGGGACCAAAATTTCATGACCAAAATTTATGTCTGTGTAACCAGCTGCTTCTGCAGGTGGTTTGATTCTGAGCCATATTTTTCTGTGGCATATTACCAGGCAGACTCATTCATGTAGAGTCTTTTTTTTCTTACCAACCAATTTGGAATCAAATTTCATAAATAATGAAGTAGAAATGACATAAATGAAGAGTATGTGCCGAAGCATCAGTAATAAAAAAAAAAAGTAGCCTAATTTAGCTAGGTTTTTACCACTTCAGAAGCCTTAAGATTTGGCTGAAACATAAACATAAACACCCACATTTTCTAATAGAATAATTGGTTCCTTTTCTCCTATAAATCCTAATTCATTAAGGAATGCTAGCATACCTAACTATAATTATATGTATATTTACTTTATGATTCAAGAAGTTTACCCATTTTTTGAAAGTAGACCCATTCTTGCATACCATGTTGAACAGATACCTAAGGTCATGTTTATGACTTCAGAGAAATAACTGAAATAACTATGGTAATATAGTACATTCTGTTCAAGATGTGGAGCAAGTCTTATTTTGATACAGATAGACAGATGTGTAGATACATAGATTGTACTGGAACCAGAACATTCAATCATTTGTGACGGAATTTGTTACTATAAACACAAGCAAGCTAGAATTTACAACCATATAAAGCATATTGCACCATTCCTTTAAGGTCTTGCAGCTTCTGAGGTCTTCATATGAAGATACTACTTGTTTCAATAACACTTTTGTTTATCAGCAAGAACTCTTTCCTCAGGCTTTTGCTCAACCCCCGCAAAAAAATAGGCCAGAACTGCAGGTCTCATTTGGGTCAAAATTATTGTTATTAGTGAGATATTTTCCTTAGACAAAGCCTACTAACAATCTTGAGGTGGGAAAAAAAGGCACAGTTACTGCAAGTGCACAATAAAAAAAGAGTTGGCTAGGCAGGAGTATTCTATGCTTTTCAAGAGTGGGACTGTAGTACACTGCACTAACAGGAAAACCTGGGAAGCATCATGTCTCCTCCAGATTTGTTTCTTTCATTTTTTCTTTCAGTGCTAAGCCTTTGGGCACAATATCTTATTTGGGCCAGATGGACATTTCAGTCAGTTATGACTATGGTTCATAAAAACAGTGCAAAGCATTTGTCCTAGATCGGATTTGACAGTTATAAAAGAAAATATATGGTGGGGTTAATATTCCCATTCTTTGAAAATTTTAACAATCTTCTAAGGACATTAATTCAAAGATTAACTAAAACCACTTGCATGTGTAGGAACAAACTCTGATCCCCATGAAGAATCAAACTTTCAATGCCATCCATGGCAGTATAATTTAATTCTCAGTCACTTAGCTACAGACAGGAAACAGAACACAACAAACTTAAAATTGCATTATTAATCCGTAGAATCTGGTCAGAATCTGGATATAATGCACATTGCTCTTTTTGAGGTGAATGATTTGCAAAGACAGCCACAAGGAGAAGACACAATTTTGCCAGAAGCTCATTATCTGATGTCAAAGCAAATTTTATGTTTTATATCTGTGGCTGACAATGTTCCGGCTTTTGCTGAAAAGGCTGCATTTTCTACTGCAGTGTGCCTCTAATAAAATGTCAATGTGCAGAAGAAAGAGAAACCTGCTTAGAGTCTCTTTTTTTAAGGGATCAGACTCTTTTTAAAATAAGTTGAAAACACAAGGCTGGACACTGGGTTTTTTTGTTTGTTTGTTTGTCAGCTTGCTCGCTTATTTACTTCTTTAATAATCATTTGTGTTTTTGTTTGTGTGCCCACTCCTGTGGTTGTTGTATACATTCATATTTTTGAGGAATACAATGAGATGATCAAAAATATCCTAAGGCAAGTGTAAAAGTTCACACAACCCTTGTATTGCCTTTGTTCTTTGCTGACTTACATCTGACCATTATACTTTGGTTCTGACTTCTCCATAATTTTACATTGTTTTGACTTCAATAGCATTATGCAAAATTCATAAAGATCTGAGAGAAAAAATTAATTACCTTGTCTGTTCAAGGAATATTCAAGGAAACACTTACTACAAAAACGTAGGAATTGTATGCTTCAAAAATTAAAATAATGCACATTTCATAAGTAGAACTGAATTTTAATTGAATTTATGTTATTAAAATTGCTGAAGTTTTATGATACAAAGAAAGAGGTATAGATATTTCTGTTTCTCTTGTGATATAATTTGCAGCTTACTGAAATTAATAAGCAATAACTTTTAGGAGAATAAAATCTCTCTACGATTCGCTATAAAGCTAGTATTCAATGAGTAGGTATGATATCTATACAGTGATTTGGCAGTACACACACTATGTAGGCTGGAGTTCAAAGGCACATCTGTTTTTCGTGGCTTCTTAAAGATTTACATTCTGCTAGTGATTTTTGCTAAGTAGTTTAATAACTGTAAAATGACACTACCGTCACATACTCCTTTTTCCTCTCTATTTGTGCTTTCAAGGGGAAAATTAATCACACACAGGAATAAGTGTTTAGGAAACTGAGACTCTATCCACATTATCAAGTAGTGTTCCACGAAAGGAGCACAACTGCAGAGTGAAGCAGCAAAATTTCCTTACATTTTGGAGTATTCTTATTTTCCAGTTGAGCCAGGAGGACAGTTTTCCTCAAAGTACTGAGAACTTTTCTTTTGCCAATGACAACTGCTATACAGCCTGGTGATGAAGAACAAAGAAGCAGCTTATAATTGCAGATGCATGAACAAGTGAATAATAGATAAGGAGACTATTTTCCAATACCTTTGGGGGGGGGGCAATGCAGAATTTCTTACATACTGCACTATGCAAAACCCTAAGGCAGAGAAAGAGATATATACTGATTTCCCCTTTATGGGATGCAGACAGGTCACCATATCTGAGACTGGATTCAGATATAAACTTCTTGTTCTGTATATTCCACATCTCCTTATTTCCACCTCGTATTTTCCATATTATCTGAAAGAATAAGGGAGCACAAAGGGGACAGTCCGTACACAATGCTGAATACAGAAGCAGACTTAATAGTTGCATGGCACTGGGATGTACTAGATATAAACAAAATTTATGTGAGTTTTCCCCCATTCATGGTGCATTCAGCACAGTGGGTCTTATTCTGGCCTGTCTTTATACAGTATGCACGCTACAGTTATACTTACCAAAATTTTTGAAAAATAATATTCTACTTAAGCTATTACTGTACCTTTAAAACCACAAGTAGATCAGATAATTAACTTGACTGCCATGTCTACAACTTTTTAAATCCAGTTTATTCAAGATAGCTTCTTTTTAATTAGTTCTTGGCAGACGCTGCAGCTTTGATAGTAATTCTAAGCCATATTCCAGTGAACTGTTTCAGCAAGTTTCTCTATCTTAAAGCCGCAATATAAAACTTGCAGCAAAATCCATTGTCCTCGTTCTGTAAAACTATCTCTGGTGGCTAATCCACCAAAGATGAGGATCATGCATATGTGCAAGTTATGCAGGATCATGCTCATAATTGTAGGTACTAATTGCAGGTATTGAGATGCTTGTTACATTATTACTTTGGTTTTAGCTACAACCCAGAGCTCTAAGTAAGTAGAAAACATACAGAAGAGGATTGCTTAATGTCCATAGTTGCTTTTTTGTTTTTCTGTTTGTAGGAAACCAGTATACTACTAGCATCTTACCCTGGAAATTGTTTTGCTTTTCATCACCAAAGAAGATCAAATCAGCTTTAGCAAAAATGCTGAATCCGGCCAATCAGAAGCATAGATCTGTATTTCTAACAGCATTTCTTTTGCACGTATATACTATAATAAAGCAGGAGCCAATTAGTGATTGATGTTGAGATGAAACGTAGATTTCTATACCCTACCCCAGCTGAGAGATACAGACTGTATAGATAGGAATTTACAAGATCTAAAAATTGAATTGGAAGCTGCACAGGGCACAATAAAACATCATTCTGTATGAACTACTGTGTTCTTCTTTAGGCAGTGATGAAATATCATTGCCACAGATGGGATTTGATTCTGACTTGGCTTAAACCAGTTTCTACACAGAATTAGAGGACCTCAAATTGACTTTCTCATTGTGTGGACAATGTCTACATTACTAGGCAAATCCACAAATATATAAGATACTGAGAAGGTTCATTTGTTTCGCTTATGTTTCAGCTTCCACTAGTGGTATCTCCTGCCTCTCCACGTAGAAAAAGATGAACTCAACAATTCATCATTTCAGTAATTCTAACTCTATTCCATAGGCAGCCAAGAAAATAAGATAGTAAATATGGACTTTCACCCATGTGGTTATAGTTAATCTGAGAAAAGCATAAAAAGCATACCTGAGTAACACCTGGATAAAAATGTTCCTGCCTTTTAGGAGCATGTACACATGCAAATTTTTCACTTTTCTGGTATACATAAATGCTGTCTTGTTCACTCCAAATCACATGTTAATGAAAGTAAACTAATTTGCTAGTAAACACCGATCAAAATATATACCAGTCATTTTGTACTTCTATTGCAATCAAAATGGATTGCCATCGTTCCTATTTCTGCTCATATGGTATGATTGTCTTTTCACAACAGGAACCCAACAACACAAAGACTTATTGTCAGATTTATCATAGATCTTAGCAGAGAATGTTTATATCAATGAAATTTGCCAAGTTTCATCAGTTTGCTTCAGTGTTTTCATTCTATCTGTATGACCCAATTTTAGCTCATTGATGATAACACATTTTGATTTAAACTCACTTTGATGTCAAGTCAGTTTGATTCAAAAATCCTGTTGAATTTAACTCATTTCAGTGCTTCCTGATGTGGTGTCCTTGTACATCAGCAAGTATAGGAAGTTTATCTTTACATTTTTCTGAACTAGCAGAGAATGGTTACCTATAAAATTGCCAAACATTATAAATTTTTTATCTAGTCATTTTCTGCTCACAGATGAATAATCAGCTTCAACTCTCCCATGAGATTTCCAATCACTTTTAACTTCATTCTTAACTTACCAAACATACTCTTTAGTTCTCACTTTCATTTTAATTCATTCCAACATCGTCTCCTGACAAGATGCCATATTATTTAGACACCAATTCCTTAATAAACAGAAGGAGAATATGCAAACATGATGTGCCAAGAATGTATGTTAGTGCCCCAAAAACTGCCAAGTTTCATAGATGATGATTTGCCTTGTTAATTATTTTGACAAGACTATGCATTGCAATAGCCTTACCACTATTTTTTCCCATTCCTAGATATCCTTAAAACTCCCACCTAATATTTTCAGATAAATATCAAGCTCTCTTCTGTCTTCTACTGGCAGAAATACGTGAAGCCTCAGGCTCTGGGATTGGCAGTGAATTAGATAGAGAGAGTTTTAGTGCTGCAAGTTTTAGCTGTAAGCTTTGCAATTTTAAGTCTGAAAATGATCAAAACAGTTTCTCAGGAACATAATGTTTTGCATTAAAAACGCTGTTAGACACAGTCAGTAATACTTCTTAATAATTTAAGATTAATTATTCTGATTTAATAGAAAATGACACTCAAGACAACATGAGGAATATATAGCATTTAGAAGATAAAAAAGCTTTTAAAAAAAATTCATATCTTATAGTAAAATTGATAATGCGTATTCTTCATTCCATATCAGAATCAGTGTTTGGTTTTTTAACATCATAATTTTATTTTCTAAGCAGTTCAGAGGTTTACATCTGGTTTGGGATAAGATAGTCTACCTTTTATATCAAATACATGCTATCCATTCATATGGAGCCAGTTCGCTTAAAACATACTGGCTGTTTAGGAGGAACCAAAAATGGAGGCCTCACGAATCACAGTCCTTACTGGACTGATCAGTAGATTTCGTATTCAGAAGGGACTACTGTCACATAATCTGACAGCCTCTATTCTGGAATCATAGGACTGTTTCAAATCCAATTGCTAGGTTTGAATGAAAATTATATATTTTATAAAGTCTGCCCTATTAAGACATTTCTTAGGATAAAATTAACCCACACCCCCTTGGTTAGCTCTAAAGGTATGTCTGAACATTCTGTGCCCTGTTCCTACTTTTTCTAGCTATTGGACCTCACTGTACAGCTGTAAGTGATTTTGAATAACCTGTTATTCCAGTTTCTTTTCCCGCATTTTAAGTAAATGATTCAGTTGCCTAGATATAGCCTTCTACTTACCTTCAAGATGCTTTATGTATTCACTATGGACTACAGTCCATGACACAGTGTTATTTCAGAGGGTGTAGTCTCCCACAGGTCCTGTGACATATCTGTCAGTGCTGTGTGGATCTCTTGGACATCCTCAGACATCTCAAGGAAATGACTAAGACCGTGTACACAGTGATAAAACTATGCCTTAAACTCCAAAGGCGTGGTATTTTCTTGGCAAGCTAAACACTTTGAAGTTTTGAAGTCTACATTATAAGGAACATTTTTCAGTGTTTTAATCATTTTGGTTGACCTTTGATACATCAAGTCCCAGTTGCTATATTTCCTCAAGTCCCAATACATGCAGTCTACTTTTCTAGTGTAGAAAGTACATGTGTGTCTTTACTCATACTGTTCATCCCCTTTAATCAATAAAGATGGTTTCTAACAGTTAAGAGCGTAGAATAACCAGTAGAGGTCATCTGGGTTTAAAACTGTTATATTTCACATGCATGTTGAAATTGTTTTCATCAGGTATTCCTTGCTTCACATTCATTCAGCTTTTTGATGGTGATTTCTTCAGGGCTAAATAATGACATTGAGGCACCAATTTGCACTGGTTTCACTTTTGAGCCTTGTACTACGATTCCTTGTTCCTTGAAATGTAGTTGTAACCTTGATCCTAGATAAATTGTTGCTTGGTCTACCTCCAAAGCTGTTCTAAGACAAAACCTTTAATCTAAACTCACTATACATGATACTGTTTGCTTCTAAACTTACTTGTGTAAAGGGTTAGTTGTGACAGCAGTCTCTCTTTAAAGGTTTCAATGGATGTGTTAACATGCAATGAATTCAGATTGTGTGATTGCTACTCAACTTAATCTCAAAGTCAGAGTTTGTAGAAAAAAATCCAATGTAGTAGCACTTCATTTAATATTTTAAGTATGACATTCTAGAATTAAATTAATCTGCATGAACATTACTATATTTTTAAGCAGAGATACAGATTATACCATCCTGTGTTTTAAATATGACATACTTACAATATACTGTATGAAAATATTTTCAGGTTATTTTTATTCAATGTCTACAAAATCCTTTTGCTCATTAAGTGTTGCTACAAAAGCATTTTCTTCTAGGATTCAACCTTAGAAGGCACACAGCCTCAAAAAAGTCCTATGATTTGCTTCAGAAGACTCCAGAACTTCTCACTGAAACTAGTAGTTAAATTCATCTTCCACTTTGGTTAATGATGAAACACTAATACAGCAAAGCACTGAGAAATCATTTAACCTACAGGAGGATATTGGTACAGATACTCCAATTCCCCTCTGTCTTCCATCAGTACAGGATAGTACAGTATATTCAGGATTCTACTATCCTTAGCATAACTCCACTAGCATTAGTGGATTTCTAACAGTGGAGTAGTATTCTACAGTAAGTCTGTGCAACTGGGGAATTAGTTACAAGTTATTGATCGTTGACATGTTTGTGCTGCTGTTTCAGCTGCTAATCATTAGTTGTATGAGCGGTCAGAATACTGCTTTTTGCTGTTAACTCTGACTCTCTTATTTGATACATTGTCTTTGATCAGTAGAATTTAAGATATGGCTGTGTATTGTCCAATTACTGTCCTTATAAAAAAGGCTGTTATAGTGTTATTTGATATGTCTGTCAAGTGAATTGATTTACTTTATTGCTTTTCTACGTAAGTTGCCAGCTTCACTGTGAACACTCCAAGTCAGTTCTTGTAGTTCTTTTAAATGTTTTTGACAATATGATTTTGATTTTTCTGAAGTTTATCATGATGTAGTGTTTAGTTTAGTAGGTTTCTGGGGTAGTAGGAACTGAGTTCCCCTAAAGCTCACCAGAAGAGGGGACAGAAACATGGAGTTAAGGAGTCCAAAGAAAACTACAGCTGAAACTAAAAGGGACTAAAAACCAAGATTATTTGCTGGAATTCTGCCTTTTTCTGAAATAAAAAAAAAATAAAAAAAAATTAAAAAGTCATACAAACCCTTAATAGATGATCAACCAAAGGGAAATATCTGTTGGGTATGCTTAGGATATAGTGATATCCAGATGAAAACAAGGAAAGCCAGGTTTTCAGAATCCTGCAGTCAAATTCTCTGAAATCTGTAAAATGAAATGTTAATGATGAATCATTAATAAATAAAATCATTATAAAATCATTTATCAAAGGGTGAAAATTAGGACGTGTACTTTTGCCCCTATCAGTGCAGGGCTGTTCCTTAATAGCCTTTCATAACAATTTTGCTGTAATCAGGAAACATAATGGTTGTCACTTTGACAGAAACCATTGCCACTTAGGTTTAAGACATAAAAAACTATGACAGAGATTTCAGACATGTATGATTACTTACACTTAAGGAGAACCCACCCTTACAATGTTAGCAGTAAAAGTCATTAAAGTCTTACAATTAAATCAGACTCTTTCAGTAAGGGCAACAGTTCACTTGCCTATTAGAAGTTAATCATGTTATTCTTGAGAACTTTTTTGACCTAAAATCTATAACCACAATGACTGGAATTCTTTAGGTAATAATGTCTCACTATCAACAAGTTATGCTCCTCAAAGGAAACAAAGGCAGCAAGATCATACATTTTAAACACATTTTTTAACTTTATGGCAAATGAAAACCTAGAATATTGCAGTGAAACTGCAGAAAGTTCCTAATTCTGCATCTCCAAGCTTGGATCATATTTTACACTTGTTTCTTGTCACAAGCCCAGCTTTCAGTGTGCATCACTGCTGCTTCTGGGTCAAATTCAACTGATTGTTGCAGCTTGGATGCAGAATAGTGTCTAATCTTGATAACAAACAGCAACATTTCTTCTCTCCATTTCTTCAAGGAAACAGACAGATAAACACAGGCAGCAGAAATGAGTGAGGCAAGTGAGCTATTAACCTAATGGATAAAGAATGGGGAGCTCATATGCTGGAGTTTAAATCTCTGGGGTATGGCTCTTTGCAGCTATAATTTAGCAATTTGTTAAATTTCAAATACAGCTAAGAAACATTATAGCCAATTAGTTCCAGTAGGGCTATAAGGCTGTATATTTAAATATCCCGCTTGTATTGCTTTCCTGATAAACTGAAATATGTCTCATGTCTTTCCAGGCTGTTCCACAATAGCAGCTGGTTTTTAAATTCTCATTTGGGACAGAAGTTAAAAGTCCTTGAAAATTAAATTAAATTCATTCAATTAGGCTAAAGAAACATCTAAACCAACTATTAGAGGAATTCTATTTAGTTTATTTCTGTCAAATTGGAACTTCAAAGGGACTTCAAACTATCAAAAATGCTGCCATGTGAGATTAAATGGCAACTGTAATTTTAACTCATTTATTTATTTTATGTTCATCTATAAAAGAATATACATTTCATGTGAATCTGGAAAAAAGAGTTAAAAAATAAACAGTACAGGGTTGCCTAAAGAATGTTTTGTAAAGATACAAAGTACATTTTCACTGTCCATCCAGTGAGACTGTTACCCATCAGACTATCTATGTTCTTGTCTCATATTGTTTATATTTTCTGCAACTTTGAATGTCAAAAATCAGCAGTCCTGTCCTTTTTGGAATTTTGTAAGATGTGTCTATTTCTTTGTCCCTCTAAAATATATCTTACAGGCTTTTACCTGAAGAAGTTAACATTTCAAATGAAAGCATGCCACAGACGTGAAAGCATGATGGAGAAAGAGGCATGACAGAATGCATAGTTGTCTTCTCTTAACAAACACAGAGAAAGGAGATGACGAAGGCATATTAAGACAAATAAAAAAATATTTTCTTAAAAAAGCCCAACCCCCAAAATTACTTGCAGTCACATCCTTGAGAATATTTTCTCTTTGTTATTCTAGGTAAATTGTATATTGTTCTGATCCAAGTCAAACATGAATTGTCATCCATATTTTAAGTTTTAACTAGACTGGCATAATTTACCATAAAACATAGGTTACATATTGTATATACTTATACATATATATGTATTTACCAAAAATATGTTATATAAATATATATAGATTCACAGATACACACACATGTACACATGTACACATATATAATGTATGTATGTATTGGGCAACCAAATGAGCTCTCTGTACTTGCTGGTAGGGTTAGAGAACTTAGAGATTATAACCTATACCTTCAGGAATATTTAGGACACTGGCTACTCTTGAGTTGAAATCATCAAAAAAATATCTTCCCAAACTTCTTGAAGGATTTGAGAGTCTCTGTTTTGCACAAGGTAATTATTTTTTTAACTGATTCCCAGGGACCTTCTTTGATATCAAAACCAAGCAGTTTCTAAAAACCTACCCCAACAATTGTATCTCGCTGGAGATCCTTCACCTTAGAGCACAGTGTTTTAACAGATTCCTGGAGCATCCCTTTTCACAACACTAAAAAAAATGCTAGGGGGAAGTAATTAATATGTGTTCTCTATCACCAGAGATTCCTTAGTCAACCCATTGTCTCAGGTCCAAATTGATACAGACTGAGGGGGAGACAATAAAGAAATGTTAGGACAAAGAAGTCTGCTGCCACGTAATGTCATCGGAGTTCCTGAAGAGAGAAAAAATGGATGCCCAAGAACAGATCTCAAATTTGTATCTCTGACAAACACGTTAAGTGTTTGCATTTCATATCTAACACACCAGAATAGAGACAGATAAGTTTAGCTTTACTTATACTGCTCTTGGTCAGCCATTCTGCACTCTGGATCTATTGTTCTCATGAGAACTGTGATAACTAATATCTTCTCCACACACCACAGCACAGCAGGGCCCAGCAGCTTCCTGGGGCTGGGAACTGGGAGCTTCAGGGGTTCCCCAGGGACGGCGAGGCAGGGCCTCACGAGCCAGGCCTGTTCCACCCACCCCAGCTGGGGAGCAGGGCAGGCAGAGGGGCAGCTGGGGACAGCCCCAGCCCTGGGCATCAGCCACTTTCCCAGGGATGGGGACAGGCCAAGGCTGGGCTGGTAGGCCAGCCTGCAGGTAGGGGTCAGGATCAGGCCCCGTGGGGGGGAACCAGGGTCAGGCACTGCCCAAGGTGGCCAGGCAGGGCCATGGGGACAGGGATGGGCTGAGGCCAGGCCAGGACATCGGCCCACAGGTCGAGGCCCCGGCCTGGATCGGGGACCACGGCTCGGCACAGGGCAGGCTGCAACACGTCAGGGGCTGTTGCTCCAGAGGGCGCCAAGCACTACTGCCTCAGCCAAAATCAGACTCCATGGTCAGGGGATTGCCTGGCTGGTCCTGAACTTCAGGATATGCTGCACAGATCAGCTGTACTCATTTCTTTTCTACAGACAGTAGCTTGATCTGAAGCTTTGCATGGTGCAAGTGATATACAGGTTGTTATCCAGAGTCTCTAAATCCTTTTGTGATCTGGAAAAACTTAATTACCTTAAATACAAAAAGACCCCCATTAGTTTTTATCTCAAGGTGGTATACTTAACATGAGAAACAACAGCTGACCATCATACAAATTTCCAATACTCAATTTTTTAATCTTGAGAAATTTCTTCTTCTGTTTACTTTAAATTTTACAAAATTATCTTTGGTTCCTTTGATCTTCTCCAACTGTGCATGAAGGCAGTGCTTTGCTCCAAATCAAAGAACAAAACAAGTAGTAGCATCTGCTTCTGTAACACTGATTCCTACCTGACGAAGAGGGGAAAGAGCTTCCTCTGACAGAGCTTGCTTGTAACTCAGCCTCAGACTGGGGACTATGCCTGCCTGATGTAATTACATGCCAGCTGACAGTAATTACATGTATACCTTGTAACTGAAAAAAGGAGCATAGAAGAAAAAGTTATTTTTAGCTCTTCTCATTTTTTATCTCTCTTTTCGTAGTTTTTCATTTATACGAGAAATTTACTTGATGGACAAAACAATCATGGGTAAGGTAACTGGTGGCTAGTTGAAAAAATAATGAATGGAGGTGGGTTATCATTAGAGGAAAGGGCTGTGATGATAAAGAGAAGTGAAAGAAATATTCTTTAAAATTTGTCCCAGTTTTGTTTTCCATATGATCTTAAGGTTATCAAATTTTGAGAAAAAAAAATTAACTGTGAGAAATATTACATACCTTAGCTGAAAAAACTCAATAAATGTTTCACTCATTCAAAAGAAACAGTTGTAACAAATCTTGCTGGAAAATTTTTAAGTTACTTAAAGGAGAAGGGTTATTTCATGTGTAACTAGTAAAAGGGTGGATCATGGAGAATGAATGAAACCATGTTTGAAACAGATCATGAGATGCACTAAACAGCAATCTGTAAAACATAGCATATCTTAAGTGGCCCAAAGAGTTTCATTTTCTACATTTGAAAATCTGTTCGAATACTACTGAGAAGTTTTTTGGGGTTTTTTTTGGAGGGGGGGGTGGACTTGTATCTTCAGCATAGTCTTAAAAAGACTTATTTCTAAAACCTCTGCTAGTATCCTGAGATTTTTTTGTTTTTTTAGGTTTTCAGTCTTCTAACCTGGATATTATCAGCATGATAAATGGCTAGATTAGCAAAGTGTGCATGAATGAGCAACTGACAAAATGTTACAGTAATTAGATGCTTTGTAATATGTATGGAATTTTTCATATGAATTTTATTGGCCTTTGTTATGGGCATTAAATGTGTGCTCAGAGAGAAAATAAATGTGCAGGCATAATGTAAAGCAACCATTACAAAAATCCATAGCTACAAACAAAGAATTATAGGAAACCATTAATAAAAACCAGTGTTCTGTAATGGAGTTGTAAGTCACACATAAATTGAGCTTAGTGGTGTCACACTGTCCTGGTGTTCTTTTATCCCTATGACAGAAGTATTGGAAATTCTCCTTTTCAGTCTTCTTTTTTCTATACTAAAAAAACCTTGTTCTTACAATTTTCATGGCTAGGTCACTTTTATAAAACTTTGATCATTCCTATTACTGTTCTTTGTCTTCTGTCTAGTTTGTCTTAATGCTTTCTGTAGTGTTCTGGTGAAAACTAAGCACCCTAATCCCACTGTTATCACAGTACCACATGGTAAGACTACATGACAGTGTTGCTAAAAGTATCCCAGAATTATATTTTCCTTCCCACAAGAGCATCACCAATTTATGATTCTTTTTAATATCTCTCCATTTGAATGTTAATGACTGACAAATACTTATTTTATATTTGTATGTGTGATGTTTCCAAGCTAAGTGTGATTGTGTACTTTTTCTTTATTGCATTTCATAAACTTTATTTCAGACTGTTTCTCTGATTTATGAAGATCATTCTATATTCCCAAGTGTTCAGAAAACCTCATGGTTTTGTATCACTCATATAGCTTATACTTGTATTCTCAATGCCATCATCTCAGTCTTTCATGAAAATATCAAATAATGCTTGATCATGTACAGATTTCTATGATCTATGTAATTTATAATGCAATTTGACAACACAACATTAATAACAGGTCTTTGTGCAGGTTTGAGGTTTCTTTTTGTCTTGTTTTGTTTTAACTATGGCCAAATAAAACATAACACTAATGTAAAGAAAGCACAAATTTACCTTTCCTGTGCTATTGCTCTGGAGAGAATTTCTTTCTGTAAGGCACAATGTCCTAGTTACACACACCAGGAAATGTCTTAGCCATATATTAATGCTTGTGTCTCAGAATGATTCTCTTAGCAATAATGGATTATGCAGTAGTAAAAAGAAAGCATTTCCAACATACTGTAAGAATTAGATATTCCATATATTGTACTAAAAAGATTTATCTTGAATTTGTGATTCCAGAACTCATCATAATGCTACAGCTTATAAATTTGCACTGAGAAAAGACAGCAACTGGTAATGGAATACATTCAGAACATGATAGGTAGAAAATTAACCTTATTCTACTATTAAGTTTGTCATAATCAATAGCTTTCACAAATACTGTAAAGTGTCCCTAATTTCAATCTATGTGTCCTAAAAATTAACATCTAGAATAAATTACTTTTTTTTATTATTATAATGGGACACCTGCTCCCTGGAATTACTGTTAAGGTCACATATAATAAAAATATGTCTTTAAAGTACAGAATGAGTTTGATAAGGAATGCAGAAGCCAGAAGGTAATGGTTCCAGATAAGCCTAGATTTCAAATGTATTTGACATACCAGCAAATTGTCTGGCTAGTTCAGAAACTGCAAGTGCTGGGGAAGTATTTCATACTGCAAATTCATGGCCTTTTTGCTTGTTGAAATATAATTAATGACAATCCTATAGATCAGATACACATTGTTAAATTTCACAAAGAGGCTAATAGTTTCTTCATTTATGAAAATAGGTTGCTTTAAAATGCACAGCCTGAACCTCATTTTACATCCACGGGTTCTCAGGATCCATTCTCTTTCACACAACTTTAAGCTTTTTTTCAATGAAAGACACCCGGACTACATCAATTAAAGAGTAATTTAAATATATATGCACACAATAGAGAGACAAAAGGAGAGAAGAATCAACTGTGAACAGAATGGAGTCTTTTCATCAATACAATACAATACAATACATTCTTTCTTACAGGATAAAATTCACTTTACCCTGAAAGCCCAAGTAATCATTGTGTGAGGGAAAATGTGTGAATGGGATGAAAAGATAAAAATCAGACATTCCTCAAAGTAAGCTAGGGTAGGGGGCTGTAGCGGAACTTCCCTGTGATGCCTATAGCAACTAATCCAACATAGGAATTAGGGCATCATTCATACTAAGGCATTTAGAAAGCTTGTTGCAATTCTCTACGTTTTATTGCATGGGTTTTAGACAGGCCCACTCAGACCACCTAGGCTGCTTTTCTTCCTGACTTAGGCTTGATGCATCATAATATATCCCTCCTGCCCTGGCCTCCCTACTACTTCTTTGTACCATGATTACAAGACCATATTACAAGGGTTTTCCATTTTTGTAAGTTATGTTTCTCTCTATCCAGTTATAAAACTAGAGGTTCAGTTTAGACTGGATTTTGAGACTTCCAAAGCCATTCCCAAGCAATTGGGACCCTCTCCTTTAACAAAAGTTGATTCTGTTTAGAGATTTATATATTGTCTCTATACTTCATATGAGAAGATGGCACAGGCAAACGTGCTAATTTACAAGCCAGATTTTGCCTTGGAGCTCTGAAAGGGAAGTCTAATTTTCTGATGTCTCATTTTGGCATGGCCTTGTTACATAGATGGAAGTATCACTTACAATTACTCAGCCAAATGCAGAGTCTTAATGTTTTACCTATTAATTCCCATTAATTAATGTAAAATGTAAATAATCACAGAATTTTGTCCATTAGGATGAATCAGACCCATGACAACTGTAGAAAAGGAATGTAATCACCAAACTAATATTGTACATAATCGAGGTTTGTGAAGCTTCAGTCTTCTGCCTAATTTTGAAAGTTTGTCCACTCACCACTCCTTCACTCCTTTTTTTCTCCTTAATTTTCTTTATTCTTCCTTAAATATGCATTTGTGAAGAAATCAATAGTACACAGCTACAAGACAGTGCAGCTCAATGTTTTCTTGCAAAGTGCTGTTGATCCTTATAGTGTTTGATATGTATCTGATAACTGAGTATGCGTAATCCTCACAATTACATTTAAAAGTAAAGTACAGTTGCTTTCTGGTAATCTCAGAGAAGTCTTTTGAGCAATGTTTGGATGTAGGTTACCTGTGATCAAAACCAATAGAAAAGACAATGAAGTTTTAAGAAAGGTAAACAGCTGATGTTTTCTTTTGGTGACTAGGAAATTTTGATTTGGTTTTGGTTCAGAGGACTTCTTTCTCCATTTCTCCCAAGCCATACATACTAATAAACAGGCTTTTGACCTGTGTGAATTACATTATAAATTGCTATGGACAAAAATTGCCTCATGAGTAACTGTATGTTCCATCCCTGCATGCTTACTTGATTTCTTGTTCTGGTACAAATGAGAGCCATTACAAAGTCATACTAATGGCCTTTCTAAGGAAAACTGATACTGAATGAGCAGATAACTTACTCTTGGATTGGTTTTCAAGTTTTGTTCTCAAAAGAACACAAACAGCTGTAAATTGACTATAAAAGGATTTGGCATATAGCTGGCAGGAGGTATGACACGTAGAGGAAGAAGGTAATGGCAGGAGTAAGAACACAAAGCCAAACAGGAACTGGAATATGAAGTCGCATATGTTATATGAGCAGACATTTGTTTACTAAACAACCAAAGACCATACATTAAACTGTGCCTCTGCCATGAGACACAGATCTAACACATCTGTTGTTTCCCACCCAAAAGCATCCTGAGAAACATACTGATTCAATGGATGACATTGGTAGCCCTCTACCAGTTATTATGTTGAGAAACATTGCTGCAGGAGTGCTGTCCTTGACTTTGAGGCAGCAAGGCAGGACTTCAGTAATATCTACATCTGCATATCTCCAAAATTGTTCTGTAGTGGAAGGACATGAGTCTGTGGAAGGTACTTTCTGCAAAATCTACTGCACTTCAAAAGGCATCTGTTGTGAAACTGGTGTGAACAGCTATACTGCTATTTGCTACTTATATGCATCCATATTTATTTCACCTGTTAGCACTTTGAAATTCTAGCCCAAGATTCCTTGTCCTTTCATGTACCACACTGTCTTGCTAGTCATAAAATCTAATATTTTTGTTTGTTGATTTGTTTGTTTGTTTGTTTACTTGCTTGCTTTGTTGTTGTTGATGGGATTGGGAAGAGGTATAGGATAAGATGTTTCTACAAAATACTTCTAAAACATACACAAAATAATTTAATCTCAGTGATCTACATTATAAAAATGCTAATGGAGTTACATTTGATCTAGTGAACTAAAAAGAACCATTGAAATTTGACCTTAATAATTCAGGACAGTAGCTAATATTGTGAAAAATATTCCAGAGGTTTAAGAAAACTCCCTCTGAGAATTCAACACAGAACATTTTCTTATCTGATAGCCCTCAATGGACTTTTTTCATTACCTTTGTACAGAGAGCTATACAACATCCAAAAGGTATTTGACAGTCTAATTTGGAGGTATAAATGCTGCTATCATGTGACTAATTTTCTTCACCTACTGATTATGTCTGACATAGCACACTTCAGAAAGTCATAGTGCATGCAAATAACATGACAGAATAACAGTACTTACATTATTGCATTTACATTGATTAATCATGGCATAACTTACTGGTAATAAATTATCAGCAATTGCAGCAAAAGGACATTGCTATTGTATTAGAAACTAAACTATCTGAATCAGCAAACAAGATTAATTACTATTGTTTTTATTACACAGGAAAATACTTACTTTCAGTTGGACTATATAAAAATGCTTTGGCATTTGCTTGTATTTATTTTTATTAGCATTCACTAAGATTTTCTCCTTTCCTTTAATGAAAGATCAACACCAAATGCATACTGAAAGAAAAAAATGTTAGCTATAGTGCTTGTAATTTGTTTCACTAATTGTAGATAATTGTAGAATATTTCTTGCATTATTCAGGGAACAAACCCCAGGGATCATTGGAATAAAACAGGAGCAATACCACTGAGCATTCCCAGCATTATATACAGCAGATCCACCAATCTGATACACAGAAAAATAAAATTTCAACATTTAGTATGTAACTGAATAATCATAACAAGCAATAACATTCAAGAATGTATTAATTTATGCTGTTGCTGAATAATGTGTATCATACACATTACATGTATCATATAATTTCTCTTAATATACTTATTACTGAAGTGCCTTCAAATATATTCTATAGTTTTTAGCAGATACTCAAGAGGCACAAAAAAAAGAAATAATGGAAACAGAGTGGCATGTGTGTCACAAAGTGTTATGTAGGTAAATTTCTACCTGAATATTAATTTAACAATATCAGTAAAACTTGGTGCAATTTCTTTTCAAAACATCAGTTGCTGCTGACATAAATGCTGTAAAAGCTCAACGGACAATGAACAGACTGACTAATTTAGAATAAGGCCATAAGTTAATTTGTACACATTTTTGTTCTAAAATTGAGAATTTAAAGTACATTTAGATATGAGGGAAAAGTTCCAGACAGTAAATTCATACAAAACAAACTTCAGCACTCTAACTACAAACAATAGTGTGTTTAACTCTTCTCAAATTCCCTAGCTGATTCTATTACCACCCTTTTAAGAAGGAATGATACTTGATGGTGACTGGAGTGGCAGATTGCACTGTTTTGTGGAAGATTTAATGCTTACAGAAATAGTTTTTTCTACAGTTCCAAAAGTTCATCCCACACTAAAATCCAGCTATTTCAATAGTTGCAACAATAGTTTCTTGCAGCTATTCTTGTATTGTTACATAAATTCTTAGATACAACAACTGTATAAGGACTCTCAGATTTTCCCAGCAAACAACCATCTCCTGAGAACATTATTGTTGTCTAAAAAAGCGTAACATCTGTTCCTACCTTTTGCCTTAATGAGTAATAGGTAGACATTCCTTACTCAAGAAAGAAAATAATTTTTTCAGACTTCATCTTTCTTCTTTCATATCTTTTATCCTAAACCACTAGATTTCAATCCATCAATTATATCTGAAAATACAGATATTCAAATAAAATATATTGCTGATGTGAAGAATTTCCAGGCCTTGGTCTTCTGATGTGGACTATTCTGCATGTACTTTTCAAAAAACAATTTGACAGTTTCACTTGTTTTAATTATACTGTGGAATATGAAATGGCAAATAATACGCTTTCCAGTTACCTCTAAGACTGGGAGAAGGATGTCATTCCTGGAATTGAAAACAAATATAGTCTTTAGAATATGTGAATACTTATGTGAATACTTGCTCTGAATTTCTGGATTTAAATTGTAGTTACCTATAGTTTTAGCAGATCCATAATTTTCCTTTTCACAGAAGATAAACACTAGTTGCTTCAGTAATGCACCTAAAATTCACCTCTGATAGAAATATGAGTAACCCATCATTTTTGGCAGTATCACAACCTGACCTTCTGCTGATAGACTGGTGGAACCATGCTGTGTCCTTCCTGAGACAGAAACAGGAACACACACCAGAAAAAAACCAGAAGATCAAGGGGATCCTGCATCCTCCTCCCACCAGGTAGAAGGCTGTAGCTTAAAGGAAAGCAGTCAGTGGAGGTAACTCTATGCTCGGGGCAGCAAGCAAACACCCTCTTTGCCTTCCTTGCCTTCCCAGGTGCCTCTGTACAACAGATATGAGGCTCTGGATGTGCAAGGTCAGTCAGCTGATGATGCAGATGATGGTCCATCTACACCAGAGGTGTTGCCAATGTCAGAAAGGCCTACCCCCTGTGTCACGATCACCTCCACGAGGATGAAAAGATGGGTTATAGTTGTAGGTGACTCCCTTCTGAGGGGAACAGAGGGTCCAATATGCAGGACAGACTCTCCTCTTAGGGAAGTATGCTGCCTCCCTGGGGCATGGGCTAAGAACATTACTAGGAGACTTCCTAGCCTGGTAAGGCCCTCAGACTGTTACTCATTATTGCTTTTCCATGTGAGGGGTGATGAAGCTGCGATGTATAGTCCAAGGGCAATCAAAAGAGACTTCAGGGCCTTGGGACGGTTGGTAAGGGAATCTGGAGCACAGGTAATTTTTTGCTCTATCCTTCCAGTTGTGGGCAACAATATTGGAAGAAACAAATGGACCCAGTCTATTAATACATGGGTCCATGGCTGGTGTCACCACCAGAACTTTGGGGTTTTCGATAATAGGATGGTCTACACAGCACCAGGCCTGCTGGCGTCAGATGGGATTCATCTTTCTCAAAGGGGGAAGAAGTTCTTTGCTCATGACCTAGCGGGGCTGATTGACAGAGCTTTAAACTAGGCATGAAGGAAGAGGGGGATAATATCAGACTCACCCATGACAAGCCATGGGACAACACACCAAAGTTAGAGGAATCAGGTGCTAGCAAGGGCCCTCAGCCTGATGCTCTGAGACTTGCTAGGTACACTGGAGCACAGTCGAAGTCTAACAGAGGTGAGCCAGGGGCTCCTGAGGTAATAGGAGCCAACAGGAGAAGACCAGTAAAATACCTCAAAGAAATTAAGGTGTGCTCCTCTAAAAAAGGTGGCACAGCCAACAGCCCAGCTGAAGTGCCTCTACACCAATGTATGCAGCATGGACAACAAACACAAGGAGTTGGAAGCCACTGTGCTGCTAGAAAGCTATGACCTAGTTGCCATTACTGAAACTTGTTGGGACAAATCCCGTGACTGGAGTGAAGCTATTGATAGTTACAAGCTGTTCAAAAGGAATAGGTGAGGATGGTGGGGTGCAGCGGTTGCCCTCTATGTCAAAAAATGGATAGATTGTGAAGAGCTGCCTCTGAAGAATAGCCAAGAGCAGGTTGAAAGCTTATGGGTAAGAATTAGAGACCAAGGCAACAAAGGGAACCTTGTGGTTGATGTTTACTACAGTCCACCGGATAGAGGGGAGCCTATTGATGAAGCCTTTTTACTCCAGCTACAGGAGGCATCACGCTCGCAGGCTCTCATCCTGCCTCAGCCACCCCAACATCTGCTGGAAAAGTAGCATGGCAAAATGTAGGCAATCTGGGAGACTCCTGCAGTGCATGGAGAATAATTTCTTAAGCCAGGTAATAGACAGCCCTATTAGAGGGGATGCATTACTAGACCTGTGGGTCACCAGTGCAAGTGAGCTAGTCAGAGACGTCAAGATTGCAGGCAGTCTGGGTTGCAGTGTTCATGCACTGGTGGAGTTCACAGTCCTGAGAAATATGGGACAGGCGAAGAGTAAAGTCAGGACCCTGAATTTTAGGAAAGTAAAATTCCACCTGTTCAAGGAGTTACTCAACAAGACCCCCTAGGAAACTGCCCTCAGGGATGGGGGAGCAGAATAAAGTTGGCAGATACTCAAGGGTGCTTTCCATAGAGCACAAGAGCTCTTGATCCCCATGTGTAAGAAATCAGGAAAGGAAGGCAAGAGACTGGCATGGATGAGTTGAGACTTGCTGGTCAAACTAAACAGCAAGAAGGAAATGCACAGGCAGTGGAAGAAGGGACAGGTATCCTGGGAAGAGTGTAAGGACCCTGCCTGGTTGTGTAGCGATGGGGTTGGGAAGGCCAAGACATAGCTGGAGCTGAACTTGGCAAGGGACACAAAGAATAATAAGAAGGGCTTCTACAGGTATGTCAGCCAGAAAAGGAAGTTCAAAGAAAGTGTACCCCCTGATGAACAAGACTGACAAACTGGCAACAACGGACGAGGAGAAGGCTGAGGTACTCAACAACTTTTGCCTTAGTCTTCACTGGCAATGTCCCTTCCCACACGTCTTGAGTGGATAAAAGTCAAGGCAGGGATTGGGGGAGCAAAGTCCCTTCCACTGTAAGAGAAGATCAGGTTCAAGACCACCTGAGGAACCTGAACATAGGTAAGTCTATGGAACTTGACAAGATGCATCCCAGAGTCCTGAGGGAACTGGCAGAGGTAGTTGCCAAGCCACTCTCCATGATATTTAAAAAGTCATCACAGTCACATGAAGTACCCAGTGACTGGAAAAAGGGAAACATTGCACCCATTTTTCAAAAGGGTAAAAAGGAGGACCCTGGGAACTACAGACCTGTCAGCCTCAACTCTGTGCCTGGGAAGATCATGGAACAGATCCTCCTAGAAGCTATGCTAAGGGACATGGAGGACAGGGAGATGACTCGAGACAGCCAGCATGGCTTCACCAAGGGCAGATCTTGCCTGACGAACCTAGTGGCCTTCTGTGATGGAGTGACTACATCAGTGGACAAGGGAAGAGCTACTGATGTCATCTATCTGGATTTCTGTAAGCTCTTTGACACAGTCCCCCACAATGTCCTTCTCTCTGAATTGGAAAGATATGGATTTGATGGATGGACTGTTTGGTGGATAAGGAATTGGCTGGATGGTTGCATCCAGAGTAGTGGTCAACAGCTCAATGCCTAGATGGAGATCAGTGACAAGTGGTGTCCCTCAGGGGTCCGTACTGGGACCAGTACCGTTTAATATCTTCATCAATTACGTAGACAGTGGGGTCAAGTGCACCCTGAGCAAGTTTGCAGACTACACCAAGCTGAGTGGTGCAGTTGACATGCCTGAGGGACAGGATGCCATCCAGAAGGACCTTGACAAGCTTAAAAATTGGGCCCTTGTGGACCTCATGAGGTTCAACAAGGCCAAGTGCAAGGTCTTACACCTGAGTCAGGGTAACCCCTAGTATCAATACAGGCTGGAGAATGAAGGGATTGAGAGCAGCCCTGCAGAGAAGGACTTGGGGATACTGGTGGATGAAAAGCTGGACATGACCCGGCAATGTGTGCTTGCAGCCCAGAAGGCCAACCGTATCCTGGGCTGCATCAAAAGAACTGTGGCCAGCAGGTTGAGGGAGGTGATTCTGCCCCTCTACTCCACTCTGGTGAGACCTCACCTGCAGTACTGCATCCAGCTCTGGAGCCCTCAGTACAAGAAAGACATGGACCTGTTGGAGCGGGACCAGAGGAGGGCCACAAAAATGATCGGAGGGCTGGAACACCTCTCCTATGAAGAACAGCTGAGAGAGTTGGGGTTGTTCAGCCTGGAGAAGAGAAGGCTCTGGGGAGATCTTATTGTGGCCTTCTAGTACTTAAAGGGGGCTTATAAGAAAGATGGGGACAGACTTTAGTAGGGCCTGTAGCAACAGGACAAGGGGTAGTGGCTTTAAACTAAAAGAGGGCAGATTCAGACTAGATATAAGGAAGAAATTTTTTACATTGAGGGTGGTGAAACACTGGAACAGATTGCCCAGAGAGGTGGTAGATGCCCCATCCCTGGAAACATTCAAGGTCAGGCTGGATGGGGCTCTGAGCAACCCGATCTAGTTGAAGATGTCCCTGCTTATTGCAAGGGGCTTGGACTAGATGACCTTTAAAGGTCCCTTCCAACCCAAAGCATTCTGTGATTCTATGACTCTGTGATATTCCTTGGAAAGCTGATCAGTTTAAACAGCCTTGTGAGTTCTAAATAAAATTCTGTTTATTATCTGACATACTGAATTCTGATATCTGCCAAAGAAAGAATGTCTCTCCTTTTTCCCCCCACTATCTCTTCATTACAGAAAACAGAGTTTCAAATGCAAAACACATTTCAATTTCAGATTTGTCATAAGTTTCTTTTATAGGCTAATCAACCAAACACTCCTTAGTTCTTCAGAAGCCAAAATGGTTAGAAAGGGATACAGAGTCAATTTGGCATGAAATACTCTCTCATTACTATTGGGGGTTTTTGGCATACCATTCTAACTATTTGGGGTCAAGAATCGCCAGTTTTTCCAGTGTGCTGAAACTACTTTTAACAGTCTGCTCCACATCAAAATCCTGATATTAGATTCTAATATATATTTCTGCACTACCTCTGGAATTTTGTTGTAAATCATGACACTTTCATTAAATTTTATTGCTGTTTTTAAGAAGTTATTTCTCGTTAAAAATGTTTATTACAGTAGCAAGTGTAAAGAAGGAAGATGGAAATGTTTGAAAGTCCTTTGTTCTTCCAGTGATGGAAAAGCTACTGCCTTTGAAAATAGAGCAGAAGAAACTGTTTTAAGGCTGTGACTTCCTTGCTGTAACTACTTTTAAATTTTTTCTTTCTCTTCTTTCCATGTCTTTGAGTTCCTGGGAAGGATTCAAAAGTGGCCAGAAAGTAGAGTTTAGGAATGGTTGCCTGGTAGGGATCTTCTAGATCACCTGAGTCCAATTCTTCTCAGTCATAGGCCTCGCAATGCATTTTAGTTTTGTCTTTTGTCTGTAACATCAAGTGCCTATGCCCTCACGCATCATCCACCACTCTGTGCTCTGTATCAAACTTAGGTCCCACAATTATAAGCACAAGCTCAGAATTCTAGTTTGCCATTAGAAAACAGCAGGTGAGATGAGGAGCATTCCTGGCATCCTAAGTCCCTGCTTTAGCAGGAATTTTATAAGTAAGACAACCAGATAAATCAAGAAAGCAGTTAATCTCCCATACTACAGAAGAAAGTACATGCAAAACATCCAATATCAATAAATATAAGTCCCTGTCAGCAAGACAAGAGGAAAACTCCCTCTTTTAACTCCAAATCTGGAGATCAGTTTAACTGTGAGCACACTAATACTGTTGCAATACACTAACAGGATACCTGGCATAATTTAATATGATTTACAGGTCAGCTCACTCCTTTCTGTACACTATCTCTAGCAGAGGCTTGTTGTCAGGACTTATAGGAAGGTAAATTCTGAATTCCTCCATGCTCTTCACTGCCCTTGCATACATAAACTTCAGGCTGAGCATAAGCAGAAACCCTAAAGCATGTTGTGGTGGGTTGACCCTGGCTGGATGCCAGGTGCCCACCACAGCCGTTCTTTCACTCCCCCCCCTCAGCTGGGCAGGGGAGAGAAACTATAACAAAGAGCTTGTGGGTCGAGATAAGGACAGGAGAGATCACTCACCAATTACCATCACGGGCAAAACAGACTCAGCGTGGGGAAAATTAACTCAATTTATTACAAATCAACCAGAGTAGGGTAATGAGAAACAAAACCAAATCTCAGAACACCTTCCCTCCACCCCTCCCTTCTTCCCGGGCACAACTTCACTCCCGGATTCTCTACCAAGCCCCCCCAGTGGCGCAGGGGGACAGGGGATGGGGTTTACAATCAGTTCATCACACGTTATTTTCTGCCGCTTCATCCTCCTCAGGGGGAGGGCTCATCACACTCTTCCCCTACTCCAGCGTGGGGTCCCACCCACAAGAGACAGTCCTCCATGAACTTCTCCAATGTGGGTCCTTCCCACGGGCTGCAGTTCTTCACGAACTGCTCCAGTGTGGGTCCTTTCCATGGTGTGCAGTCCTTCAGGAGCACACTGCTCCAGCATGGGTCCCCCACGGGGTCACAAGTCCTGCCAGAAAACCTGCTCCGTGGGCTCCTCTCTCCACAGATCCTCAGGTCCTGCGAGGACCCTGCTCCAGCACGGGCTTCCCACAGGGTCACAGCCTCCTTCAGGAATGCACCTGCTCTGGCGTGGGGTCCTCCACGGGCTGCAGGTGGATATCTGCTCCACCGTGGACCTCCCTGGACTGCAGAGGGACAGCCTGCCTCACCATGGTCTTCCCCATGGGCTGCAGGGGAATCTCTGCTCTGGCGCCTGGAGCATCTCCTCCCCCTCCTTCTTCACTGACCTTGGTGTCTGCAGGGTTGTTTCTCTTACATGTTCTCACTCCTCTCTCTGGCTGCCGTTTCTGTCTGTCCCAACTCTTTTTTTCCTTCTTAAATATGTTATCCCAGAGGCGTTACCACTATCGCTGATTGGCTCGGCCTTGGCCAGCGGCGGGTCCGTCTTAGAGCCGGCTGGTATGGGTTCTTTCGAACACAGGGGCAGCTTCTAGCAGCTTCTTACAGAAGCCACCCCTGTAACCCTCCCCGCTACCAAAACCTTGCCACAGAAAGCCAATACACATGTATAAACATTTTTTTTCCCCCCAAGGAATGAAAAATTATAGAGGACTTTTAGGAAATCTGTATAGCAGCTGCACATGTTTGGGGTACTGATTCTCTATTGTTAACTAGTCCAGATCCATCTAATAACTAACTCATGTTTGATGGTACCTCAGAAGGACTAGATATCTGAATGCAGAATTGACTCATATCCTTCATGTGCCAGCTGACCTCAGAAACACATAAATACTGCAGTGGCCCTAGCTTCTGACATTGAAAGTTCTTAGGCCCCTAAAATTACACACACACACACACACACACACACACACGTACATCTATACTTTCTGGTGTTTAGGGTATAATTTGCCCTGAGGACCATTAGAAGTCATAAAAAAGACATTTTTCTGCCTGTCTTCTATTGACAGGGTCTGATCTGATGGAAGTGCTCTGAGAATATCTCAACATAGGGCTTCTAAAAATATAGCACCTTCTTTGAACTTATTATGATTCCTGTTTCTACTCAGTATTTTAGCACCAGAATATTTCTGTAGAGTCTAAAAGATGTGATTTCAGTCTCTGTGTCTGAGGGAGTTCAAACAAATATGTCCAGTTTTTCCATATGTCCAATAGTAAAACCTAAGATCAAATACATTCAGGAATGAGCATGACTCAAATTTATATCTTAGTGTATTCCTTTGGGAGATGCAGGTTCAGTCTTTTCACAAAGCATACATGATTCAAGTCTTGAAGAGGAAGAAGAATTTAAGCAGTGCTCTGTCCTTTTGGGGTTTTATTTACTTTTTGTAGTTGTTCCCTATTCAGCTTATCACAATTTTAAGCACCTAATTTCTACAAACAGGATCAGTCTGGAAAAGTGCCTAAGATGGATGTTGATTAGCCAGCTTGGCATGCTGTGACATTAAGAAAGGACCATCATAAATTCAGGGGACTTTTGACATTAATCTTTGGGGAATAAACCAAAAGGTGGTGTGATGGATCAATGTTAGTGCTAAAGTATGATTTGCTTCCATTGTGTTTTCTAAATCTCATAATCATTAACATTTCTGGGGTTCCTTACTATAATATGAGAACCCCAACAAAAAAATACATTTTTAATAATTTATAACACAGGGAATTCTGTGCAATAAATTCTAAAATAAAATGCAATCATACTCTGCGAAGTTGAACACAATAAACTGTCCCATTACAAATAATGGAAGGTGAATAATTAGAGGGAGTATGAGAGGAAACCAGAGTGAATATTCAAAAGCAGAGAAAAATATACATCCAGAGTAAAAATCAGTTGTGACCTTGAAATTAGACTGAATTCATTATAGTTATGTTGTTGGGGGCAGGTGTGAAAGTAATTTTTCCCCAAACGCAAGAGCCAGTTTAAAAAAATATCACCGTCATTTAGAAAGGCCTTAGTGAGCTTTTCTTATCCTAGGTTAGTTCTATCAAGTATAGTATTGAAATCTTATATTAATCTAGAGCTTATGTGAAAGACTTCTTAAATGCAGCTTAGTGGATATTCTCCTAAAATAAGCAGCATAGACTCCCTTTTGATTCATATAAAGTGGACATTGGTGTAAATTATGCATAATTTATACTGTTGGTTTTTTTGTCCATATCAGCTTCTTAAGTTTTATGAATCACATGGTACTTTTCTGTTTTCTCAGAAAACCTTAAATACGCAAGACCCAGAGATTTCATATAAAAGACCTCTGTCCCATTAGCTTTAGGTCCTATAAATGGCTGTTAGATGTTCTAACACTCACACAAAAGAAGCGACACAGTTGTTTCAGATTAGTATCAGCAACTAGGTTTGTATTTTATATAGAATTTTACATGCTTCTACCTCTCTCTGATTTTCTTATATTCACTACAAACTTTTCATTCTACTAGTAGCAGGGGAAGGGGGATAAGAGAGAGGAGGCAGAAAAGTATCTATTACTGCCTTGTATAATATCTCAAAATTGCATGCTGAATTAGTAAGATTGGTTCAAAACCAGTTTTTAGAAACTGTAGCTACATCTGAGCTGTCTGATATGCCCTATTCATATAGCATTTATGTAATGCTTACAAGGTTACTACCATTGCATATTTGAACAAAATCCCATTTTGTACTGACAGCTTTCTCTTCAACAGATAACAGAAGATGGCAATGTGCTCTCCTAGCCAGACAGTGTTGTAAGCTTAATTACTTTCTGCCTAGTCTCATCTTGCACAATCAGTATGACCACAGTTATTCTGAGACCTGATTTGCTATTCCTTTTGTTTTATTTGTACCTAGACTTTGGCCCATGAAACAAGCCCAGCTTCTTGTATCCTGTGCCAGCTTCAGAGGTTATGAACGCTTTTTCTCTCTGCATGCCAATTCTAGAGTATACCAGAAATTCTCACAGAAATCAGTGTTATGGGGTTTGCCACACTCCAGATGAGAAGGGAATTTAATTTGTTTTCTTACTTCTTGATCATCTGTACCTCATATCTTCTTTAAATGACGTGACCTTCCAACCATGTGTAGCTTTGGAAACATTTTGTGGTGCATCCAGCTCCTATTGGTATGCACTGGCTTTTTCTTCCAATAGGCTACTTTTGCAGAAAAAAAAAATTCATTCTGCATTTTTATGAAAGTGAGATAATGAGCTAAACAGACTAAAGGAGTTCTGGGTCTGCACAGAAGAGCTATAAAAACCAACAGATCTTTACATTGAAAGACTAAAGTTCCTAAGGTGTCTACGCAGCAACTGAGAGGATGATGGGGGAGACTGAATCATCACTTCAGATTCAGGTTTCTCAGTTATCACTATAAATACATAGAATTCTTTTAGTTACCTAAATCTTTCCTTGAAGTGCCCTCCTGCAGAGGGGAAGTTTGCTACTGTGCAGGGCAATATGAGTTTATTTTTAATGATTAAAGACAACTTCTGGCTCTAAGTAATATTGTGTTCCATTTCTGAAAGGTAAGTTAGCTTTTAAAAAATTCTTGGCCTGTTTTGGGGATTAAATATCAATTTTAAATCTGCTGAAATTGAGGCTTAACTCATTTATCCACACATTTTTTGAGATACTCTAGGGTAAACAAGGTATCTGCATGGGGTGGCAGATATTACAACGCCTGCAGGAAACTTATACACTTCTAAGGTTGGATCTGGGGACCAGAGAGTTTTCATAATGTCAAATGGTATTAGACATCTATATATGACCAACTGACTCAAGTCCTACATGTTAAATAATATTTTAATGCTTTTTTATCCTATGCAAAACAATTGCTTACAGTTCCTACTATTCCAAAGAACTAATTTAGAATAAGTCTCTGCTTTAAGGAGGAACATAGTTTATGATGAACTGCTGTTATTTTAGTTCTAACATGAATAAACTATTCCCTATATAATGTATGATATATATTTTCTTCTTATAGTCTTAAGTATCATTATCTTGGGTGAATATGTGAAAATTGTTGAGCCTTGAAAGTGTCATTTACTGTTTCTGACTCATAAATTGGTTAAAATAAACTGACAGTTTTTTAAATAATTACATTATATGCTTGTGCTGAGGCAAGTGTGATTAAAGATAAGATGGCACTTCCCTTCTACCTAGGGATGCCTTCATTTCATTTTTTATTTTTCACATCCACTTATTCCTTGACTACAGGGAGAGAAGAGTTCTTCACAAGGCTCTCCAGCGACGTTCGCCCAGGTAGCTCAAACAATGGCATTGACACTAACATGGAGCACTACCTGTTGCAGAAAGTGTTTTAGGACAAGCCTAACAATATAGGAGTTTCAGAAGCATTTTGTCAGGGACCAGCGATTCAGGTTATTATTAGCCAGAGTTACTGTCTGACATTCATTTGACTGGTTTGAGCTGAATATAACAAAGAGGAAATTCAGTGCTTTGGAAAGCTATGAAGCATATACAGTTTCCTGTGACTATGAATATGTGCTTTTACCGTTATTTCATCAATTGAGGTCCTGTTGATATCTTTAGTGTGGAATATGAAATACTCTCAGACAGAAAGGTCCCCCTGTTTTTAGTGAACCTTCATATGGAATGCAGCACCACAGACTCGGAAAAAAGCAGAGATGTCTCTGTATAGTGTAAGCCTGAGTAAATACCACCTTTCCAAAATGATGACAAGTGCTTAACTGTAATTACACAGATTTCTAATGCATTTTTTATCTGCTGCAAACCCTGGTGCAAGATTTTTATTTTTTTACTTATTGTAAATCTTGGGCTGAACTTTTCTCCTTTCTACAGTGTGATAACTTCAAACTTATCCTCAGTGCCTTGCTGATATCAGTTCTGACCCAACAGCATCCTGCTGAATTGCATGAGGCTCTGCAAAGTAGCTTTTATGTTTTAAGGTACAACTACCATAATCTCTTAAGCTATCTGATAAAATTTTAATCTCTCTGCCCTTCTCTTTTAGAAGTCTGCCCAGGAAAGATGCCTTGACAGCATCTTATTTTATTTACTTTTCCCGAATCCCTATATCTGCCATGTTTAATCGTTTATCTTCTTCCTCCAGTTTTCTTCCCCCTCCCCCTCACTTCAATCTTTTCTTTCCACTCAGCTTACTGTGGCTGAAAACCAGCTTTGCCTTATCCTAATTATTGTGCAGACTATATTCTGTTATCTAAACACCCTCTCTGTCTCCTAAAATGCTCCTGTACTTTACCATTAGATTCTCTCAATGTCATCACTACTTGTGCTTTTCCTTTCTTGATTATTTGATCATTGATGACAGAAAGGATGAGCTGCAGTTTATTAGATTTACTCTGTGGGCCATGTTGTTGCTAGGTGATACCCCCTAGCCACTGCTATAAATACTCAATAATCTTAAGATTAAAATTCCCTGTTACTTTTCATTTAAATAGTGTAAGACACCTGAACTTTGATGATTTAGAGTGCATTATAGAACGATTTGGATTAAGGGAGAATTCTGATTGGCTGCTAGATTATTGCTAAGGGATGGATTAATTTGTGTGTACACAGTTCTGCACTGCTGTTCAGTATTTCAAACTGTTAACCTCATCTTTTTCCAACAGTTTGACATACCTTTTTTTTCAGAATAGAACTGTTAGGGGACAATAAGCCACAACTAAGCAAGCTATTTAGTAATCATGAGGTAACACTCGAGAAGGATTGAAAGTATGAAACTGTGCTGGGTTGTATGATTGTCCTATGTCAATCACACTCTTTATCTCACCTTGCTCCTTAATATTCATCCAACTAAAATTAACTTCATGGTGCTAATAATTAACTAGTGCATGATCTTGCAAATGTTCCTGTGTGAAATACAGTACCATGAGTGTACGATGGTAGTTGTTATGAGACTGTCTGCATAAAGTCATAGTCATTTTACTCTCTGGATTGTTTTGTAATGAGGAAGAGAGTTGTCTGGTTTAAATCAAGATTTTTACCAGAAACTGAAATCAGAATGGAAAAGTTGCATGTGCTTATCTATGCTAAATAAAAATTGAGTGAAAATGATCTTTGTATCACTTCAATATTTGGACATCTTGACTCTAAACTTCAACCTATCAACAACGAAGGCTATATACATTTTATAATGTCTATTAGTCTTAGCTCATTTCATCCTCTGTAATTAACAATTTTGTCTGTTGATTCCTTGTGATTTATTTCATTAACAAAACCTAACACTACAGTAGCATTTCATGGGGTTTTTTATACTTTATATTAGCTGTTAAGCTATAGTAGTTTTTCACAGGATACCTGTTCAGCATATTTCTTGTCATTTCCCTCATCATCAGGAACTCCTTGACTGTTTTTTCCTTGAACGTTTTTGTCATTCACTCTTTGTCACTTCTTTCCTGCCACTTACCTACTCTTCAGGGCAGAAAACATATCTTGTCTATCACATAGAAAGCAGATTATAAATATGTAATATGATGTAAATAATGCTTTCTACCACTAGAAAAATGGATATTTTAAAGGCAAAAAGAGGTTAGGAGACCAAAATTTGCAGAAACTTGTCCTACATATTTTCCAGTGTATTTTCCACTAACAAAGGTTGCAGTAGTGCCTAAAATTGCCAGAACTAGCTAATATAATTGATTAAGTCTTCCATTTCCTATCTCAAACATTTGTAACTGGAGGGATATTTGTAGAACAACTATTTCCAAAGCAGTCAGTCATAGTCTGGGACCATTACTTACAAATCCATCATGAAAAAAAGTTTCATCTATTTTTGTTTTAATTGGGGCAGCTTAACTGATACCACTTTTTTGTCTTGCAGAAATGTCATGGCCAAGAGGATGAGACTCAGCTGCACTCAGAAACCTCAAACTCAAAATTAGATTCTAAAATAAGCTTTGAAATATTTGAATCCAAGGCATGCAAACTGTCAGTGTAGGTTTTGCAAAGTAGTCTGAAAAGACTAATACTTCTTTTCTGATTTTTTATTACCTTCTTAAATGAAAATCTCTCTCAAAAGTTTTACTGCTGCTATGAAAATATGATTTGCCTGTAGCTGAATTCACCATCTAATTTAGAATATATGCTATTTCATTTCTAAAAGATCTGAAAGGAGTTTGTATTTCACTTTGCTTCCAATTATGTAATTACAGTTGATTGGAAGAAATGAAAGTAAACAATACAAAGGTGCAAATTACTCTATGATGATACCACAGACATTTCCATTCCTTTACTCTGATATTCAACTCTGATTGCAAAAGATATGGGTCTGGGAATAAAGTCTTATTTTAAATATTTGATCCCAGTACACAAAAATGAAGAAACTTAGCTACATCATCAATCTTGGAATTTTTCAGTTGCCTTCCAGTTCATAACATTTTGATTTTGGTGAAATTCTAGATAACGTGTTCTAAATGTGAATGCTTGTCAGAACACAGTTCTCAGAATAAATTTTTAGAAAAAAGGAAATAGTTGTAGATGTATTTTTATCACAACAATACAATTGTTATGGGCAGGTATTCAGGGTCATTTGCATCACTGAAAGTAACTTCAAGGATATTTTTCTTCTAAAGAACAGTATGTAATTAGATTGTTTCCAGTGAAGCTTTTCATGTCTGTTATTGCAATAAAGCTGAGTCAATTCTCTCTAGGCTCCATTGTGTGGAAATAAAAACCTATGCTCTGTATTTTGACTTTTCAGTAATTTTAGTTCCTCCCAATTTTCTCCAGTAAACTGTCTTTTTCTGAAATACTTTATGTTTTCTTTTCTTTTTCTTATCTGACATTTTTTTATTCCTTTTTCTGTGCTTCTCCTCCTCTTCTTGTCTTCTTTCACTCATAGGAATTCAAACCTGAGTGTTTTGCTACACAGGTTCAATACATGGTTATCAACCCATTTGTGGATGAAAAATGAAATAACATATTCTGTTACCTCAGAAGTACTTTGACAAATTATTATTCTTCCCCAAATCCCATATATGTATTGAATGAAGTGTCTCAGTCATGATGAATTTATTAACTTCAATGGATTATACATTTCCAAAGTCTTTAAAGAGTTAACTATAAAATATTATTATGTTTTCTTATATTATTGATTTGAATTTTTTGTTCAGTTTTATTTAAAAAACAAACCTTTAATTTTTATTTAAATTGCCTTTCCACTACACACTTTTTTAGTATTATTATTTTTCAGTTTGCAAAGAATACAAAATACTTTTTTTTTTAAAAGACTTATATTTGACTCTGACTTTTGGCTCAAAGTAAAAATAAAAGAAATTAAGAAAATAACTTCATATTGTTTCTGTGGACTGTTAATTGCTCTTGATCTTACTTTTAGATATTTGTCATTGTTTTCAATGAGGAAAACTTCAAACACATTTTGCTTAGGTCTGTGCTCTCATTTAGTCATAACCCTGTCAGTATAAAGGAACCATAAAATAAACACTTTTTAAGGCCAATTATGTTGGTATAGGAAAATAAAGTAGCCTTCTAGTCTAAATGATAAGTGGGCCTCATGTCTGTTGTTTCACCCAGACCCCTCACTTCAAAGATATCTGTTTTTTCCCTGCTACTTTGTCTTCTGTTCTTGCTTAGTCCACTTAAGGGCTTTTGAAATATTACTGAAATTTCTAGTTTACCGAGTACGTTATTAAAAATATTGTATAAATAATACTCTTTCCTACTAGGATATGTCCACAGAAAAGAGGAAAACCCTGAGCAATAAATAGTGCAGATATTTATGGGATTGTAGGGAAGACTGTGGATGAAATTAACATGAAGCTACAGAGACAAAATCAAATCTCGCCAATTTTAATCAACTACACTGGGCCAAGAAGGTAGCACATTTAAAACAGAAGCAATCTTTATATTAGTATTTTCACAATAACAACACTGTTCTCAACATACAATAACAAGTATAAGAAAGACAACAGAGAGGGAGAAAAAAGTTTGTAAAAAGAGGATAAAATCGATCAGTTAAGTGGAGTTAATGGGAAGTTTTCTCTGAGGTCAGTTGGCCCTGAGTTAAGAGACATAAAATGCTGAAGAAAATGTTCAAAAGCATAAATGGTCTACGGGGGCCAAGCCACAAATTAATTAGGCAGACATCCCACTAAATGGGTTGTTTAAGTAAGATGTATAGCTTTACTCAAGTAATTTCTGAATGCTTAATCCTCACTAAAGGTGCAAATGTAGAAAAACAAAATTACAGAAAAAAAATCAGAAATATACTTGAAAAATATAGAAAGAAATTAAACTTAAAATAAATGTGTAAATGAATGAAATTCAGACCTTAGTATAGCTTAGCAATATAGTGAACCAAAGTATATGGAGAAGCATGTAAGAGGAAGAAAAAACCTCCCCAAAATGAAGAAAATGTGGAAAAAACATAGCACAATAACAAAGAATCTCCCTGTTTTTATTTTGGTTTATTAAAGAGAAGGCTGAGAATTCATTTCCTTATGGTGTGTAAGCATTTCTATGTAGGAAAAATAATAACTGTTAAAGGACTCTTAACTTAAGAGATTAATGCACTCAGTATAAAAGCCAGAAACATTCAAATAAGAAACCTGACAGAATTCTTTAACACTGACAGTATTTTATCTCCTGAAAAATTTACTAAAAGTGGTACTGAATTTTCTGTCACTTGAAGTTCCTATGTATTTGTGTATCATGTAGCCTGAAGTTCAACACAATTTATTAGTCTCAGTACATTGTAACTGACTAATATTCAAGGGCCTGTCTTAATCTAAAGGTCAGACAAGATGATCTAGTCATTATAAATACATATATATACAGTCAGGAGAGAGCTTAAAAAAAAATACCACATTATAGTAAAGAAAGTAATTAAATAAATACCAACCCCCCAAATCTTCAAATAAATTTTAAAAATCAACAACAAAATAAATAAAGGAGATGAGATAAGGTACAAGCACAACAAAAATTATATTCATTGCATAGTGCTTGATGTTTTCTGTCAGGGATTAGAGTCCCACTGTACTGGATATAGCAAAAAGGAATAACACAAGGATAGAGACTGTCCCAGATGGCTTATATTCTAAACAATTGACAAAACGCAACCACTGAACAAACACAGTCTGCAGGGGAAGATAAGGTTACTGTCCAGGCAGGAATGCATGAATAAATTAGATGTGACAGTGGCTCAACCATCATACCTGGTCATCGACCTAATCAATGGCAACATAGCAATTATTTATAGGAATATTTTGTTACATATTTTTCCTTATGTTTAAGACAGCCAGTTTAATTCATTGTATTTGTCTATATCCCATGACATGCAAAAATAAAATTTCATGGTCATGTCTATTTACCATTCTCAGGCTTACTAACGTGAATTAAAATTCACAAATCAAAGGATGACCTTGATTTCCACCAACAGATTTTCCCCTGTCACTGCTTTAAAGTTTCAGGTAAAGAAATCTTCTGATCACCAGCACTTCTCTAGATTTGCTGACCATAGCTTAGCACTGCAAACCCTTAACTCTGAATGGCTAATTCAGTAACTAACCTCTGCATTTCTTATTCATATTCTTCCCACAGATATGATCATGTCATCTTCAAAGACTTCTCTTCATTATGTCAAAATATTTCACCTCAAATATGCAATATAATTGAATAATAATGGGGCCTGCTCATGGTGAGATGATTAACTTTTCACCAAGGGACATGACAGGAGAGAGACAAAACTTCGGACCAACATTTTCATTAAATAGCTCTAAAGGCAACAGCTAATCTGAATAGATTTATAGTAGCTAAGCAGAGTGAAGGATGAGAAGCTCTAAAACTAACAATCAATATAATAATATTCATTAATGACTTGAGAATTAATGTTTTTGTCTCTATAATAATTATACCATAAACTGACAAACCTTCTGGAATTTTGCTTCAGGGTTTACTTAGCAAAGACTATAGTTATTACCCCATAAACAGGTAGTAAGCATTCTTAGCTCATTGCCAAACAAATGATATGCCTAAGGGGAAATTTCAGACAGACAACAGAAATCTAATCATTTCAGCATTTACCTACTTCATAAACTGTTATACCCACTCAGTAGGTTACTATTTTGATCAAAAGTTTTACTAATGAGAGGTAATAAAACTCTGTTTAGAATCACTGCCATTCATGGTGTGTCATCAATGTAAGACTGAAGATTGTATTTGTTTATTTGAGTAGAAAGTGTGTATGACTGTAGAAAACAGACGGTCTCTTTCTTATTTCTATTTTCCTCATATTTATTGCAATATATCAGGATGCATCCACAGGCTATGTACTAAATTAGTGAAGCAAGAAGTAATTCACAAGGCCTTAAAATTATCATTAGTGAAACCATACATAGAGCCATAGTCTTGGATAGCTCTGAAGGATGCAGTGCTGATTTGAATACTTATTTTTATTTTAAATAACAATAATCTAAACATGCTGCAGTTATTTCAGATGTCACCTGTATTGATGTACTGTTTCTGAAAAGGGGTGAGTACTTTTTAATACATAAGGCTTTAGTTTTTAATGTATAAGGTTTTAAGGCACCATAAAAAACTATTTAAAGACAAGATTAAAGTATATTCTTTTAACACCCATTTACTCATATAACAAAAAAAGAAAAAACTTGTGATATTTTTTCCCAGATGAATTGTATATGCTAATCAAAAAATACTGCAAATTACTGAGTGTTATATTCAACACTATATTTAGTAAAAGATTCATGTTATATAATTAAAATATTTATCACTTTTTTTAGAGCTAGAGGCATTGGTATTTGTATTTTCAGATTAGATTAACAGGCTTCGTTTCATCATGGTGTATTTGTAGAAAATAATCACAGTTCTACTACTTTTTTATTTCTCTACATACAAGGTCACCATTAGCTTCTTTATATTGGGGAGTTTAACATGCTTTATTGTTTTTATGTTAAAAGAATGTTAGGGCATTAGGGCCAAGGAGATATTTAGATTCGTATTTCTTCTCTACATGAGAAGAACATGGATAATAACATAGAGAAGTCATCTATGTTCTTTTGTATGAATTCTTGATGGAACCTTTGTAAGAAGAGATTATTTCTAGAATTGACAGACAACATAGGTGTTATTGGGAAACTTCTTGAATTCTGAGGTAACATTTCTTACTTTAATTATCAGAACTCCTGAAAATCTGGGAAGTTAACTTTTCATCCACTGAAATGGCAATTTAAGAAAATCTGTGTCCCATTATCTCTTTAGAAACCCAGGAAAGCATGTGTATGGTGAAGCAAACTCATTCCTAATCCTTGTAGTTCAGGTGGAAAGAGCATTTAGCCTGCTTTTGCTTCACTTTTCCTCCTTTTTGCAAGGAGGAACAATCAGCATGAAATAGGGGATTTACCTTTCATTCTTGACACATGTATTTTCACATCCACTCAGAGATTAGCCAAAATATCAGAAGCATAAGAAAGCATTGAAGAACTGCTGAGGAAATAGTCATAAACATTTGGAAGCCCATACTCCCTCCTCCCCCTCTATGCCCCCCACCTTTCTTCTCTGAAAATCTCTTTGGAATCTTACATTCTAGGTCACCTCCTCAACATGGAAAAGTACTATGAAATCTAATAATGATCCACAGAAAATAAAGACTGTTACAGAAATTACTGCAGAACAGTAGATTTAAATATGACACTGTTCAAATAAAAATTTCTTTCATGAAAGTATGTTACATGTTGCTGACTATAAATTTGATATAATAAAATTTATTTTCCCATCCTTTTCATGTTAATTAGTGTCACTAATATCCGTAGGACAAACTAAATGTGTAAGGTAAGCTAGATTTGTCCCCAATTTATTTTCTTCTCTGATTTATTTTAATGCAAACATCTTTGAAGACTTTGTATAACCACTTCAAAAATTTAAACATAACCTCAAGAGAGGTTGTGTAGTTTTCAGTTCACTGAACCGGAGAATAGTCTCTCAAAGCTGTTTCAGTGTTGTCATTACTTCCTCCTACAAAAGAAACAGTGATGACTCAAAAGTTGGAAATAAGAATAAATAAGCAAGTATGTTCATAAAGGAAAGCTTTCAAAAAATGCCAATTCAACATTTTTCTGTGTTCTGGAAAGTTTTACCTATGGTAGATAACTGGAACTTTAATTTCAGTATCTGAAATACACCGAATGTCTTTCAATATATTTCATCACTTTGGTACAATAATAATCAGACAATCTGATTTCAGTCCTAAAGTTTTCTATTAAAGAACCAATCAGAATAAACACTTTGCTGAACACCATAGATTTAAATCAGGCCCAAACTGCAGTTTCCAAGCCTACATATATTAATGATGTGTCTAAAGAAGCTGTAGGTTTGGTGACTACTTGTGTGTATGCTTTCAAATAGGAATACAAACAGACATTTTTTCCTTGCAGAATAAGGTCTTTTGAAATCTGTGTTTTACTGACCTGAAGGCTGCACACATCCTGAATGATGGTTTCATGAAAATTACATTAAAGAGGAGCGTATGTTTCAAGAAAATTATACTTTGGCTACAAATTACTGACAGGCTGCAGTTATTTTTGACTAAATCAAATTTGAAGCATCTTATTTTCCATAAACGAGAAATCCTTGACAATACAGTTTGTGCAGGAAAAAAAATTAACCCTTTGAATTATATACCCTATGAAAGTTTGAAAATATTCTGCTTTTTATATTTGCTGTGCACATTGTGAATAGGGGTGATTTCATACACTAATTCAAAGTAAATAGTCAGGACTCTATATTCAATGATCCCATATGTACTTGTATATACACATATATATGTGTGTATGTGTATACTCACATAACAAATGCTGCCCATATGTTATGTGGAAATTCATGAAGTACTTTAAAGGTGTCAGGCTCATTCACGTTAGCAGATTCAGTGAAAATACATAATACATTACATTAACAAATGCAGCAAAGAATTCATTTAAGAAGCCTTGCGATAGTTCTCATATATCTTTAAGTAAGAGTTTGATTCCTTTTGTTAGAAATTGTTATTAATAATGACAGTATCTCTGAAATGCTTAACTAACATTTTTATGTCGCATATAGAATTTTATTTCTACATAAATCTTACATCCATGATAACAGTTATTAGATAACCAAACCAAAATCTCCGAGGTATTGAAAGATCCATAAAATGAGGGAAATTGTCAACTTGATAAACTTGACCTAGTCTAGCAGGGAGCCACCAAGCCAGACAGGGACTGGGCCACTTGCCCCATGAGAAGAGGCTGAGGGACCCAGGTTTGTTCAGCCTGGAGAAAAGACAGCTTTGGGGGGACCTGAGAGCAGCCCCCCAGCACCTATGGTGAGGTCACTGAGAATATAAAGACAGGCTTTTCACAGTGGTGCATGACAGGAGGATGAGCGGCAACAGGTATAATTTAAAATAAGAGTGGTTCAGACAGGATATAAGAAAAGAAATGCTGTGAGGATATTTATTATTTGAACTGATTTCCAACCAATGCTGGCACCTCCTTTTTTAGAGGTTTTCAAGGCATGGACAAAGCTGTGTGAAACCTGGGCTGAACTAATTTGATGCTGCTTTGAGCAGGGGATTGGATTAGAGACCTCCTAAGGGACCTTCTGAAATCATGTATACTGCAACTTTTCTGCTCCACAACTTGATGCACCTGCCAGTGCAATTCAAAATATAATTATTTTTTTATCAAACTCATAGACTATGTAAGTCGTAGATCATTCTCTTCTCTTTTAGGTAATTCTTTTAAGCAAATGTAATGTCTTCTTATCCTCTCATTGCATGTAGGTATTTTAGATCTCCTTTTTCCTAGTGTGTTAACTCATATTACCAGGCTTTCATTTCATTTTATTATGTCATACTAATCTTTCAAATATTTATTCACCCCCTTCCATTTTTTCCCCATTGCTGTACAAAGACATTTCAATGAAGTTTCTCTTAATATAAGGAGTCGAGGCAAGAAGTTTTCAACATAGGTCACCAGCAAAGGTACATTATTGTCTTTTTTGGGATCTCTGCCATGCAAACATATTCATACTGAAGGAGTAAATAGTGAAATAGGAAATTTTAGCAGTGAGTCAAAACAATTGAGATTACAATAAAAATATATTAGCTGCAAATAGTTGCACAAAGTTGTTTTATAAGAATGGTTGTTCAGTAAGGCAGCAAGTGAATAATTCAATAGATTGAAAACAATGTGCATAGTCCAAAAGAGAACTGCTACACCTATCCTATGAGATAAATTATCTGATTCTACTTAGTAAAGACATCTTACATTATTATGAGCTGCTATACAGAAATATCAGATTCATGTCAATAGCAATGAAAAGGAGAGGAAGAATGTAAAATATTATTAGCAAAAGAATTCAGAAACCCCACAATATTTAATTACACTCTTGTATACACCCATGGTACATCCACATCTTGAGTGTTTCATGCTGTTCTAATCATCCTATCTCAGAAAGGTACAGCCTGTGAAAGTACAAAGAAAGATAACAAGGATGATCAAAGACATGGAACAGTCTTCATATAAGGAAAGACTTAACAAACTAGGACTCCAGCCTGCAAAACAGGCAGCGGGGGATAGATGTAGTAGAGTTGCACAGCATTGTGAAGGGTATGAAGAAATTGATTAGGGAACAATTATTCACTCTCTTTTGGAGTCCAGGAAATAGGAGCATCCAAAGAAATTATCAGGCAAAAGGAAGTACATTTCACACAGAGTAAAATTAAATTGTGGATCTCATTATTATCAAGTGCTGTGGAGACCAAAAGTGTAAGTAGGTTCAATATGTGATTAAGTAATTTAGTGAAAAGTCTATCAAGCTCTATCAAATACAAGGAAGCAGATACAACCTCTCAGTCAGGAAAAATAGCTAAAAGACATTACCCTGTTTTTACATTTGCTCTCAAAACACCTTCTTACTGCTGCTGTATTCTATATTGCCTTAGATATCCCTTCAGTGCCTTCATTTTGTTTAGCTGTGTTTCTTTTCAAATACAACACTCAATAATATCGATCCAGCACCGGAAAACTCAGTATTATTACTCTTGTGTGGGCTTTAAATCACTTTGACTGTTTAAAGTAGTTCAAATAATTTGAATATTGATTTTAGATATTGATTACAGGTTTCTGATTGCATTCAGCCCTTTCTTATCTCAGTACTCAAGGATTCAAGGTTTACAAAATCATGAAGGCAAAAGACAACCTGAATGACAAATCCAGTGATGCAAAAACTAGGGAACACTTAATGAAACAAGCGGGAAACTCATTTAAAACAGATGTGAGTAAGTGCTTCTTTCTTTCTAGAAATTTCTGCCACAGAAAGTTTTGAAAACAGGCAGCACCTGCAGATTCTGAAAGGGATTAGACAAATTGGTAGACAAGACGATCATGAGTGGCTACTGGTTTTGAACGTACTCTGTAGCATCCCTCATAAACAAGTCACAGACACTGAGGATATGCGAGGGAAATGAAAAGCAAACAGTGGCCAGCATCTCCTATTGCTCCGTTGGTAATGGAAATCTAAGCTGAAAGTACCAATGATTTTACTCAGCAGAACATTTCTTATGCTGTTACTCCAAGTGGAGTTACTCCAAGTTCATCCTACAATGTCATATTACAACTCTTTGACATTGAACAACATTTTTCAATAAATGACTGCTATAAAACCTTCCAGAGTTAGGGAAACCCCAGAAACAAGTTAAATTATCCCAGAACTGAGAGGGATTTTGACCTGGAGTTCATCTGTTTTCTCAAAAATGGTCCAGAAAACAGCATCTAAAATATTCTACTATCATTTTTATTCTGCCAGGATGGCTAAAACAATATAATTATCATTAAGGAATTTTATTATAACATGTGTTATGATTTTGTGTTAGTTGAGGGCATGATCTATTTAATTTCCTCTTTTCCTGCTTTTCACCTCCCTCCGTTTCCTGCACAACAGCTTTTGCATTGGAGGAGTAGAATCAAACATGGAAGTAATATCCATAGTAACAAAACATTACTTGATACATCCCAAAAAGGCACACACAATCTCCTGTATCTGTCCAAGTGCTTGTAGTAGAGTTTAGAGGAGTGTTGATACATAGAATAATAAAAACACAGGGCTAGAAAATCAGCATGACAAATTTTAGTTCATCTCTTGTCACCAACGATAACGAAATCATTTCTGGGAGATGTTTGTCTAACTTGTTCTGAAAGATTTCCATTTATAAATATTCTACTTTTCCTTAGAAAATCATTGTTATTAATTTCTTCTTTTTAGGTAATAAAAAGGAAACAAATAAGGCATTCAGGTAGACCCTATCTGGAATAAAGGTCACCCCATGATCAAGACAACTAGTAAGGCTGTTAGAGGTATTGTATGAGGCTGCTTAGATAGGAAAGACTTCCCCTGGATGAGATAGAAAGGGACTGAAGATGAAAATGGATAAATTTGCTTTCCACCAATGCATCAGTGGAACACCAGGAGGACAGAAAAGATATTTGAGGTGTAAAACACAAGACACATAAAAACAGAGGTTTAAACAGGCTGGTTTCAATATTGGCTGAAATATAAAATTATAAACATGGAAGATGTGAGGATTCTGGACCCTGCTAGACACAGGTGAACAGAAGTCAGTGTTTCCATTTTTCAGAAAAGGTAAGGATTTCATTTAGCTTTTTATCTTCTTGTTGGACAATATTTATCAGAAATATTTTTTTTTTCAGGTAACAGAATAGCAGAAGATGTCAAGACTTTGCAGTTGCCCAGTGTAAATGTTTTCCTTAATGTTTCATGGCTAACTCTCAAGAGTAAAATTAATGTGTTTTTCTGCTGATGGCTTGTCATGGATTTACATACATTAACACCTTGTTGAAATGATCATATAAAGGTCTATCACATTGAACAATAAACGTTGACAAGTATTTGACACCAAACTTAACCTGTAGTGATATTTAACAGAATAAGGCTAGCAGTGGTGTCTCTGAGCATTTATGCCAACATGGAGGTCTGTGGGGTTATAATGCAAACTGGAATACATATGTATCAACAGCAGCCAACAGCTAAGAATAGGTACCTGAAAAAAACATAGGATCACAGAATAATTCAGTTTGGAAGGGACATCAGGAGGTCTCTAGTCCAACCCCTGCTCAGAGCAGGGCCAGTTCTGAGGTCCAGCCAGGTTGCTCAGGGCTTGATCCAGCTGGGTCTTGAGAACTCCCAAGGATGGAGACTGCACAACCTCTCGGGGAAGCCTCTTCCACTGCTGAAATGTCTCCTTAGGGAGAAAAAGGCTCTCCTTGCATCCAATCTGAACCTCTTTTTTCATTTCTCTTCCAACTTCATATCTCTTATTCTTACCTGATGATTCATATTAATATAAACTGCAGTTGGCATGTAAACAATGAAAAACCAGCTAATAGTTTATTTGAATTTCTAAAAACATTTATCAAGGATCATTACCAAATACAGTTAGAGACACTGAAAAGGTATAAGACACAGCATTAACACTTAGTTAAGCTGTTGATATTCCCGACACAGGATATAAAGTGTCTATGAGACAAAAAGAGACTCAACAAATTTGTGGAAAATCATCAAGGGTTATTTTACACAACTAGTTTGTGCCTAAAGTACAGACTATTGAATGCTTAAGGAGGCAAAATGTCATTGTGTGTTTATTTTGGTTTTGTACTCTTCCCTAATTTCCCATTATTGGTGACTGTTGGAGACAGGATATTGAGTTGGGGTACAGCAAAACAGTCATATAACTATGAAATAATGAAATTCTCCATTTCACTACAGGGTACTGATCATCTGATCATTCTCAATTAATTCCTGAGCTTGCTTTCAGAATAAATAAGCTGATTATCCTTCCTGCAAGAGGAATAATAGGTGTGGATTGTGGAGTAACTAAGCCTGGAATTGCCTTTAACAGGCAGGATCACACCCTTTTTTCCTTCCTATTTTCCCAAGAATTTCTACTCTTTCAGTTCAGTTTTCACTCTCAAACAATCCACATCCTCACATGCCACACACTATGTCATGCAGCCCATATTTATAGCATCATGCTATAAATTAGCTAATTATATTAATTATAATTACTCTGTAATAATTACATTATTCTGAATATTGTGGCCACAGATCCAATACACATGACCCAGAGAAGACCTGATCAAATGCTAGACCATATGGATGCACTATGCTCGTCTTGATGCAACTATCCTTGAGCTGTGCGGAGGTACAATGGACCACTCAGCCTGCAGGGTAGGGATCACTTTCAGTCATGGACACATTGAACAGTCCAAATGTAACCCATATGGAACTTTAGGCTGGCCCAGGAGAGTAATTTTGATCTTGTTTACATGAATTTAATCTGGAATTACAAAATGTACGATGTGTGCACAAGCAGAAAGGCATCTGGCACCACCTACGTGTACTTGTTTGCTTGTTTTTTTCTTAACACTTCTGCTAATACCACGTTAATCTCTACATCAGGCTTCTTCCAAGTCCCAGGGTATGTTTTGTGCTTGCATAAACCGTAGAACTGCTATTTATCATGACCATGAATGAGAAGGAAAAGAACAGATATGCCAAATATCAGACAAAACAAGGAATTTTGTCAGCAGTGGAAGGATATTTTTGTTTACCTTCACCAAAGCTTCTTTTACATTTGTGAGAGCCACTTGCCACTTGACTGCTACTGAAGGATCCTCAGGAATGCTTAACAAAAGTGTCTTTAAGCACTCAAACTCAACCTGGAAATGAATGTTAATTAAAAGCACTTAAAAGTTGCTTTGTACAACAAAATCATTTCCTTTGCCATGTTACAGCCCTTGATATTGAAAAACACATGCAGAAATGACACAGACACTTCAATTAGCTCTGAAAGCTTTCCTAAATTGTTAGAATAAGGGTATTGGTTTACAGATTTGCACCACGTATTTAAATGTCAGAAGCATAACTGAACTCAAAAAATGATGAGCAATTTTCTGCTAATGTGTAAATTGTGCAAGTGACACAGGGTTGAAATACTTAGGGTTTTTCTTTTCTTTTTTTTTTTTCTTACCAAGCACTTTCTAGTACAACTTTCAACATTATCTGAACTTACAAAGTGGTGTTTAGTTTGCTGTTGTGGTCATAAAAGAAATGGCTGCTACAATCTTATCTATATGTGCAAATTTTATGTATATTTATACTACAAGTGGAGGATCTCAGTCAATACAAATTCAGAATTAATTTCATTTTATTCCGCTGTCAAATTACTGCTATAAGAAAAGCAACTGTGATACAACCCAGCTAAATTGAAATGTCTTTTCTCTGCCTTTTCAGCTACTTTTACAAAGGTAAAAGCCGCTTTTTTTTCTTTCTTTCCTTTTTTTTTGGGGGGGGGGAGCATATCTAAGTTTTCTAGTTGGTGTTAACAGATTCAAGATTCATCTTTGGCTCTGCAACCAAGGCCTGCTATCTGAGGTGTCTCTGGAAAATTATTATTCCATTCCGTACTATCACAGGCTGATGCATCCTGAAAGAGTAATCTTTGTCTTTTTGAGAGTTGTGAGAAGGAATGATTCTCAGTCAGTCAGTGAGATGGACTCAGTTCTGAGAAAATAAGCTTTGTCACATATAGGCTGTGTCTCTAAGGGGTTAACAGTTTCTCAACATGGTCAAAAACAGTCTTTGAGGCAGCCTTGGTTAGGCTGCAGGCAGCATTAGCTCCACTGCTCCTTGTTCTAGGAATCTGAACCCCACAAGTTAGAGAACTTCTCCCAAGATAAATAAAATGTTTGAAAAATCACAGAACAGACACCTTCCAGGAAACAATTTCCCTTCCTCCTGCCTCAAGCAGGACCTCTTCTGTTAATGTCAAATCTTCATTCTACGCTAGTGCGTCATGAGAATCTGCTCTGATGCAGCAAGGTTATCTGGAAAGAAAATGTTTCTCCCAAAGTAATCCACTTGTTTGAAGGGTAAATGAGGCTTACATCACCCCTCCCACATGAACTTTCGTATAGAGGACAGCCATAAAATGTCACCAGCATCCTGCTGGTCTTCCCTAGAGCTCACCAATATGGTCAGGGAGTGTGTACACTGGGTCACTCACTTTTTTATATGCTGCTCTGTCTTCCCTTTGGAATATCTGCATTATACACAAAACCAGTAAAATAGAGTTTATTTTTCCTTTTTGTCTTGTGGTAACAGGGGAAATCCAGGGACAAACATGCTAGGCAATTTGAATATGAGACCCACCTAGGCAAGCCCTCTTCAAAATTAAAATCTTATTTAAACATACACACCTTTCATTTTCTTGTTTCTTTTCCTCTGAGTAAGCCATTTCCTGGTTTGAACAGGAAATCTGGAAGGCAGGAGTGGAAAAATATATCTGTAGAAAGCAAACTAAATCTGTCAAGCACTGGCAAAATGAGATCTCAGAAAGAAATTGAGAGCAAGACCTCACTGCAGAACAGAATTGTTCTTCAGACAGTTCCACAGAAAACATGAGCAACCCTGCTTTACTGTAGCCTCCCAGTATTTGTTAAGGGACATTAGGAGCAGACACCACTTCCTGCAGCTCCAGCCCAGGACCTCCTGCCTGGCCACTGGTGCCCAGCCTGGTGGCTGGGGACCCAGGGTCTTTGTCCAGGCCGAGGCACACGGCTGCTGCTTTTCCATTTGCACATTCAACCAGTAGCAAAGATGCACAAGTGTCCCAGAGACACACACACACAGAGGACGCTGACACAGCTGGTCACACAGGCTGCCACAGACAAGGGACTGCCTTGAACAGCACCTACCTACAGGACTCACATACAACACAAGCCCAGACAGCCAAGTCCCCTCCTCCTCTTCAGCTGGTAGAGACAGGAGGTCACTAGTGAAAGCACGCGCTCGACACTCACTAGGTTCACAAGGACGCACATCTGTGGATTCACAAGTACTGGCACAGACCCTCTGTCCATCCAACACCCCTACCCAGGTCCTCAGTCTTCTACCTGCTCCACAAGTGTCCCACTTGGTTGGTCCAGTTTGGTGCTCACTAGCAGACAGACATATGCACTTATATGCTTAGTGAAAAAGCACTCACACTTGTCGCTCCCCCAATTAACAGACTGAGCTTTCTCCCTGCCTGATACCCCTGCCTGGACCCAGAGCCTCCTACTTTCCAACTGGTCCAGCTTGAGGTTTGCTAGTGTATGATGCACACACACACACACAGTTTAGGAGAGATACAGACACTCACTTCCCAGCAGCCAGCACTGAACAGCAGCTGGTTTTCAGCAGGGGACATCATTCCTGCCCCAGTGGCTGGGACCAAGACCCCCACTCACTCCAGTGGGTGGCACAGAGACCCCAGTGGCTCCAGCAGCTGACTCCGCAGGCCAGGGGTGCCCACGCCCCCAGTCTGACTCCAGCTGCTGGCCCCAAATCCACTCACTCTGGTGACCCCCAGGAGCTGGTACCTAGTCCTGCAGCACTCACACACAGTGAGGTTACACAGAGAGATCGTTAAGAAAGGATTTACCCAGAAGATCGGACAGGCTGTGGTGATCAGGTGCAGGGCTCAGTCAGAGAAGCGTACTGACCAGCTGTTTTACAAGTGACCAACCCCTTTTTTGCCCCTTTCTGTCTATTCCTCCATTGTTCCTCCCCGATGCCCTTCCCCTGCACATTCCCCCATCAGTTTGTGCCGTACCACCGACCCCCTGCAACGTCCTGGACCCTCAGGATTGCAACCTTATCAGCTGCAAAGTCCCAATTTGCCGGTAGTTTCCTGATAGCCCATCAATTAGTGTGAGTGGTGAGGTTTTTTCTTGTCTTTGTCCCATTAGGTTTGTCTGTCAGGTCTGTGTCTCTGTGTGTTTTGCTTATTGCTCCCTGGCTTCTCCTTTTCATTGCATTTGACAAGGTCTAGATCAGATCATCTTATTGACATAAGCATTCCCATATTCCACATACCCTTACCAATTAATGTGACTGACCAGGTCTGGTTCTCCTTACTACCTCCCTTATCATTTGTTGGTCAGGTTTATGTCTCTGTATGTTCTTGCTCAGAGCTTCCTCATTTTCACATTACCCCTTTTTGCACTGAAAAGGTCCTTGACTAGACACCATTTAAAGAGCAGATGGTCTCTTCTTCCGCATACCCTTACAGTACTCAATATTTTTAATGAAAGTTATAGTCACAAGCACAAAGTCATTCCTGCACAAAGAGTGATAAAGCGTGTATTTTACAAAAGGTAAATGTCTGCCATGTCTACATTCATTCACCTGAGCTAGTTAGTCCTACACTAACTACTTTTACATTCTGTAAAAGGAATTAGGCATTTTTAGGGTGTGACTTATCTGACTTCAGACAACCACTCCATAAAAATGCCTAAATCTCTCCCTTGAATACAAAGATGTCTGTGTACAGTCAGATGAATCTTCAGGGCATGGTTGGAGTCCATGAAGACTAGCTGGATTGGTAAACTGAAATGTATTAGAATAAAATGTGTTTTAACATAAATAATGCAAAGTTCTTAATCTAGGACCATGGAATGGAGCCCACAACCACAAAGTGGAAGTCTGGACTTTAGAGAATATTAATATAAGGAAGTATCTCCTAATCTCTCATAAGAATGTGATGACAAAAGAACTAATGAGGACCGTGAATATGAAAAATGAAATAATGCTTATTAAGAGCTTCTATCTCTTCAATATCCATTACAGAAACTGATACTGGACTAGTCCACTCATTTCTGCTGTGCACATATTTTAAAAGGGGCAGGGAGGCAGAAAATCAGTCAGAGAAGTGTCACAAAAACTAATGGAGAGATGGAAAGAAAGAATCAATCAAAAGGAAATTGAGACCTTATTTGATATAAATACTTTCACGAGGGAAAAATAGCAACTTGGTAGATAATTTGTTAATATGTTCATTAAGAAAGGCCTATCAATAATCTATGGCTGTAAACTGAAGTCTGATAGATTGTAATTGAAAACAAGGCTTCTATCTTTAAGAGATAGTGATCTAAGTGATCTTTAAGTGATTTGCTATTGGGACAGAATATCAAGAGAAGGTATGGATGTTCATGGTCTTTAAATTACAGAAGGACACCTGCTGAAAAGTGTGTTTCAGAAAAGTACAAGTCACTGGCCTTGCTATGGAACAACTGAGCTGATCAATAACCTGTGGTATACAGTGAGGTCAGGCTAGGCCTTTCTGGCCTTAAGCTCTATGAATCCATGAAAAATCACAACGAAGTGTAAAAGCTTACTTCAGAGGTGCCTGGCTAATCATTTAGAGAAACAAAAAGCTCTGACACTAACAGCTAGCTCAAAGATGGTGATAAAATGTCAGTATAAAAGCAAAAAATGTCCTTAAGTCATTGACTATGGCTTTCTGGTCATAAAGGGGGACACGCTATAACAGCAAAACTTTTTTGACACTCTAGAATGACTTAAAATATTCCAGGGTTTAAAATGGCAATATACTTTGTTAATGGTCATCTAGATAAATGTGGCAAAACTATATAAGTTCTCTGAGTGTGATATAAAAACATAAATTTCTGTTTCCTAAAGCTTATCTTTCCAGATCTACTGTGTTATAAAGAACATTCAATCAGTCTGTAGCCTTTCTTTTCCCAGAACATGAAGACACCAAATCACTATAAAGTTTGAAGGTTAGCACAGGAAACAAAGCAAAAATCTGAAAACTACAGCTTTAATTTCATATGTAAGTTTTCTGGAAATTCCACATTTTAGATGATACATATTTTTGTCCAGCTAAATGGAAATTAATGATTTCTAGGTAGGCCAAAGCTAACACAGTCCGTGATGTCCTATGCAAAACTCATTATTTGTTAAATTGACATTCAGTCCAGAAGACTGCTTCAGACTGCTTGTACCCAGAAGTCTAAAACAGTATCTTTATTCTCCAGAGCACTGTGTAAGAAACAGTTTAAAAAACTGGGTAGCTCATATTTTCCTGTTAATGGAAGGTGATTAGACAACTGAGTGAGTGGTCTATATCTCTATATCTCTGTCTATATCTAGATATAACTCGAGGAGGTGTTGGAGAAATGTGACAAAATTCAAATCCTCATTGAGCAGAGTCTTTTTCAGGGCCTATACCAACTTCCAGGAAACTTAAAAAAACCCACAAGATTTATCATTCATTCAGCCTAACCTTTTTTTCTATTTAATATTTTGTTTCTAACTTATAGTTAAAAATGTGGAAACAGCAAAAGCAAGTAGTTTGCTTCTTCATTCAAATAGTTTTGAAATTTCCAGCATAGTGCAGCCTTCCTAGTTGGAAACTGATTATCAGAGATCCTCAAAATAGCAGATGCAAGAAACAGTGAATAGTTTTAGCTGATCTCTTTCTTTATTTTATTTTTTTGACTGGCTTATTACCTGACTGGGCCAATTGGCCCAGCAGGTGTTGTTACATGCCGTTCCCGAGGAGGCTTCCTGCTGGCAAATTGGTTTGAAATCAAGAACTGCATTTATAATCTTGACAATAATACCTATGAGAAACATGCTAGTGAAGGCTGGATGAAAGGCAGATCATCTTTTCTTCCAAAGCTTAAGCATAAAAGTTTTCAAACTATGTTCCCTCTTATTTTTAGCGAAGAACTTTTGATATATGATACATCAGGCAAAAAAGTTAAGCCTTAGATACTCTTTTTTTAACTATTGAATTTGTACCTACATTTGATAAATCTGAGAGTCAGGTTCATAGTTTTAAGTCCTGAGTAAACACTATGACCTCTGTTATGTACATGAATGTAGCAGAAAAAGATAGAGATACTGGTCGATCTATAGATTTTGAAATTAACTTGTTTCTTGTGACTTCTTGTTGCTTATATAAATATAACACTTATAACTAATTTTTTAAAATATCTCTGTAGTTTTCTGTATCTTTAAAAATTATATGCTTCTCTAGCCAACCCCTGTCATCAATATATACTCAGGCAAAACTCCTTCTGAAATAAATGAGAACTTTGCTTGTGCCTGTGTAGGAAGTTTGGATAGTTAATGCAAAATATATGTGAAGATATGGGGGAAAAAAAAAAGTTTACCCTAGAACAGGAATTTCAGTTCACTTCAGTTCACAGCTCCTGTTTAAAGCCTTCAGTCTCTTAGAACAGGTAATGCCTGTAAACCCTAGACAAGGGACTTACCATCACTAAGAAGGAAGGAAAAACTGTGTAGTTTGCCTTGCACTCTGATCTTATCCAGATGGGCATAATAATCTTTTAGGTAGGATTCATTTTCCCTAACTTTAAATGTCTATGGTCTAACTAGCTTAAGCTGCTTACAGGATACAGGATGGGATTCTTTTGACTAAACATGCACTTGGCAATACAGTCACTAGCTCAGACGCAGAGAATTGCATTCAGTGTAAGAATTCCACCTTTACGGACCATTTCCATCTTATGCAGATTTTATTATTCTGGGCCAGTTTAAGGCAGTAACCAGAGGTCTTGATACTTCCTTTCTTTTGCATTGCACTCTTTGAAAATGGAATGCTGCAAGTAACATCTCATGAGGAATGACAGAGGCACTTATCCTTTAGTTTGATATCATTCGATTCAAATAACTATCTGACCCTGATAGCCCAAAGTGAAGTTTTCATATCAAAAATTCCAAAGATAAACAAAATTTCAAAGGCAATCTGACATTTGCTTCTCCTGCTGACTTCAGCAACAGCGTTTCTTAGTAGCTTTTAAAACAAGGTTACCTATGTATGTACCCACTCTTCTTCCTTTTCAGTTGGAGCCATCATCATAACAGTCTACAAGGACTCATGACCACTCTTTTGACTGAAATGATACATAAATGTATCCATAGAAGAACTGTCAGTCTTATAGGTACTGATGGATATAATAAGCCCCCCTTAGCACTGAAAGGAAGTAAGATGACAACCTTGCCATGAAGAATAGAAAAGTACAAAGAAACAGACACTGGGAAAAAAAACCCAAATTACTTCCTCCGCTATGCTGGTGACACTATGATGGGGTTTGAAGAAAACAATCATGATCATGTTGTTAAGTGAGATTAGGACATGGACAATATACAGTGATAGTGAAATACACTGAGCATGTCAAAGTAAATAAGCAGTGCAAGAAAGAAGAGAAAAATTTGAATGAATTGTTGTCATTACCTTCAAACCTGGTTTACAAATGATACTCTAGGTCTCTAAAAGATGAACAATCCTGCAGAAGAAGTATAAGTTTGCAATATGAAGAGTCAGTCCCATTGATTATCCAGATAGCATATTTTACATACCTCATTTAATACGCTGGTCTAAAACAGTTCTCAAACTGTCAGACAAGTTAAAGTGCTCCACAGCATCCATTGCAAAATGCTAAAATTGAATGCATGAATTGACACAGCTCCATGAACTCAAATAGCTCTATTTCAGTTCTTACCAGCTTTCCAGACACTGCCTTTATGTAACTGAAATACTAAAACTAAAAGATCAATGTGTTTTAAACTCCTCTGAAATGCACTGCTGAAAACTAAATCCAAAAATTAGGTCAGATCTGGTTACACATTCAGGCACTCCTGACTGTGACTGTGCAGAACTAGAATGTCTCCACAGATTGCTTTGTGAATGACATTTGCTTACAAGAGACAAACCTGTGGAAACTAAGCTCGAGAGGAGGAAGCTTGCTGTTGAATGGGGATGAGTGACACCCTGATGCAAGAATTATGGAGCTCTCCAGGAGGGAAAGTTTAGGGACCTGACTGCACCAGCATCATCCTCCTCAGTCTCATTTGGGGCCCCCCCACTCACACATCCTCTTCCCTTTGGGCTCAGAGCTGCACTTGAACTCAAGCTCTGCCCATGGTCCTTGTCAGGCTACACTGTATGTATGCTGTGTCCTTTTCTTGATGATTGACTTTCTGACTCAGCACAACTGACTCATCCGGTAATCAGTGGACTCTTGGCTGACCTGGGTTACTGCCACCAGACCTGCTCTACTCTTCATGGTTGAGACTGTGCCCCTGCCTTGCTGCCTCCCTTGACTCCCAACTTGCTTTCCCTTGTGAAGAGTCTGCTTGCTCCCTGAAATAAACACCATTGCCTCCCAATTTGGAAGGAATACGCTGAAAGAGTAAACACCTTTTATCCAGGTTTTAGCTGTATTTTACTGATACGCTGGTCATAGTGTTCTGAATAAAACAGAGCTAAACCTTCGGTTTCAGAGGAATAGACCCAATTCCCTGTCTTGGTACAGATTTGTAAGTCATACCTGTCCCACAAGCCCAAAGGCATCCGAAACAGTACTGCATTCTGCCAGAGGCAAAACGGCTTCAGCCATAGGGAAAAAAAAGACTGGGAAGTAGCTTCTGCACTCTTTGCGAGATTGCGCTCGTGGCTGGGCTCCTGACAGAGTACCTATATACCAAACACTCCACGGGCCGGGAGGCAGCCCTGAGGTTTTGGTGGGTTAAGTTTGCAAGCAGCGTAGCTGAAAGTGTCTGGAGAGACCTTCGCTTAAGGTGGCTCTAAAGAAACAGCTCTTTTTATAAGCAACAGTCCAGACAACCTATTCTCTTCTGCTAATGAGAACCAGAGTGCTAAAGTTTTAGCATACCATGATAACTGAGTGTAAGGGAATGTCTAATGTTAGTTGGTCATCCACTTGTTTACTTACAGCCAGGAAGGAAAAACTTAACTTAAGTGGAAAAAACACTGAGGCACAATAGGTAGTAAGAGTTTTACCTAATGGTTGAAAGTCCAGTTTTTCAAACTGCTTAAGCATCATTCTGCCCCACCACCAATTAAAGTTGGAGTATTTTTGAACTCTGGAATCAGAATATATGAATAAAACAAGTGTTGGGTTGTTTTTTAAACAAGGTTATTTTCCTCTCTTCTTTCCAAAAACTTCTGGATACTAGTTCAATAAGACTACTTAAGATTGTGAAACAACCCCCCCCCTCAAAATTTGAGACTTTATATAGTCCGATAAGTTGGCAAAAGTATTGTATTTCAAGAGTACTGAATATTTTCTTTTATTGTTGGTTTAAGATTACTATTCAAACAGCTAAAATTCTTTCATTTATTTTAATAGATAACAAAATAAAAGGAACAAAAAGTTAATTTTTAACAGCAGAGACAGTTTTTATACCGGCCTAGCTATTTCACCTGTGCTTGCTGGGAGTACTTTGCTAGACATTAGCAAACAGGAAGTTTTATTTCATATGACAAGTTGTACACCTTGCAGAAATCCTTGTAACATGCCCTCTGACCCCCAGGCCTACATGTCAGATTTTTGCATGGTGTATGAGGTCTTCCTAAGTGAACTTCTCATACACATGCAGACAGCATTTCACACAACACTCCAAGGGAGACAGTGAAAAACTGGCTTCAGGAGCAAAGCTGGCACAAGAAGGCCCGTGCAATCAGCTCACTTACATGCCTGTTTTGACAGATCGGCCCTGCCATGAGCACTGGCTTTCCAAGCTAAATTAGCTCTTAGCCAAATGTTGTGACAGCTAGAAAAGAAATAACGTAGGAGGTGAATGTATTGGGAAGGTACTGAGCGGTCTTCCCTGCCCTTTGACCTCCAGCAACTTTGGAAAAGGTGACCTCCAAACTGGGGAGAAGGGGAAGGAAAAAGAAAAAGAAGTGATATTTGCTTTTCTTGGTAAATAAAGTTAATGGAACACAGATGTGCCATATGCTCATGAAAACAATAATATGAACTGAAAAAACAATGCTTAAATTTACCTGCTTCTTACTGGAAATGCTTTCTGTTTATTATAAAATATTTAATAATAGCATTTAATTTAATTGTAACAATTAGAACCTTTGGAGGATTTGTCTTTATCCTAGGAACAACATGATTTAATTTGCATTAATGTTTTGCTTGCAAACAGTAAATATTTGAACTTCATTTGTCTCTGCTCTGTACCAAGAAGTTGTCAGTTTTTCTCTGTTCTACAGTTTGGTTACAAACAGGTCTTATTAAAATCTGAAAACCAGAGTAACTAGATGGACTCAAAATTTCCTTTGAACAGAATCTGAGTTCAGATGAGAAGATTTCCTCCATCAGATACATTAAAATTCTGGATTAAGTAAATAACAGATCTTTCACAATACATTTTAACTCATATTTTTCCCATTTAGTCACATGGAGTTTGATCCTAAACCTACCAAGCATATGCTCATGCTTAAGCATGGGAAAGCAACGATTTTTGGCTTCGGCGCTGACTCAGCATTCCTTTGCTATTCTGCAAATTTTTTTTACTTTTAACAAATAGAAATAGAATCACATACTATTCTGATGAGGTCTTATTGCCAAGAAACATTAAGGTGAGGACTGCATCTTGTTTCAGCTACTTTTCAAAACCCTCTGAGGAGTTCTTCAAACTTAGCACATAGTGAACTACAGCAATAGATTCAAAGGGATTCTTTTTTTCAGGGCTCAAACACAGCACTGAGTCAATGTGGTTTAATGAATTACTATTCCTTAGTTGATCCATGTCATAAACAGTTAATGAAAGAAGTTTGAGTTACTGCATTTTAACTCCTAATGCATGCATGCATCTGTTACTGATGTCCAACTAGTATGTGGTAATGACTATTACATTGTGGTAAACCATGAGTGTTGATTGAATTTAAATAAATGTTGGAGACAGCACTATGGTAACATTGTGGATCCAAAGTATCTCTATTGAGACTGGGGAGCAAAAGGTCATATTAAAAATGTTCTTTAGAATGTAATCAATGTATTTTATGTTGAGAGATGTTTGGGTGTGCTGGTAAGGATGTAGAAGCAGCATGTAGTATCCTTTTCTCCAAGATACTATTCCCCTGCTCAGAAGTTGAAGATGGGGAATAGGTACGCAAACCTGTACATGTGACAATTACTTCCAGCACAAAATTCACCCATGATGGAAATAAGGCTGTTAATCTCAACTAAAAAAGATTCACTAGAGAATCTGACCCTTTGGGTGTTGTGCTGGGGTTTTTTTAAAGTAATTTAACCCTAAATACTCCTGTTAGAATAAGGGATTCCTGTCAAGAATCTGAAACTTCCAAAGTCACAGTATGATGAAATTTAACTCAGATGTCTTAATTTTCTTCTCTTCATCAGTGCATTTTGGGTTTTCCCACTGTTTACTCTCTTCTGCACACGCATGTCCACCCAGACAACAGTGAAAATCATTATCCTCTGAACTTAAAGCACAGGTGACTAACAGCTGTGCTCTGCTCTCACACACAAAAAAGCAGCACGAGACAAATCTTTGGATGCATTGCACATTTGCATGCAGTGATTATGAAGTATGTATTTACTATTAGTGCTTAAAAATCTTACCATCTGCCAACTTCTCTATATTGTGTCTTTTTCCACTGCTGTTTGTATCATAACTATTCCAGGCTGATATTCCCTCGTGAAGAATTTTTTGTTTATTTTTCTAAACACCAGCCTGTCCACATTTCCTATGGTGAGACAAATAGCCCAGTAGTCACCATTAAATCTGGGTGGCATTATGAAGTGGGTGGTAAGCAGCACAGACGAGATGCAACTACATGAAAGAGATTTGTTCTAACAAGCACCACAAAGATTTTGTATTGCAGGAGCAGCACAGTTATTTGAAGGTATCCAGTGACTATCTGCATAAGTCTTCTATGGATAAATCTTTCTCTAGGCAGAAAAAAATGCTGACACTGCTAAAAATCCTTCAGGTTTTCCCACAGGGACTTCTCCATCTTTGAATTGCTATTCCTGTTCTGCCTTCATCTCTGAGCTACAGCACAGTGCCTGGTCTTCACAACACTGCTGAAGGTACTTGGGCGTTTTGTCAGTTGGTCTTTGCTACCACTGGATGTCTGTCTCTGGCTCAGGCAAGAGTAAGGAACCTACTGGGCTGGCTTTGTTTGCCCTCTGTATTTTGAATCTGAAGTCCATGTACCAAGCCATAAGAAAATTTTCTTGCTCATATATTCGTCCGAGGTGGTGGTTGCCTGTCAGACCTTCTATTTTTTCTTTTGTTGGTACTAAATCCATCCTGCATTCCCCTTAGTTTACTGCTCAAAGCTGAGCCTTGAAGGATCTGCAAGAATGAATTAATGAATGGACACTGATAATTCAGAAACAGAGGAACAGATATGCTCATTTGTCTTCTTATGAATATGCAAGGCTATAAGATTAAAAAGACTTAAACTAAAGACCAAACACTACAGAAAATCTTTGCACATTGCACGTTTTCTTGGGATAAAAAACAAATTTTCTCACAAAACTGGGGATTTCTTCATGAAGTCTGCCCCTCCAATTTATACAGGCAATGGGGAGTAGCTGGATAAAGTTAACTGGCCTTCATTTTGGTATGATCCTTTTGTCTTCTGCTTTCAGGAATTAATTCAAGTTTTTATATCTGTATTCCAACCATAATTCCCTTTCTTGAGCGCAATATGAGGAGGGAAAAAAAATTGTTTACAAAATCCCTTCCTCTATTTATTTCCTGCCACTCTTGATAGCAATTTTTTTTTAATTGAGGTTTAAAAAAAACAAAGCAAAGTGCAATGACAGAGTCCCTGTGTACATGGCCCATATAGATTTCAGAAACCAAAAGCATGTGCAAAAGCAATATTTTCTCTGAACATGAAAAATCCATAGGCTGGGATTTGTTCTCACTAAGTGTTAGACAGTTTAACTAACAGTTGATTCATAGATATTTGCTTAATCTTTTCAAAAGCAATTTTCAAAAAAGATGGGAGCTACAGATAAAGTTTATGACTGCAGTGGAATAATTCTGTGTAAATATGCAGGTTTTTAATTATACTGGCTGTTTTGGATTCACAGAATGTGTTTGTGAAGCAACCCCAATTTTGTGCATGTTTATCATTCGAATAGTGTGACAGTATTGCATGCAAATATTTAGAGCCTTGAGATCCTCCGGGATTTGTCCAGTTCCAGACTTTGTTGGTCCTTATTCAAGTTTGAAAACAACCACTTATGCTGCACACACTAGTTTTTCTTTCCTAGCTGGATCCACAAATACAAGAGAGCTTGAAAAACATGAACAGCTCCAGTATGAATAGAAGAAATGCCAGAACTGGGGAAGGAGAGTAAAGAAGCTCAGTCCTTTGGGTCATGTAATGGGTTTGTGGCCAAATGTCTGCTAGTGCAATGAATGGACAACAATTTAGACCTAAAGAGAATGATATATGTGTCAAGTGCCACAACTTCTCTCCTGTTCCTTACATCTTTCAAGTGAAATCAAAAAGCTAGAGAGAAGGTGGAATATGTTGGATGCCAACATCTCGTAAAGGACAGGGGAAATAGGTTAACAACACCTTTAATCGCAGTGTTACTCAGATCATTGCTTCTTATTCAAGATGCCTAATGTTCTTCTGGGCATGTACATATATTCTACATATGATAGTGCTATGTCTATTGTTACTTTTGAGATAAGCAGTAGCTTTCTTAATTTGAGACATTCTATCTTTTCCATGGTACATGTTAAAAATCAGAGCAGAAAAATACAGACCCTAAATTACACCTGACTTCAATAAAATGTTGTTTGGTACAAAGATTAGCACACCCTACTGGTTAGTATTTAGTAAGACAGTAATAAATTTCTCTCTTCTGTCTTGTTTAGCCCATGTGTATAACTGAAACAAAATACTATTTAAGGATAACTAAGAACAGTATTGTGAGATAAAAGGGCAATTCAGAGGGGCAAGAATGCTGATCAACAAGCTTGAAAAATATTAAATAATTCATATGGTGACTAATTAATTTCAAACAGTTCATTACTCAAAATAATGTTTCACAATCTAATAAATGCTTAGAAGTAAAGGTCCTCTCTGCTATTAGTAGCTTTGTGGCACAAACAGATGGTTTTGAAAGTTCTTGGCACTCTATTTGTTATTTAATTTCTTCTCACTGGTAGTCTTGTCAGATTTCCAGACTATGCTAAAGTAGCAGGAAGAAAGGCACAAAGGAAATAACATGGCATTCAAGACCACTGGCCCATCTCACTCAGTATTGTATTTCTGATAGTGGCCTATGTCAGATGTTCTGAAAGATGATAAAAAAAAGCACCTCATATTTATGGCCACACTGCCAAAGCTGTTTGGAAACTGAAGTCTCATTGATACTAACCTTTGTGAATTTAAGCTTTAAGGAATAAATTGCTTTGAGCATCTCAGATGACTTCAGATAGCAACAGAATAAAATAGATATTTATTCCTAACCTGTGGCAATGACTAGTTGGCTTATTCACTGGAGCATAAGGGATAATGCTTTTTCTGAGTTCATTTGTGAATTATCTTATCTACCATGTACAAGAAAGAATTATATCCTTTGCTCCTCTGCACAAGAAAATATAAATAGTGATACTGGCATACAGAAACCCACTGCCTAGTTGCTGTGCTTTGTGCAGATACTATCTTCTGTTAGGATTCTCAGGTGCCTGGTAAAGTATGATGTTATTGAAGCCTTTCCTCTGACAAATTTGGTTGAATTTGGCCAACAACTTCAGAAATTACAAGAAGGGAGTATATTTTTTCGTAATTCTCTCCCACATAGGTACTATGTAAATGCCATCAAGACTTCAAGCCTTAGAAAACTGAAATGAAGATAGATACACTCAGTGCTTCAGTAAGAGCATATTTCTGGTAGTAGATCATTACTTCATTCCTAGTTGATAATTTCGTAGGTGCCTTTAATACTTTCCATCTGATCCAAGAGAATCATGGCTCTGTAATGTGTTTTTTCCTTCTATCTTGTCTTCTATTAGCATAACAAACTCTGGCAATATTTCACAATTCTGAAAGTCAGAGTTCAAGCCCTGCCACTGATGGTTGGGAATAGAGTTTGCCATAACATGCTTGACAATTTCTTAAAATTTGCAATAAAAATCTTACATTACTGCTACTTAGGTTACAAAACTGAGCATTCAAACTGTCTCAGCTCAGAAAGCATCAAAACACCAAATTTTTTTGTATCTTCTGTTTGTCACCTTTGTTCATATTCTTTATGGTGCAGGATCACATGCAGGTTTGGGGCTTTTTTTTTTGTTCCCCCAGAATGCCCGTTTTGTTCAGTGCCAAAGACAACACATGAAGGAGAAGAATTAAGGATGAGTGAGCAACTGTGGAATTTCCATTTCTTACACCTTGACATTACAACACAGATTAATTTACTGTACAGGGTTGTTCTTCATTTTTCCTAGCTTCCGTATAAAATGAAAGCATATGAAGTAAAAAAAAGATAAAGACTAAAACCAAAACCATTAATGCTTTTAGCAGAGATATAGCTATTTCAGGGTATGGATAAGAATTTCTGAGGTACAGTTCAGTGAACCATATGATTCATATTAACAAAAATGGATCTTTTGATTGGCCCAAATAACCTTCTGAATGACAGAAAAAGTCCTCTCCTCAGTTGCAGTCAATTCAGCTTTTGTAATTAATTTGCTAAATCAACACATAAGGAAAACTAAATACCATATTTTCTGTATAGGGGAATTATTCTATCTCCTTTTCATAGGTGCAGTTTCAGACATAGTGAGAGGAAACTAATCATCTAAGTATCTTTTGCTCCTGGAAGTAGAAGTCTCAGATCTGAACATATCAGGGAAAATGTATTACAGTGTTGTTAAGTAAACAATGATACAGAAGACTACATCCCAGTTGAATCTCAATAGCTATTACAGATGAAATGCCCCAATGAACAGAACATGACAGAAATTCTGACCAGCAGTCTATCTATGTAGTAGCAGCTACACTTCTGAGCTCATTAAAAATAGAAAGGAAAAAAAATGGAAAATTATACTGATGGAAATATGGGAGTGTTACTGAGAGAAGGAATTCATTAAATAGTTTTAAACCTTAAAAAAATTAGTTTTTCACCAAATGAAGCAACAGCATTTGAAATAATTTTCACATTCTCCCAGATGTCCCTTGCTATTTTCTGAAGTGGAGCATGTTGGCCTTACAGCTGCTTTAGGTGCATGATCTGAGTATAATGAATTTTCAAGGGTTTGTCTGCACAGCAGACATGTAAAATTCCCATGTAAAATCTTACTCCAAGAAGAAGAAAAAGACATGGACAAAGATTGAGGATGTTTTCACTAAGGATCTCATAAAGTACCTTAGAAATAGGTCGAGGAAAAGGAGACAATATGTTAACAAAGTAAAAATAGAGTAAATAGAGCTACCTATGAGTCACCTGGCTTTCCTTTTCTTTCCTCTCTTCTCCTTTCTGGTGAAAATGCAGTACTCCTTTATCTCATTCTTCCCTTCTGTGACATCTCCCTTCCATGTGGAGCTCCTCTATTGAGCTCGTTTGGTAAAAAAAAGTGTGCAGAAGAGCCATGCAGTCCAGAAAAGATACAGCAGCCTTAGTTTCAAGCCCTTGCTAGAAAGAAAGCTAAAGTATTCTGAGCTGCATTAGACAAAGTATTGCCAGACGATTGGGGTAAGTGATCCCTCCCTTTTATTCAGCACTGGTGAGACCACACCTTGAGTACTGTGTCCAGTTCTGGGCTCATCAGTACAAGGGAGACATGGACATACTGAGGAGAGTCCAGTGAAGGGCCACAGAGATGATGAAGGGCCTGGAGCATCTCTCCTGTGAGGAAAAGCTGAGAGAGCTGGAACTGTTTAGCCCAGAGAACAGAAGGGTCAGAGGCATCTTATCAATGCATACAAATACCTGAAGGAGGAGTGCAAAGAGGATGGAGCCAGGCTTTTTTCAGTGATCACCAGTGACAGGACAAGAGACATCAGGCACAAATGGAAACACAGGAGGTTCCCCCTGAATTTCAGGAAAACACATTTTCCACTGTGAGGGTGACTGAGCACTGGAACAGGTTGCCCAGAGATATTGTGGAATCTCCATCCTTGGAGATACTCAAAAGCCATCTGGTCCAAGGTAACTGGCTCTAGGTGGCCCTGCTTGAGCAGGGTGGGGATTGGACAAGGACCTCCAGAGGTCCCTTGCAACTTCAACCATTCTGTGATTCTATGAAGTCGACAAAAAATATGTATCAAACTTCTAAAACAATTTTGTCCTCAAAACATATTTTCAGGGACAAACCATTGCCCTTTTTTCTGCGTTTTCTTTTTCATTTCTTTCTACTATCCTCAATTAAAGCCTCAAAAACTTACTGAGCTGCCAAAAGCCTGATTTCAGGAAACAACTTTACTAAAAGTGGGGTTTCTTCCTGTACAGTTCTCTCAAGGAAAAGTACAGGAGGCACTGCATTTCCTTGTCATTTATATTTCTTCAGTGAATTCTTTCAGCACTGGGAACACCCCTGCCTTTGTGCATTTATCTCATGGTTTTCTCATTTTACAATTTTTATTTTTGCTGTTTCTTTTTGCTATCTTTTCCATAACTGGTGGGTTGAGGTGTGGGGGTTTTGCTGTTAACAGTTTTGGGTTTGGTTTGGTTTTGGTTTGGTTTTATTTGTCTTTTTTCCCTCGCCCTTTCTATTCTGCCTGTCTCATCTTTTCTTCCTCATTAACATCATTCCTTCAAAAAATTAGTATTGGGCTCAGCTTCATGGTTAAGAGTAGCATTTGCAGAAAGAAACTGAGTAGTTAGAATTCTTCATCCATCCTCTGCATGTACATACTGCCTAGAGACCTAGATAATTAGAAGATAGATAAATATTTTCAATATGATTAGTGATAATTAGGGTATGTCCATTAGAATCAGGGAGGAGGAGACAGAGAATGCATCTAACAGATTTCCCTACCTGGCTAGATTTTTCTGGTTTCAGCTGTCTATTTTCCAGTTAGTGGAATACAGAATATTTTTATTATTGTTGTTACTCCAGCTAGATAGTTTTTTCATAGTCTCCAAATGTTATTTACTTTTGTATTGAGAATTTCACAGGTCTCTCCAAAAGTGTAGCCTATGAGCAGTTTTTCCTATTAAAGTTATAATAAATTTCTAGGCAAGTCACTACCTTGTCAGTCAGAAGCAACATAGCTTTCAATGATTCACAAAAAGTAGTTAGTTTCATGAAAAGTACTGTCAGAAAATACTTACTATTTATAAAATGGCTACAAATTTGGAACAAAGCTTACATCAATCTCAATTACTAATTGTCAGGTCAATAAATAAATTAATAAATTAATTAATTAATGCAGCAAGCACCTAGCTACAATTCAATCAGATATAAACTACTCATAATTCTTCCACATACACAAGTATGTGTAACTGTTAATGGCAGTTCAGTCAGTAGGGTTTGTTTAAATTAGATCATAAGTATTGGTATAATTTTTAGGCAACAGATACAGTGAATTACTACAGTTCCAATTTCCTTTGATTACAAAAGGGTATAAGACAGGGCTGACCATTCTCTACAATACTGAAAGTATTTATTGGTAACACAAGATTCATGTCTCTTATTTAGAGAAATGCAAATGCCTGTTTTCCCTGAACAGAAAACACCGTACATTTTAGCTTCCCTTGGTTGTATTTTCATTACTATTCCTTATCAAAGTCTTCCTCTTTTCATCTGAACATTCATTGATAAATAGAAAAACTGATTGGAAGAAAAAAACTAATTGGAAATAGTATGGAAAAAATAAATTTAAGCTGCTAATATTAGGGAAAAATCTTGATTTTCTTTGCTATCTAGTAAGATCCTTTTTGTAGAGCTGGAATTGACGAGCTTAGACGAAACAGTTCGATTTGCGGCAAGGTGCTTTGCTGTGTGTTCCTGACATACCTAATGTCTCCACAGTACTGAAAGTCAAAGTGATTCACTGTAAGCTTTTGCTAAGATTTATATGATACTAAGAAGAATATTGAAAATTGGGGTGGGTCATTACCACTGTAGCGAAGCCAGTTGTATATATTGACTTCTCAAGGACAAGTGCAATATATTTTGGTTTGGTGGATTTACAATGGTAAAAGAGTATTTGCCACTCTTTATCATGCACCATTTAAAAGTGAAAATTCAAGACAAAGAAAAACACACACATTTTTCATAGTCAAAATACTAGCTTTGAGTAGAGAAAGTGACTGCTGAAGAATAAGGTGATACGCTGCATGATGTATGAGTGTCTTAAACAACAAAAGATTCCTTAACAGGTTTGCCAGGCTCTGAATCAAGACTTGTGTTTTGCAAGTGGAGCAGGAGTATGTAATATATTTTTTAGCTTTCCTTTTTTCTTCTTTGTGCAGGCATTTAGAAGTGATGAAAGAAAGAAACATGATATCACTGGCTTGAGTAAGCTATTGTCTGGGTAGTTAAGAAAAGTTTTTCATTTCGTTTCTGTAGAACTTTTTTCTCTTCTCTATCAAACTCAGGCATTTAGTTTTTCTATGTTCAAAGTGGGCAGCTTCAAAACAGTCAGTGTATTGTTATTTCTTTTGCAGAGTATTGTAATAATATGGATCAAAAAGATTAAACTGATTTCAGGTAAAACATGGGATAAAACTAAAACCTTCTAGAAAAAATGTCCCATGCATACACATGTGAGGAAAGAGCCCATAGAAATGACTGAGAAAAGGGGTAACAAAGCACAAGAAAAGCAGACATTGGGTCGAGGGTAAGATCAAAACCATTCATATCAGAGCAGTGTTAGGCCAACTTTAAGTGATTCTGAAAATCCCACTGCTGACTGTTTTTTCTCTCTCTCTTTTTTTTTTTTTTTTTCCCCCTGGAATCTAGAGTGACTCAATCCACTGAGAAAATGAGCAGATTTTTAACCACTAACTGACCATTTGACTGAGATCCAGATATAAGCTGGGGCATCTCTGTTACCTCTGGGTGGCTGTCTTTCACAAATTGTAGGCTGAATTGACTTCTGTGCTGGCAGCCTCAGAAGAAATGCCCAGGGCTACCTGTTGCATCAGTATCCTTCCAGGCCAGCTCAGACGTGTGTCTCCTGAGCGGTGCATCAGGGACTGTGCTGCCATTTCTGCCTTGTGGCTCCAGACTTGTCAAGGTGTCAGTGACACCAGTGAAAACGAAAGCACGTTTTCTGACACTACAAAGACCAAAGCAAAACAGCCAGAAAATTGAAGCTTCTCAAACCATGAGGAGAAATGGAAAAATTCTCAGCTTTTGGATACTGGCTTATGTGATACAAGCCTGTTCTGCTGTAACTGGTGTGTTTATACACATGCCAGTCTTGAACTAAATTATACTCCACATTATATTTTGGTGCCGGGTGATCTTCCAAGTGTTTGGTTTGCACTCATTGTTAGTATTAGGGTTCCATTAAAACACAGACTGAATCCCAGTCTTTTACTACTCTTACTTTCACTGAAATTTAGGATATGTCATAAAGGCAATCTATGAGGAAGGAACACAAGAGAAAGATTGTGATCACATTCATGATTCTCCTTGTCACATAGTTATAGCATTTGGTGAGGCACTTACAGACAGGTTACTCCCAGCTGTTACCAATGCCACAGGCAGGTAGATTGTTTTTTAATCCTACCTTTCCCAAATGTCAGTACCAGTATTGGAAAGGAGTACTGAGATTAGCCGGTAGCATCCTTTTAACAAAGTAGAACTACCATTAGGCAGTAGGCATACATCCAGCCCACCAGTACTTTGACTCATGGCTCCCTCAAGCCTTCCAGCCTATTAAGGAAGATGTAAAAGGCTAATCAACTCTAATTTGTGATCTTGTTTAATGTCAGGAAAAAATTTATTTCCCTTTTTTTTCCTTCTTCTTAAAGAGCAGAATATGAGCTTTCCAAAAGAATAAAAGAGATGGCTTGCTAACATACTGGCCCTGTATGACATTTCCAAGAAAACATAGTCTGTGGGTTGAGCTAGAATGATCCTGGCAGCTAGTGCATGCAATTCAGCAGCAGTCACCATCCAAGAGTAGGCAGGGCTGCTGTGTCCTGGGGTCTTGCCGTCGGCATGCTGCCACACTCACTCTTACTCCTTTCCAAAGAGATAAAAGCATACACTGATGCTTCTGCCATCCTTTCTATCTATATCCAATAGCCCCTGCATACTTCCCTTATCATTTATTTATATAGACATGTCAGTATTTTATATCTGCATACACACACATACCATTTTATGGGGGCATTCATTAGCCTATAATTGTAACCCATCTAAAAACAGCCAACACACCCTATTTTGAACCTCAATTTCAGCTATAACATAGCCAAACTGCATGTTTTACTAATCAGTGCTATTTTATGCCTTGCAAGCAGGTTTGGCAATGCCTTTTGAATGCTTTTCTGAACATGATTTCCTCTCTTGTAACCTTCACCTCTACCCATTGCTTAGGTTTATGACCAGGCTGCTGGGCACCTCCCTGTTTTTTGACAAACTGCAGTAATAGCAAAAAATTTCGAGCCTCTGACTTGAAAATGAAATGTCAGTCCACAAAGTTGCTGGTAGGGAGAGCTGATGATAGAAAACCCCAGGGTATGAGTGAAAGCAGCCTTGTACTGTGACAACTACAGATTCCAGCCTATCAATTACATCGACCTTAACATCAAGCACTTTCGGGTAAGAAAGGTAACAGCAGCAATGCTGTAATTTTACCCCATGTGATGTTGTTGTAACAGTTTATATAAATGGCCAATTTAAAAAAAAAAACAACCAAACCAACAAAAAAATCCATTCATTTCTTCATCCATTCAAAGTAGTTTGGCTTTCTTCCTTGCCCTTGCCCTCCCCACCACCACTACCAATTTCCCATGAAGGCACCAGGTACATGGCACCCTCTGTTAACAACAGGACATTTTTATGAGTTGATTGGAGCCTTTGCACTAGATATAAACACCAATCTTGGGAGAGGAGAACACTTCTTGAAGGTTGCTGTGTTCTTTCGCTGCACCCACTGGCACAGATGAGAGGCTTCAACTACCTGCACTGGCTGCTTACCACAGGGCTTGAATGCTGTAAATCTTTGTGGTAGGAGACTGACTCAGAACACACAGATCACAACCAATTTATCAGAACACTTATTTATTAATTAAGCTTTTATTATTAACAGCAGATAAGTATTGTCATGGTTCATTGTTCTGGTTTCAGCTAGGATAGAGTTAATTTTCTTTCTAGTAGCTGGTATAGTGTTATGTTTTGGGTTCAGTATGAGAAGAATGTTGATAACACACTGATGTTTTCAGTTGTTGCCAAGCAGTGTTTAGACTAAGTCAAGGGTTTTTCAGCTTCTCATGCCCAGCCAGCAAGAAGGCTGGAGGGGCACAAGAAGTTGGGAGGGGACACAGCCAGGGCAGCTGACCCAAACTGGTCAAAGGGGTATTCCATACCATGTGACATCATGCCCAGTATATAAAGTGGGTGGAGTTGGTCTGGGGGGATTGCTGCTTGGGAACTAACTTGGCATCAGGTGGTGAGTGGCGAGCAATTGCATTGTACATCACTTGGTTTGTATATTCCAAACCTATTATTATTATTATAGTAATTTTATTATTATTGTTATTATCACTATTAGTTTCTTCCTTTCTGTTCTGTTGAGCTGTTCTTATCTCAGCCCAGGAGTTTTATGTTTTTTTTCTCCTGATTCTCTCCCCCTGGGTGGGGGGGAGTGAGTGAGGGGCTGCGTGGTGCTTAGTTACCAGCTGGGGTTAAACCACGGCATTCATTTAATTACTTCCTCACTCAAACTCATAGGTATGCAGCTGCAGTAACAGCTGGAAAGCCAAACTCAGCTCTTTACCAAGAAGGGGAGGGTCATACTGACTTGCCAATGACTCCTTGGTAGGTGTCATGACCCGGGCTGGAAAGACCAGGAAGTTGTGTTGAGTTCAGAATTCCCTCAGGCTAAATTAAGGTGAAACGACACCAAACGATCAGTTAAAGATTTTACTCATGACAGAAGCAAACTGAACTTGGGAGGCATTCACATTAGGTGGCAGGGTTTCTCTCAACAGGAATTGGCATGGAACTACCTCAGCAAAACATATAACTGGTGGTAATCATGTACATCAGTTCAGGGAAGACAATAAGGAGATCCCTCCCATTGAGTCATGAGGCAGAGTGGACTCCCTTGCTTCCTAGACTCCTCCTCAGAGAAGTGCCCAGGGGCAGCTGGATCCACTCCTAATCCCATACTTGGTCAACGGCTTTGTGTCTAAAGGGATGAGGTGTAAAAAGGAGAGGAAGAGAGAAAAAGAAAGCGAGTCAGAGTGAAGAGGAGGAAAAGAAAAGAGAAAGATTTCACTGGTCCTGGGTCCAGCACTGGTCCAGTCAGCTGAGGGGTCCAGTTCCGGAGGGCGCACACGCGGGGCTTCAGCTTGTGTCCTTTTACCGTCTCCTTGCCCCTCCTTCAGGCGGGCACTCGAACTCATTAGGCTAATTAGGTGTCATGCATGGCTTGTGCTTCCAGAACCTTTGGGAATTGGGTCAGTGGGCTTGGAGGTCATTTGGAGAGTAACTTCTCCTTCTCTGCAGACACGACCATTGTTTGATCTTTGGCCATACCTGGTGAGCTGCCCTGCTCAGCGTATCAGAACAGGGAACTGCACATCCTCCAGCATGGCCTCCCGCTCCCGTTGCTGATGCTCTGTGCTGATCTGTGCTGATCTGCTTCTCTCCTGTGGTTCGTTGCTGTGCAGGGTTCATTATTATGCAAGTTCCTCGTTAAACAGAACTTGCCCCACCACAATGTTTGAGACATTAACTCTTTCAGTCTTTCAGAGCAGGTGGTCATAAAGTCCCTCAAATGTTTTTTGTGTCAAATGTGTATATAATCCTATAGGATTGGATGTGGCCTGAGTTATACAACCTGTTGTTGGTGCTAGTGTATGCTGGTGACCTTGGACAGATGCTTTTTGTGTTCTGAGTTTAACAGTCCTTGCAGATTCAGCAGAGCCACTAGGCTCCAGAGCTTATCTGTTCTGGCGAGACATTCAAGCAATACCTCTCAGCAAATACTTTCACTCTTGTTGGCCTGCTATTTCCTGCCAAGTACTTCTCCATTCACACCCATAGGTACTTGTGGGGTCCGTTCACAGCAGCTCACACAGGATGGACCTTTGTGGCGTGTCTAAGTCAGCGTACACTTTTGAGAACACACTGTGCCATGCTCCCACTTAGTGTACATCATTAAAAAGCTTTCATAGGTTTTCCAAAACTTCCTAGCATATTCAACTTCAGACATTTAAAAACCCTAAAACCCAAGGATAGCCACCAATAAGAAGCAAGAAGATCTGCAACATTATGTCACATCTATTTCCTCCTCAACAATCCTCAGTGCTCAGTGCTCTATATAATAACCTCCACATGTTATTCTGGAAAAAGTTTTGATAATAACAATGAATCCCAAGCATTTTGTTGAGTCTCCCAGAAGCGGTGTTATCATTTACGTATCTAATCTTAAGTCCCACCTAATCTTGTTATTAACAAAGTCTAGATACTTTTACGTATCTTCTTTACTAACTATATGCAAGGTATTGGCAACACATTTCATATCAGAAAATAACTGCACTATGATGGAAGTTCTGTACTCTGAGACTTACACTGAAGGTCTCTATATTGGTCACTTTATGTCCTGCTGAAGATGGAGATTGTAGTTTTGAAAAGATGATAATGATTTCCACTTTCTGCAGGTCTACTTGTAGGGATTGCGTGCGATGCAGTTTACTTCTTGATGCTAGCTTCTTCATTCTCTGTTCAGTATTCTCACATCGTGCTGCACCTCTTCACAAAAACTGTCAAACAGCACAGCTGGAGTTAATAAACTGAGGAAGGATGCCCATTACCAGTTACAGACATCCCTGTTGTTTGATGCTTTCAGTATTTCATTATCTCTGCATCAGCACTGGTAGTCCTGCCACTGAAAAGCCATCAAAATAACACAGCTTGAAATGATAAATGAAAGCAACAGAACAACTGTAGCACAGAGCATGCAATTCTGTGGGTTTTTCTAGGTGAACTGAGATTTGTATCTGTGCTGTGGCAGTCTTATACTACCACACAAAAGGTTTATCCAGATGTGTTTGTTCGCTTAAAGCCGTTGGACTCATTTCACATAGGCAATTTTCTGTAAGTGCTGAGAAACCTAAGAAATTACATTTGATTGTTCTTCCTCAGAAATAGACTTTAGAAAGGTACAAGATTTCTTTTTTTCCGTTTCATTAGGGAAAGAGAGGGAAATACAACAAGATCCAGGAAAAGTCCATATCAACCACAAATAATCTTACTGCAAAATGATTGTCACTTAATTGGAACTAGTTAAATTAATTGGTACATTCATTCCTGAACTGAGGTTAGGTATGTAACTCAGGAAGGTACCAAATTCTCAATGAAGAGTTAACATAATGGATCAGAATTCTCTGACCCAGTTTAACAATTAGCTGGAGGTGACATGATGTGAAATTTAAATGTACACTCCAGAGCAGGGAGTTCTTTCATCCTTTTCACAGAATTTCACTGAAATTCTTTCATCCTTAATAAACATGGCTAAATTTAAAACTGGAATGTATATTTAATTTTATTGTTATAAATATTATCTGCTTAGTGCCAACAGCATATTTCCAGCAACTAAAAGAGTATTGCTCTCACCATTTGTCAGATCTGCAATGTATTCTTATAGCTGCTGTATATAATTAAACATGTAAAGCAGAAGACTGAAATTGATAATTAGCCTTCAAAATTTTGAAGTAGTGTCTGGGAATTAAGCCACACAGTTCCCATTATAGTCCAGAGAAATCATACAGCTAAAATTCTTTCACTGCTTAGGAGGTCAGGAGCCAGCTTCTAAGGTATTCTTACTCATGGGAGAGTAATCTGCATTTTCTGATTTCATATGTATCAATGTCTTTTCATTATGTATTTTCATGTTTCAATTTGTATGCTTTTCAGAGAAATTAAGAATTATTTATTGTGATTTAAGGTGTTCAACCTTGGAGAGATGATTCATCACAGCTCTTTACTGATAAACAGAAAAAAACTCAACATTCACTTTAAAATAAATGCAAACTGAAAAACAGGCAAACAGACCAAAACCCCAAACCAAAGATCCCACGGTTCTGATTTTTTTAAAAATTGCCCTCTTATTAGTATAGGAAAACATTCTCTTTTGGTGTATTTTCTCTTTTGGTGTATTTTGTTATGTGTATGCTATCAAGTGCAGCTAATAAGATGGTTTTCTAGTTTTAGACTCTTGTTAACACAAAGAGTAGGGAATTTCAGGGATTCTTAGAGCTTTGTGAAGACTCAGCTTGCTTTGACATTTGTTGAGCAGTCTCATACATTTCTACTGCAGAGAATGTAATTATAATTTAAATGTATGAAAAAAAAAAGAACATTTTTTCTTCTCACAATTTTACATTGAGCCACATGCAATATGTATTCAAGACCTAGCTAAAAATTGACTCCTATCACTGTTTTCTAGTTTTCTTTCCCTAACAGGTCTTTGGCCATATGTATATAATGCACATGGCATATGATAACTCAGGAAGCTTGCATAAGCCTAAGTGTACAGACCTGGTTATGTTTCTACGTGACTTTAGCTTTCTTTTTTTTTTAAATAATAGAAAAGAAGACTAAGGAGTTAGATATTGACTAGTTTGATACTGAAATACTATTCAGGAACTTTAAGAACACTTGGGATGAATGCAAGTTTGAATTGACCCTTTGCCTTCCTGGTCAAATATGTGTGAAAAAAATAGTTATATAGTTCCATAAAATTTATTTATATTTTATTTGACTGCTCAGATATTGAGCATATATTTGAAAATCTTGGGTTTCAGTACAGGTTTTGTCAACATTGCAGTGATAACTGTTGAGTGTTTCTTATAAAGAAAAAAAAAGAAAGAGAGAAGGAAAAAGCAACAGATTTTTTTTAAACCCACAGTCAGAGTTCCAGAAACAGAAGAAAACTGTGCCCTTACTCACACTGACAAATACTTCTTTACCATTGACAAATAACTAGTTTTTTAACACATCCTTTTATATTGTATACACCTCAGTTTTCCCTACTTGGAAAGTCAATGAACTGACTTATGTGAGACTGACTGCAAGCTGCGCACAGACACCTTTTTTTTTTTTTCTTTTCGCAAAGTTAATTTGAGGTAATTATTTTTCTTGTACCTGAACTGATTGCTGAAATACATTTTCTCTCCCTACTCCACCCCAGTCACTTTTTTTGTTAATCCCCTGCAGGTATTTAGAATTAGCTTTCATGTTGTGCCTTAGTCCTCCTTTCCCCAGGCTTTGCAAAATCTCTTTTCTTAATAAACATTTTATCATTTTTGTTATCCTTCTTTTGGATTCTTTCCAATTCAGCAAAATCTTTTTTGTATTATGGAGTCCAAAACAATGTAAAGAACTCAAATACGGTCTCACCAATTCTGCATTGAGATAAAAAATTAATTACCTGCCCCCCTTCTCCTGACCTAATTCCTCTCATTATACTGTATATGCTTAATATGGTATTTGGCATTTTGCAGCCTATCACTGTATTCTTCTGTACAGTTTATGGTTTGCTCTGGGCCTGGTCTTTTCCTGTAGCCATGGAAATTTCCAAATTAGTCTTTCTCCATGTTAAACATTAGGCTTTTTCACACTTCACATTTAACATGATTAAAGGTCAGTTTTGCTGTATTTAGACCCTGATCATAGTAGAGACCATTGGGGTCTTCCCTATAGTCTAAGGTTAGAATAGACATAAAAATGATGGTGTAGTGGATGCAGCAAATTCTGCCAATTCTATAGTTATACTGAAAATGCAAATATCTTTTTTCTGTTGGAGCACACTACCAGGGCTATTTTAGAGAAGAATGCCCTGTGTTTTCCTAAGAAGTGGGGCTGTTACCTTTTTTTTTTTTATTTCAGTGTCTGTACTGGGCTGTGCTCTCCTCCTAAGCTTTATGTATCATGCCATCAGACCAAGCCTTGTTTTTCCTGAGTTCTGGTAATATTTCTTACTTCTTCACCTACACTTTTATTTTATTTTATCTTTATAGAAACAAGATTTGTTACAGAAATTCCCTTTAATCACATGGATCATGTCATCTTGGTCATGAAAGCTGAAAGAATGGCACTGTACTAAGGGAACATGAGTATCCTTTCTTCCTTTACCAGTTAGCCAGACATACCTTAATCAGTACTGTAAATCCTTTCTATTCTGATGTTGTTACTCATACAGCCTCCAGGACCTTAACCTATGTACAAAGATTTTATCACAGCATTGTGCAGTAGATGAAACCCTGTGTTTGCACACTTAAAGGAAAAATCAAGTGTTTGGTTTAATAACAATTATGAACTTGACCCAATGACTTGACTTATTTATAGACTCATGTATGAGGAAACATGATTCAAATATTCTTACATAGATCTGCTCATCACTCTTTTACTATCTCTAGTTAACATATTCTGTTCACATGTGTTAGCAGTGTAAAGTGTCTAAATAGCTAGGCAGATTTAATTTGGGATAGGAAAATAAAGCCAAAGCGTATCACAGTCACTCTTATAGCACAGAACTTGTTGCCTAAAAAGCAGTTTATTGTACAACTTCATAGCAATTTCTATGCAAACTGCAAAGCATGCCTGATGAATAACATTGTACCAGAAACAATGGGATTCTTAACCTGTAAAAACTGCATAGCCATATCATTCCATAAGACCTGACAAATTTCCAGTGACAAGTACTGCAGACAGGTACTTGCTAGGCCAGGAGTCATCAGAGCCTACAAATTTTATTATTAGTTCAGTTTTATATTGATGCTGTTCCTCTTGACCTTACAGTCATATTTCAAGTAACACAGGCCTCTAAAAGGTTGGGTGAGCAGCCTCAGCTCTAAGTTACTTAGGCTTTCTTGCTCTTTAGTCAACAGACAGAGAGAAGCATCTCCCAAGGGGCTAGTCATTTTTTCATAGACTCTTACACTATTGTTGATGAATGATTTCTGAGAAGCCACTCTTTCTCTGATGACTCAAGAGGAAGCCTAGATAGACTAATTTGAACCAGTTAATTCCTAACTTTTAGGGATTGAAGGGGATGTGCGATGAGTGACACCAAAAGTTACTCCAGGGAGCAGTGTGAACTGTTGCTGTGACACTGACATTTTGCTGGCTGACAAAAGACTGCTAAAGCCATGAAAACAATTGTATCATTTGGCCTTGTTTGGGTGTTGGTTGAGCTGTGTTAACAATGTGACTGCTACAAATTACAGAAATGAATCTGAGCAGCTGATGACCCTGGCAGAACTGCTGATGACCTCTGCTGAGTACTGATTAGTCAGCAGACAGATGCCAACATGCAAGCTCGTGGCTGAAGATCAGTT